>NW_027492420.1:0-540241 GCF_021521415.1 Bidens hawaiensis | reverse complement strand
GAGTTAAACACTTTCCAAGCCTCGGGCCGAACATCGCCCGCGTAAAATCGAGGTAAAACCGAGCTTGAAGCGAGCTCAATATCGCGTATACTCAACCCGAAGAACGAGATGAATATATATACACGAGTGGCGGTTGATTTGGACAAGAGGGAAATTATGTAAATAAATGGGAAGGCTAGTAACAACAACAAGGCACGGATAATGCCTCCGGCTTCGAGTGCTACGAGGAAATAGTACGGGAACGTGTTGGTGGAAACGAGAAGGGTGCCGTTGAGAGCGGATATCGCGGTTTGGTTCGATCTCGAGTTTGTATTGCATTTTGAGATGGGTTCAAAATGGCTATGAAGAGACATGGCTAGGAATGGAAGTTGTTGGTTTTTGAGTTATGAAGTGAAATGTAGAGGGGTTTAAAAAGAAGTTGGAAAAGGAACATAAGTCTATAATTCTTTTTTATTTATATATTTTGATATTTTTGTAAGTTTTTATTTTTGTCATGCAAAAGTAGTACGTGCATGTGACAAAGAGAAAACTATCTCTTATGAACTTATTTAATATATGCTTTCATAAATAGTTGTAAGTAGTAATTTACTCCAATTGTTGGTTATCTTTTGGATATCATTTTTTGTCGATTTTTAGACATGGTGGCTCTAGTTTACTTATAGTTATTTTGGCGTCAATGAATATTTTATAATTATATATATTATTTAATTTTATTTAATTTACAATACATGTGTTTATTTAAAACATGAATCGTTTTTTGAAAACAAAAACTCACATTTTGTAATCATTGAAATACACATCCCACCTTCAATAGTTTTCTTAACGAGGGATCATTGACGAAAGTCATAGTCGGGCAAAGATGTAAAATTCATCGACAGATCAGTGAACGATATTTCATAGATGATTTAACACCAGATTTTTAATGACTTATGCTCAATGTGTATTGTTCTCTTGATTGTGTATTTTGAGCACACGAATGGAGACCATTTTTGACATCCATTCAAACGTTAATCGATCAATTGTCCTGGAGATATTAAAATGATCATGTGCAAAAGTACCTTATCCACGTACTTTCTCACACTTCTTTGGCATCCCATGTATGGTTGATTTAATTTCGATGTACGTCATAGGTTGCCAAATGCACACATATTTCGAACACATGTTTCCATTTTCGACGTATTTTATTTACGTGTCCATCCATTTCAACCATGAACCGATTTGTGAAAATTTGTATCTCATGTGACATGTGGAACTTGTATTACAATAATAAGAAACGTGAAAACCGTATTAGCGTTACAAGTAAGAAAACTGTAAGCATTTTCATAAACATTTTTTTTAATATTTTCTTTATCATTGAGTATTTTAAGTTTTACAATTTTGTATATAAAATCGTATAAAAGTGATAGATTTTAATATACATAGGATTGTATAATATTAACAAACTAACGGGTAATGAACTACCCGTTACCGTATGATACAAAAGATGTTTTTTTTCTCATAAATGTTTACTAATTATTTTTTCTTTTGTAAAAATCTCATGATACTAGATATATTTAGAAAGAAAATAGACTTCTTAGAACCGACTAAACTACTATTAATTAGCCCACTTTCTTATTGTCATTCTTTCTCCACCTTAGAGTCTAAGCATTTGAAACACCTAAAGCATTAAATGAAATAAATTATTATTATTATTATTATTATTATTATTATTATTATCGTGACAACCCTTTTCTATTCTTTTTTTATTTTTAGAAATAGGAATGTAACGTTATGATATTCATTTGAGATCTTATCAACTACCTGCTATTTATCTTCTAATATATTCTGGCAGTTTGAAAAAAAAAAAAACTATGGTGATTAATAATAACGGTGTTATATGGTAGTTGAGGACGTACATTTAAATCTTCTGATTGATACAACGAGGTTTAGCTGGAGTCTGGTGACTATTTAAAATGATGAATATTGATGATCATGTTAGGTTTTATTAAGAATTTAAAACATATTGTAATGAAACAATGTACTAACTTATATTGAGGATCTACAAGCTTGCAATTTAAGAGAGCCAAAAATGTATAACAAAAACAAATGGTTGGATATATCCCATGAACAAAGCTAATCGTTTAACTTTTACAAACACTTAAGAAATCGAATGAGATACGAGACCTATAATGTGTGTGATTTTGAGGGCTAGAGCATGCAGTCAATATTGTGCAAGGTTACGTTGTTTTAACTTCCCTGCAAACTTGTTAAAAAGTATTCATGTGAAAAACACACGATTTTAAGCAAAATTTGGGATGGTAATGAGACGGGTGTTTGTAATCTTAGTCTCATATCATATTATAAAATTACGGTGAGAAAGAGGGGTCGTGCATTCAAGTGATAGCAGAGAACTACGTTACTTGATACTCGGTGGTTGGTGGTGGTTTTCCTTCATGGGAAGTTATGGGTTGTAATCAACGATCTTGTCTAAATTGTTGTGTTTGAAATACTAGTAGGTTCAAATGTGTAATTTTCAACATAAGAGCCATTATTTTGGGTGACTGTTATGTGGTCTTAATGATAAAACTTCACAACATCTATTCATAAATTAATGCAAGGTTGTTAAGTGTGTATGGTTGATTATTATTCATGATTGATTTAAATTACCTAATCTTGTTTATTTTCATTATGTGAAAGATTTATATCCTTGATTTCCAAATAAGCGTAAAACTAATAAGAGGAATGTCTAGCTATTCAATATATATATATCTGGTCACATGTTGGATGATTTAGAAATCAAGAAATGATTTAGAAATTGAGAAATGATTTTTTTAAATGATGTTCCTCTTTCAGTGTTGAAGGTGGTAAATGACATAAAATAAACATTATTTTTACGGGTGAAAAATATAAGTAAACGCTCAAGCTTGGAATGAGAAAAATGGTGCAAATTTAGTTTTGTAAATTTTCAATTATAGATTGGTTTATGTTTCTGCCTTGCAACGTGTAATTTTCTTATCGTGTGCGTTGTTGAGCTCCTTATGTCTTGTAAGTTGTCCCCATTTTCCTTTTCTAATAATACTGGTATTTCAAAAAAAAAATGAAACTCATAATGCGAAAATTAACCACCACTCATAGGGAGTGAGCCTTTCTATTTAACAACAAAGATCCGGACAACTAGATTATCCTGAAGAACGGATCATGTTTCTGTTCGGATAATGGAATGTGATGTCGCAAAACACATAAAGAACCACTCAATTTTTTTTACCAGAGTACTGACATAAAACTACATATACAATTAAATCATATGTTTTAAGGCTATATGTAGTGGATGAGCTACAAATTGAGGCGTTTTGCGTCGTGTGGTGCCCAGTCAGCAAAATGTGAGAATTTGTTTTTGGGGTGTAATGGTGTAGGGGCTACAAATAGTAATATAATAATATATATATATAATATATATATATGTGTATATATAACACACACATATGCATACATGCCGGCCCCACACACACCCAATTCGCCCTTCTTCCAGGCGACAAAAGGCTCTCACCCCCGCCCAAATTCGCCCTAAAATCGCCGGGGGGTGGGGGGCGGTGTTCTAACCCTTCGTCGCCCCTTATCGCCCTTAAATGGCGCCCAATACGTTTGGCCTAATAAGTTTCAGTTTATCTGTAATTATAATAGACCATTCATATATATGTAGCATACACAGTGATCGGTGCACAAGAGCATGTGGCTGAGATGCGAATGGGTGACTGTTGGTGTCATGTGGGTTTAAAACCTCGCATTTCGGTTGCATTAAACCTCATAAATTGTATCCACCGGCTGGTCCAAATATTAATGCATCCGATAAAGTCTTATAAGTCTTATTAAGTTCTTATATTTGTAGTTTATATAGTAACCCCTTAGGCCCACAATATATATTTTTATAATTAGAATGATAGAGATTTATTTCACAAAAAAGAGACGGACTAATTAGCAAATAAATAACAAGGACCCATGTAAAGTTGTCAATTAGATGAGCATGTTAAGATTACATATATTGCCTCATTTCCATCCTATTTTCATTTATAAATACGTCATGCATTTGATATCTATGTGAAGAAACGTGGATCTACTCACTGGTAGCAGATCTACTTTCCTCGGGTGTGACTATACTATTTCACCGACGGTTCTTCTGGATCAGTGTTCTTCCACCTACAAAATGAACAGCGCCGTTACTTACCCCTCAGAAAGGGACAGAGGGGTCCTCTTTGGGGTAACCCTCCGGCGTGAGAATCAGTATATTTGTGGAGAAGATAATAATGTGTCAGAGAATCTCAAGAGTATTTGCTTAATTCTTCAATACTCTTTGGTTGTGAGACTGTGTGATTGTATGTAACTGACTGTGAATGAATGTGATTTAATATGATTGAATGTGTGATCACTGCTTGTAACTGTCAATGATTGAGTATGAATGTGTCATCAAAGTGGAGTTGATGCTGTATTTATAGTGCTAGGGTTACCACCGGTTGGGCTCAACCTCGTTGGCTTCCTCCAATCGCACTGCGCCACGTGTCCTCTGGGACACCTGGCGCTTTCTCGTTGGTTGTAATCACGTGGTAACACATGTGTCATGCTGAGTTGTCGACCTTTCATTTGGCAGCTATCAACATCAGCATATTCTTTCTCCTTAAAAAGATGCCTTCTGGAAGGTTGTCTGACGTGCACAATCAAGGTTGCCCTAATCCTGATTGGGATAAGGACGAGGTTGATTATGCGCACGTGTGATATGCGCCCATCCTGAGGATGCGCGAGATCTTCTCTTTATTCTTACGCGCAGATGTGATATGCATGAGCATGTGATATGCGCCGCGCGCTGATGCGCTGCGCGCATATGTGATGCGCGAGCATGTGTGTCTGGGCAGATGTGATATGCACGAGCATGTGATATGCGCCGCGCGCTGATGCGACGCGCGCATATGTGATGCGCGAGCATATGTGTGCCTGGGCATATGATGCCTGAGGATGTTTTGTATGCGCCATGCGCATAGGTTTTGGCTTTGTGTCTTCATAATGTCTTTATCTTGTGGGTTGACCCGCCTTGCTCGGTGTTGAGGCGGGTACATACCTCTTCACTATGAGAACCTTGAATGCTTGAACCGTCTTACTTAGAAATTGTTGGTGGCTTTTTGCACTTTTTAGACACATTGTATATTCGAGCATAACACACACGCGCACACACACATGGAAGAGTTCTACACATAAGATATTTTTAGCGGGAACAAAAACAAAACAAAATAAGTTAATCATTTTTTCATTTTATAGAAGTTTTAAAATACAAAAAATGGTTGCAATATTATGTAAATTCATCTTTTATGACATTTTAAATAATATATAAATGAAATTCATTAATTTATAGAATCTACTAGGTGTAAAATGTAAATCATGTATATGTACATTTCCTACACAAGTTAAAATTTGTAAATGTGAAACCATATGATAAAGTTAGTTTAACGATATTTGATGTACCTAAAATAGACATGTGAATATGAGAAGTAAAAGTTTTAGAAAATATGAAATACTGATTTAAAAATTTACAAGATTTAGGCTTGTTTTCTTGTTCTAACATAATTTAGTCTACTATATATATATATGTATATATGCCCATACATAGAACGGATCATATACGAACTTAAAATTGTGTCCGAACTCCGAAGTGTATGAAATAATCATTGACCCTTGATCAAACAAATCAATCGCTTAGAATTCATAACTACATATAAAAAATGGACAAAGGAAAGAAAAAAAAGCGCAATACAACGTTAAACCATGTACTGCTTAATTTTTTTACTTTTTTTTGTCATTTTATAAAGAAAAACGTGTTTCGTTGGATTGTGTAATATGAAATTCCAAATTACGCACAATATTGGGACTTATACATTACCATTCATTATTTCCAGCAAATATGTAATGTTCACAATTAATCACCACAAAGGAGAACATCAAAGTTGTTGGCCGTCCTTATTAATCCATATTTTGGTTCTCAAATATGTCCACTACAAAATTAACCAACAATGTCTTTTTCTTTCACAATATATATGTTTGATTTCCCTTGTTTGAACGGCAAATGTAATATAACTGTTTGACTGATGAAATAAACATTTTAATTTATTATTAAACAACTATATCATCATCATTGTATTTAGTAAATCTCACAAATAGCATAGCTAAGGCTCTGCCCTATAAGAATAGAGAGGATGCTTCCGCTGGGATCCGGGTTCGATAATAGTTTTGCATCAAACATTGGACATAAGACGTACACATAACACTCCCTATTGGTTAATTGATGAATGTACCCTTGTTTTTCGGCTATCAATGCCTCCACATGATGCATAATTAACATTCCACTACTTTTAACGTTATTTTCAGGAAAATTAGTAAAATAACGTCAAAATTAGTGCAATTTCACCCCCACCCCAGGGCCCACAACAACTAACGATAGTTGAACAACCATTAGTAAATAGTAACTAAGTTCGTACCAACAAAAGTAAGTTATAAATAATAACTAAGTTTCTATTGACATGATCCATTTATAAGTAGTAACTAAGTTGCTAGTGACATAAGCTAGTAATATGTAGTAATTTAGCTTCTATAAAGGCTTTCAAATATATAAAAATAACAACACACTATTTTATGAGAATTTGTGTAGTTTGAACAAAATGTTGGGTGATATCATACGTCTTAACCTACAAAATGAACTTTGATTTGGTCTGTTCACAATAGAAACATATTGGTTGTTAACAAAATAGAAATAGACTGTTTTGTGATTATTCGTAACCTACAAAGTTAACAACCTACTGTTAACTTGTTAGAATATTTATGAAAATTATAATTTCGAGTTTTCAATAAAATACTTTGATAAAAAATGACCAGATTTTATGATTCAAAAAAACCATATAGGACATTACCAACTATGTAACCTACGCATGTAAAAAAAGAAGATACAAATGAGTTAGTACCACGTGTGACATTATTTGTCTTCGCCCACTTGTCGACGCAGTCATGTTAACCGGGGGTGAGTGGGTACTTGGTTTATAAAAGTGGTGAGGCGGGTAACTCTTTTCTTAAACGACTCATTTTAAACCGTGAGAGGCGTATGCGTACTTATTCAAGAAGTTTGTATCGTTCCAAATTCTTTCTGCTTAAAACCTGTGTTGACATGAAGGCATTTTGTTTAGAGCACGTTCTAACCCGAACATAACCCGTAACCAGAACCTGTCCGCCCTGATCCATTTGTGAGGCCTGATTAATACAGTCATTTTAGTAATTAATTATACATTTATATGCGTAGAGACTAGAGGGTCTCGTTGTCAATAATAATTAATATCTTCAATCAAAACTAGACATTGTGTATAATCGTAGCTCACCTAACTTAACAACTTTAAATGCCTCTATTTAAGCCATGCCCTTGTCTACGTTGAACCATAAACTTTGCCTCATTGAATATAACACAAGTTATAAGTCATGATATTACATAATTAGTTTATATGGGACCGTATATATCAATTTTCCACATATTATACGGACTACATAACCTTATACCACCCGTGTGGTATGTGAAAATGTTATATAACATGTAATGGTGTGTGAATAATACACTAGTAGTGTATGAATACCTAACCTTATTCAATAAAGGTGATGATTATATCTTGTCAAATCATATTTCACCATTCTTTTTTAGTGTTTATATGTTTCATTCGGTGTATAAAGTTCATGAAACATGTTTGCGACAAAAGTTAGATGTATCCTTTCACAAATAGTGTTTTGCTTTTAGAATGTGAAACAAAATAAAATTACGTTTAGGGTGCATTTTGATTTACAAGCGTGCTTAGAAACTGATATAGGTTCACCATAAAATAAGGAATTTAAGTTACCTGTAATCATAACATAAGTAATTAACAAATTTAATTAGCATTTCCAGTATCAGAAACATTTTTTTAGGGTTCTTTTACTAATATTAAACCATTATGTCACTAAAATATCTCAACATAAATCCTGAGTGTTTGAGTCAAATGAAAATGGGCCTGGCAAGCTTAAGCCATGTTGATGGACTTGAGCGGGTTTAAACTTTAAACCCTTGTGAAATAAATAAAAAACTGAATTTTAGGAGAAAAAGAACACTTCAAGATTAGAAGAAGGTTTTATTGGGGTTTACCATTAAAATTGGCTAAACTTAAAGGAATTAGATCTTCAATACATTTTATATGCATTTCATACTAATAAAGATGTTACTGAGACCATGAGGTGGGTATCTTGTAAGTTGATTGGAGCCCGACTGCCAACTATAATCGGGAAGTCCAAAGATACGACTGAATTTTCTACATATTGTTATGGTTATCATAAAAAACCGTGATTATGATGAGTGATCCGCGTGGGTTGGTTGATGTGGACGAGGATGAGGACGAGGACGTGAGAGCAACTGTTTTTCAAGTAGTAACATCGATTTGGTTTGAAGAAAACCAGGACATGAATTATAGTGACAGACATAATTACCAACAAACTAATCATATTTTTAAGGAAATAGTTGTTTGTGTGAACAATATCATTTTAAAAAATTTCATCACCAATGTTGGCATGGATATATGATAGTGCATTATGAATTTATGATTGGTGCATTTTATATACACACTATTAGATATAAATTATGTTATAAATGCATCAATCTAATTATATAAATATGTTACTTTCGCTTGTTTTTGTATTTGGCTTGTTATCAAGAAAACGAGCTAAAACAATGTAATTAAGGTGCAATTTAAATGAAGTTTATAAATTATCAATCTTGGTTGATAGTTAAAAATGTTATTATTACATATACAAATGAATGAATGATGGCCAGCAATATAAGAAAATGAGTTTATATGGTTTTGATGAATGGGCTAGTTGGGCTACACCACTCAAGCTAAAGAGATTCTGAAGATCCATTGATGACAGGAGTTAACAAGCCACGTCAGCAGTTTAAAACGAGTGTAAATGATCCGAGCCAAGCCTGAGCTCGGCTCGCTTTGACTTACGAGGGCTCGAGCTCGATCTTGGCTCGTAATTTGTTTTTTCAAGTCCATGCTTGGCTCGTTTATTATTTATATACATTTCTTGTTATTTTTATACAATTTGAGAAAAACCTTAAACGAGCCTAAGCTCGGCTCGAGCTCAGTTAGGACCTTAAATGAGCCAAATCCGGTCCAAGCTCGACTGTGAAGTGGTAACATAATACATAAAATCCCAGAAGAGGTAAAACTTAAAAATACACAAGCCTTGCGAACCTAAACGAGCTACCCATGCAAGGCTCGAGCTCGGGTTCGATAACTAAACGAATTTATACAAGAATTGGTCTATATAATAATAATAATAATAATAATAATAATAATAATAATAATATTATTATTATTATTATTATTATTATTATTATTATTATTATTATTTATATCATCTTTACCAATGACTAGTTTTTGTGGTGTGATCATGTTCGGGACTACAATTTAGTTATTTTTATGTACAACTTTGATGGAAGATACTTGTACTCGACACTTTGTGCATTATTTAATTGTTTGTTCACAACAAATAGGTTGATTATGGAAAAAGACAACTTGTATTGCTCGTTGCAGGTCTCTAAGACCAAAAATATGGTCGTTTTGGGTGAATAGCCCCATACTCAGTTTTTTCGTGCTGACGGTGAACTTTGGTCGTAGTAGCAAAATTTCGAACGGGCCACGGGAAAGCTCTAGGGCCACAAAAAGGATCCGATTTTTTCTTAGGGTCATAAAATGTTCGATGCAGGTCTTCAGGATCGAAAATATGGTCATATTCGGTGAAAATCCCCATACTCAGTTTTTTCGGGCTGACGGTGAACATACCCCTTTGGCCGTAGTAGCAAAATTTCGAACGGGCCACGGGAAAGTTCTAGGGAAATCAATTTAATCCGATTCTTTTGTAGGGTCATATAATATTCGATGCAGGTCTCCAGGACCGAAAATATGGTCATTTTGGGGGAATAGCCCCATACTCAGTTTTTTCGGGCTAACGGTGAACATACCCCTTTGGCCGTGGTAGTAAAATTTCGAACGGGCCACGGAAAAGCTCTAGAGACATCAAATTGATCTGATTCTTTCATAGGGTCATAAAATATTCGATGCAGGTCTCCAGGATCGAAAATATGGTCATTATCGGTGAATAGCCCCATACTCAGTTCTTTCGGGCTAATGGTGAACATACCCCTTTGGCCGTAGTAGCAAAATTTCGAACGGGCCATGGGAAAGCTGTAGGGACATCAAATTGATTCGATTCTTTCGTATGGTCATAAAATATTCGATGGAGATTTCCAGGACCGAAAATATGCTCATTTAGGGTGAATAGCCCCATACTCAGTTTTTTCGGGCTGACGGTGAACATACCCATTTGGCCGTAGTAGCAAAATTTCGAACGGGCCACGGGAAAGCTGTAGGGACATCAAATTGATTCGATTCTTTCGTAGGGTCATAAAATATTCGATGGAGATTTCCAGGACCAAAAATATGCTCATTTAGGGTGAATAGCCCCATACTCAGTTTTTTCGGGCTGACGGTGAACATACCCTTTTGGCCGTAGTAGCAAAATTTCGAACGGGCCACGGGAAAACTTTAGGGACATCAAATTGATCCGATTCTTTTATAGAGTCATAAAATATTCGATTCAGGTCTCCAGGACCGAAAATATGGTCATTTTGGGTGAAGAGCCCCATACTCAGCTTTTTCGGGCTGACGGTGAACATATTCCTTTGGCCGCAGTAGCAAAATTTCGAACGAACCACGGGAAAGCTTTAGAGACATCAAATTAATCCGATTCTTTCGTAGGGTCATAAAATATTCGATGCAGGTCTCCAGGACCAAAATTATGGTCATTTTCGGTGAATAGCCTCATACTCAGTTTTTTCGGGCTCACTGTGAACATAACCCTATGGTCGTAGTAGCAAAATTTCGAACGGGTCACGGGAAAGCTTTAGGGACATCAATTTGATCCGATTTTTTCGTAGGGTCATAAACTATTCGATGCAGGTCTCTAAGACTGAAAATATGGTCATTTTCGGTGAATAGCCCCATACTCAGTTTTTTCGGGCTCACGGTCTTTGCCCGTAGTAGCAAAATTACGAACGGGCCACGTGAAAGCTCTAGGGACATAAAATTGATCCGATTCTTTCGTAGGGTCATAAAATATTCGGTGCAGGTCTCCAGGAAAGAAAATATGGTCATTTTGGTGAATAGCCTTATACTCAGTTTTTTCGTGCTGGCGATGAACATACCCATTTGCCCGTAGTAGAAAAATTTCGAACGGGCCACGGGAAAGCTTTTGGGACATCAAATTAATCTGATTCTTTCGTAAGGTCATAAAATATTCGATGCAGGTCTCCAGGAATGAAAATATGGTCAGTTTCATTGAATAGCCCCATACTCAGTTTTTTCGGGCTGACGGTGAACATACCCCTTTGGCCGTAGTAGTAAAATTTAGAACGGGTCGCGGAAAAGCTCTAGGGACATCAATTTGATCTAATTCTTACGTATGGTCATAAAATATTCGATGCAGGTCTTTAGGACTGAAAATATGGTCATTTTGGGTGAATAGCCCCATACTCAGTTTTTTCGGGCTGACGGTGAACATACCCCTTTGGCCGTTGTAGTAAAATTTCGAACGGGTCACGGGAAAGCTCTAAGGACATCAATTTGATCTGATTCTTTCATAGGGTCATAAAATATTCGATGCAGGTCTCCAGGATCGAAAATATGGTCATTTTCGGTGAATAGCCCCATACTCAGTTCTTTCGGGCTAATGGTGAACATACCCCTTTGGCCGTAGTAGCAAAATTTCGAACGGGCCATGGGAAAGCTGTAGGGACATCAAATTGATTCGATTCTTTCGTAGGGTCATAAAATATTCGATGGAGATTTCCAGGACCGAAAATATGCTCATTTAGGGTGAGTAGCCCCATACTCAGTTTTTTCGGGCTGACGGTGAACATACCCCTTTGACCGTAGTAGCAAAATTTCGAACGGGCCACGGGAAAGTTGTAGGCACATCAAATTGATTCGATTCTTTCGTAGGGTTATAAAATATTCGATGGAGATTTCCAGGACCGAAAATATGCTCATTTAGGCTGAATAGCCCCATACTCAGTTTTTTCGGGCTGACGGTGAACATACCCTTTTGGTCGTAGTAGCAAAATTTGGAACGGGCCACGGGAAAACTCTAGGGACATCAAATTGATCCGATTCTTTTATAGAGTCATAAAATATTCGATTCAGGTCTCCAGGACCGAAAATATGGTCATTTTGGGTGAAGAGCCCCATACTCAGTTTTTTCGGGCTGACGGTGAACATATTCCTTTGGCCGCAGTAGCAAAATTTCGAACGGGCCACGGGAAAGCTTTAGAGACATCAAATTAATCCAATTCTTTCGTAGGGTCATAAAATATTCGATGCAGGTCTCCAGGACCAAAATTATGGTCATTTTCTGTGAATAGCCTCATACTCAGTTTTTTCGGGCTCACTGTGAACATAACCCTATGGTCGTAGTAGCAAAATTTCGAACGGGCCACGGGAAAGCTTTAGGGAAATCAATTTGATCCGATTTTTTCGTAGGGTAATCAACTATTCGATGCAGGTCTCTAAGACTGAAAATATGGTCATTTTCGGTGAATAGCCCCATACTCAGTTTTTTCGGGCTCACGGTCTTTGCCCGTAGTAGCAAAATTACGAACGGGCCACGTGAAAGCTCTAGGGACATAAAATTGATCCGATTCTTTCGTAGGGTCATAAAATATTCGGTGCAGGTCTCCAGGAAAGAAAATATGGTCATTTTGGTGAATAGCCTTATACTCAGTTTTTTCGTGCTGGCGATGAACATACCCATTTGCCCGTAGTAGAAAAATTTCGAACGGGCCACGGGAAAGCTTTTGGGACATCAAATTAATCTGATTCTTTCGTAAGGTCATAAAATATTCGATGCAGGTCTCCAGGAATGAAAATATGGTCAGTTTCATTGAATAGCCCCATACTCAGTTTTTTCGGGCTGACGGTGAACATACCCCTTTGGCCGTAGTAGTAAGATTTAGAACGGGTCGCGGAAAAGCTCTAGGGACATCAATTTGATCTAATTCTTACGTATGGCCATAAAATATTCGATGCAGGTCTTTAGGACCGAAAATATGGTCATTTTGGGTGAATAGCCCCATACTCAGTTTTTTCGGGCTGACGGTGAACATACCCCTTTGGCCGTTGTAGTAAAATTTCGAACGGGTCACGGGAAAGCTCTAAGGACATCAATTTGATCTGATTCTTTTGTAGAGTCATAAAATATTCGATTCAGGTCTCCAGGACCGAAAATATGGTCATTTTGGGTGAAGAGCCCCATACTCAGTTTTTCCCCCGGCTCGGTGAACATACCCTTTTGGGAATACTGGCAAAATTTTGAACGGGCCCCGGGGTGGCGTCAGGGCATAATTGTTGATCTGATTCTTTCGTATGTGTATAAATATTGTATGGAAGTCTCCAAGACCGAATTTTCTGATCCAATTCAGTGGTTCGACCCATACTCAGTTTTTTCTCCGGCTCGGTGAGTATACCCTTTTTGCAATACTGACAAAAATTCGAAAGGGCCCCGGGGTGGCGTTAGGGCATAATTATTGATCCGATTATTTCTTATGTGTATAAAATATTGTATGGAATTCTCCAAGACCGAATTTCTGATCTGATGTAGTGGTTCGACCCATACTCAGTTTTTCTCCGGCTCGGTGAACATACCTCTTTGGCAATACTGACAAAATTTCGAACTGGCCCCGGGGTGGCGTCAGGGCATAATTATTGATCTTATTCTTTCTTATGTGTATAAAATATTGTATGGAAGTCTTCAAGACTGAATTTCTGATCTGATTTAGTGGTTCGACCCATACTCAGTTTTTCTCCGGCTCGGTGAACATACCCCTTTGGCAATACTGACAAAATTTCGAACTGGCCCCGGGGTGGCGTCAGGGCATAATTATTGATCTTATTCTTTCTTATGTGTATAAAATATTGTATGGAAGTCTTCAAGACTGAATTTCTGATCTGATTTAGTGGTTCGACCCATACTCAGTTTTTTCTCCGGCTCGGTGAACATACCCCTTTGGCAATACTGGCAAAATTTCGAACAGGCCCCGGGTGGTGTCAGGGCATAAATATTGATCTGATTCTTTCGTATGTGTATAAAATATTGTATGAAAGGTCTCTAAGACCGAATTTCTGATCCGATTCAGTGGTTCGATCCATACTCAGTTTTTTCTCCGGCTCGGTGAACATACCTTTTTGGCAATACTGACAAAATTTCGAACGGGCTCCTGGGTGACGTCAGGTAGAAATTTTGAAAAATAGTATATATGCAGCTCATGAATATATAACTTCATGAGCTCTATATTTATTAATATACAATATATAATTATCTTATACATATATTTATCAGATATTTATCTAGTAAATAATAAACATAAAAACAAGTTATATAAATGTAAAGTTGTAAATATATAAACAAATGATACAAGCCATCATGTTCTTGTAGTCTTTTCTCTCATAAAGTTTTTTAAAAAACCAAGATTTGTATATTACGAAAATCAAAAGAAAGAATGTTCATAAAGTTGACGGCCAAATAACTAAATTACAAAACTCGATTATTAATAAATTTATTATTATTATTATTATTATTATTATTATTATAGTTATATGACTTGTCATTTGCCGGCCACACTATTCCATGTTATCCCCTTAAAACATCCTTAAACTTTCATTATTCATCCTTAAAGCTTGATTAATGGCATCAGAGATCATAGAAGAAGAAGAAGAAGATGAAGATTCATACTTCATGATCACCAACAAAAAAGCTCAAAAAGACAAGATAAGACAACTTTTAAAACACCAAAAGGATCAATACAACACGTCATCATCAACATCAACGTCTTCATCGTCTATGTACCCGTTATCTTCATCGAGGGCGGCTTTTCGTTCTTCGTTCTCATCGTTTGATCATAGCCATAGTCGCAAGCTATTAAATTTGATGAAGAAAGGAAGTACATCATTGAGAAGGTTGTTTGATATGGAGCATACAAGTTTAAGTAATCATTTTGAGTTTTATAGTGGATCGCCTGAAACGAAGACAATCCCGTTATGGGGTAGTGATTCGGATGATGGGGTTCATGATGATCCGTGGTTGGGTATAATTAAGTTGGATCGCGGGTTTGTTCAAGAACACGAAGAGCGGAAAGAACAAGAACAACAAAAAGAAAATAAAGACTAGGCGTCTAGGAAGCACAAGTTGACCAGGAAGAAATCGTTTAGCAAATTACCAAGCTTCTATAAGTATAGATTTCGGTTTCGGTTTATGAAGAAACACTAAGTGAACCCTGGACAGATTATAGATAATCTGGGGGTTAAGTAATGTTTCCCACGAGGATGAGGTCTAGCAGAAAGTTGTTCTTCAGGGGACCTGCAAAACAGACACCGTAAGCTCGTCACTGAGAAGGGGGGGGGGGTTCCTCCTTGTGACCACCCTCCGGCGTGAGAATCAGACTAGATTGCTCTGAATATAGTGTATATTAAGAGATTGCTAGATAAGATTGAGATATCAGATGATGTCCTTACCATTCCAAGGTGTTGGAGTATTTATAGCCGAAGGTAGGTTTCCTAGAAGGTACTGCCGGCTGAATAGTATTCCTGTTCCACCAACAGTGGACTACGCACAGGCCATGCTGGTTGGTGGGTAGGCTACGGCCAACAGTAAAGGTCGGCTGTATACTGTTCCTTTACTGCCGGCTACGCACTGTTCCACCAACTGTAGGCTGCGCACGTCCCCTCGTAAGGGTTGGTGAGTAGGCAGCGGCTAATAGTGACAAACAGTACTAGAGGGTGCTCCTCCTCGTATTGTTGTCGGTGAGCTGTCACCCTGTGATTGGTTCATGGGCTGCTCTGGTCAATTTGTCTGTTCCGCCCATACCTTAGTAGGTATAGTACGAAAGACCTTCCAGAAGCATACGGACTGGCTCATTTGGGCGGGAGTATTCCCGCCTTGCTAATTCCTTCATGTGACTACTGAAGTAGCTAATGCCTTGTGCGTGTAGCCTTGCTGTTAGTGCGGGTAGCCTTCCCTGATGGCTTGTATCCGCAGCTGCGGGAACAGGCGGGGTACTTCACCATTGGGAGGCTTTCCCTGCGGGTACAGCTGGCGTACTGCGCGTAAGGTTCTTTGAGCATGGTGGGTCCTGCTGGAGCAGTTGGTCATTGCGCAGACGTCCCTGTTCAAGGTGAGTCTTGCGGGTCCAACTGGGCTCTGCTGGGACCTACCTCTTCAAGTCCCCCCAGTCCAATGTTCTTCTCATGAATTATTAATAAGTGAGGTGAACTTTTGGACTTAGCTAGGGGTTTTGAAAAGGGGTTTAGTTTTTAGGTTTTCCGTGGTGATTCTTCCCGCGGTTTTCCTGATGTCACGCAGAAATTCCCGACTTTTCTGCTTGATCCTTGGGTATGAAGCGGGTAGGTTTGTAACCTCCTTGCACGTCAGGAGCGTTGAGTCCCACTTGTGTGGATTCTCCATGGGGTCTTGGTAGTTTTCAACATAGTGATCAATTATGCTAAAACCACCAATTCCATCTTGGAGTTTCAAACAATATAGTTCTCGACGTTCCCGTCATGCGGGGATGTTATTCCCGTTTCCGCAAGCATGGCCCAGAAGATCCTTCTTGGTTTGAATTCCCTGCAGAGTGCTAAGTATGTGAAGGGTTTTGCCTTGACACTGTACCCGCACTTGTCTTACGGTTACTTTATTTCCAAGGTATTCCTGGCGTCAATTCCCTGCGGGTGCTAAGTATGTGAAGGGTTTTGCCTTGACACTGTACCCGCACCCGTCTTATGGTTACTTGGTTGCCAAGGTAAGGGGTATTTTCCCGCTTACTTTTGAATCTTTTTTGAATTTTGAATTTTGAAATTCGAAGAGTTGGTGAAAGGATAAGAACAGTCCAAACATCTGAAACGTCGTGCGACGGTTTCTTCTGACTGTGTCAGGACGTGCAGGAAGTTATGGTGACGTGACAGTACATGGTCATTCCAGACGCTTTTTCAGGCGCATGGGCGCGATTTTTCGGGCGCGTGGCCGCGAAATTAATGGTATGCGTCCTGTCAACAGCTGTTGCCAGCTTGCTTTTCGCCACGTGTCATAGTTTCATTGCACCTTCGTTTTCTCTCTCTTCCGCATTAATTTCATCGCATTAATTGCGATTAGTATATAAAGGGGGAGATGGTTCTTTTTAATCCACACTTTCACTCTTCTCTTCATCTTTTAAGCGATTTCCGGCGAATACTCATCCTTTTCAGGCAAGCATTCTCCCGAAATCGTTTTCTTCTTTCTTTTGCAAGATGTCTCGTGATCTCGAATCTACGGCTGACGACAAGAGTACTGCTGGCGAGTGCCAGTGTGCTCTACCTGGCGATCTGTATCGGTACGTCGTCAGGAAGTTCATGCTCGAGTCTCTCGAGCCTGAGTTTCCTGAACCCCACCAGACGGTGTACGATGCCCCCAGAGGCAAGATCGGGGTTTATGCTGCATTCTTTGTCTATGGGAATCTTAGGTTCCCATTGACAAAGTTTGTTTACCGTGTCCTTGAGAGGCACGGCGTTCATTTGACCGAGTTGCACCCCATGGCGATCGCCAAGATTCGCCACTTCGAGTGGGTGTGCCGGATTTTGGGCATTGAGCCCTACGTTGACCGCCTGATGACCTTCTATACGTGGAGGTGCATCCAGGGGTGGTATACGTTGACAACCCGGATTAAGGGTTTAAAGATCTGCGCGACCGAGCGCAGTCTTCGCGCGTGGAAGAGGGAGTTTTTCTTCATATCCGCTCGCGCCATCCCCATTGCCATGAAATTCAAGAACGGGCAAGCACTTCCCAGCCTTCACGCCTCCAACTACCAGGAGGCGGAATGGTTTGCGAAGATATCTCGGGTCCAATCTCCGGTTTACCGGTTTGCGGAGTCCGGGATGTGATGCTGGGGATGAGCCGGGTGTGGAAGGCTGCCGATGCGCAAAAGATCCCAATCGTCCTCGAATACGGTTCGAACTCTGTTCTTTACGGTATGCTTTGTCTCTTATTGTTGATTCTGAATTGCTTCTAACTTTTTTCCTGTTTATTTCAGAGGGGAACGACCTGCAGTCGCTCCTTAATCCGCGGGAGGCTGACGGTCCCGCCCGGATGGGTACTCGCGCTCTAGACGAGAACGAGTTGCCCATCCTAGAACAAACGGCGGATCGGTTCGTGGAGGTCTATCCGCTAGGCCATGAGATCCTTAGCGCCCGTCGGCCAGGTAAGGCGCTATTCGACCCTCGACGCCTCAATGTTGAAACCTCTGCTGGAATTCCTTTAATTGTATGTTCTGATGAGGAATCCTCAGATGGTCCTCCGTTGGTGCGGAAGAAGAAGGCTGTCGGCGGGAAGGGGAAGGAGAAGGCCTCCACTGCCGATCCAGCGCCTCGGTCTGATTCGGAGACCGAGAGCGAAGAGGTGGCGGGGAATCCCGGTGGTGATAAGACTACAGCTCCGGAGGTTGCGACTGTCACCTCCGGAGAGCCAAAGAAGACGACGGTGACCGGCGCAAAGAGGCCGGCTCCATCGGGTCCGTTCCCGCCTCTCCGTACCGTTAGGCTCAAGAAAACCCGTAAGTACAACTTTCCTTTAGCTTTTATCTTCATAGCTTAATATCTTTTAACACTTTTCTTCTTTACGCAGGCGTGGATGTTGACGCATTCCAGGGTGGAGCGCCGAGTAGTACCTCCCCGCCAATGACGGTAGGCTTGGTCAGCCTACCTGAGGCGACGACCCAGGCGCCTGCGCCTGCTTCCGCTGGTCCAGTTGCTCACTCCTTTGAGCCGACTGTTCCAGCTGAGATGACGTCACCGCCGGCTGTGAGTGCTATTTTTATAGCATCTTTCACCGAGCCGGCGGTTACTACTGCTGCGGATCCCGCGGCGGCTGCTACCGTGCCTCCGCCATCGGCAACGACGGCCGGTCCATCAGGTACGCATGGGGCTTCTCGCCAGTCTTTGCCACCTTCCCATCTGCCTGACCTCTTGGATGGATTTCCTTTGGGTTCAGGTGATGGATTCGGCGGCTATCGGCCTGTTATTGACCCTACAGGTGCGTAGGGTTCTTCTGGCCCATTATATATATATATATATATTTTATCATCTTTTCCTAACTGCTTTGTGTTTTTTGCAGTGTCGGATTCCAATGAAGTGTATGTTCCACGATGGAACATTCGCCGAGGAACAACCCTTCGCACCCCTGTGGAGTGCGTGGAATGGGCTCGTCACGCTGCTCCCAGTGGTGCATTGGGGGAAGCCATGGCTAGCTACCAGAAGGGTAGGCTAACCAATGAGCTTCGGGTTCTCCTGGCCGGGATGCAGCCGCGCGTCGAGCTGCTTTGTCGTGAAAACGACAAGTTAAAAGCAGCTCGCCTTAAGGAAGTAGCTCAGGCGCGGGCTGTCCCGGAGGAGAACCAAAAACTTGCCGCAGTGGCTGCGGAGAAGGAGAAGGCCTTCAAGGCCCTCGAGGTTGAAGTTCAGGCTCGACTCGAGGCCCGTTCCAAGGCTGCCCAAGCTGTTAATGAACAGCTTCGGCTGGCTAAGGAAACTGCGAGGAACGCAACCGAGAGGGCCACCAAGGCTGAAGCTGTTGCTGAGCCTCTACGCGTGGAGAATGAAGAACTTAAAGCCAAATTAGAGGCTCTCCAGCAGGCTCATGATGCCTTGGCGATGGAAGACGCCAAAAAGCTCCAAGAAATCTTGGACCAGAGGGGGGTGCTTGACCATGCTGAGCGTAAGCTAAAGGGTGTCGAAGAGGCTGCGGCTAAAGAAGTGTTGCTTGCCAACCTTAACAGGAGTGAAGCCGATCGCGCCCGTAACGAAGCTCAAGCTGCCCTCCAGGAAGCTCTGGTTGCCAAGGAATGGCTTCTTCGAGAAGCGTTGTCTCTGGTAAGCTTTTCTTGTCTTTACGCTTTTCTTTGTAAATAGAAAGGGTTCTGATACTTGTATATTTTCTTGTAGGTTGTGCATCGGGTCTTCTCAGAGACATCTTACGACGATGCTATGAGCGCAGCCCTCAACGCTTCTCACGAGGATAGGGAACGGGCCGGCTTCCTGCTTGGTCTAGGGTTCGTTGAGAAAGGCGTCCCGCCTTCCAACTTCCCTTTGTATAATGTGGATACTGAAGCTGCTTATGACCAAGCAGTGAACCAGTATGCCGCCTTCCCGCATCCGGTGGTGGAGAAGGTGAACGAAGTCGCTGCTGCTGATGATGGGCTTGCTATCCTTAGAGCTTTCCTTGAACCACCACGCTCTACTGATGGAGCGGGTCCAAGTGGAAGTGGTCCTGAAGCTTGATTCTGAAGATCTCTTTCCACCACTAGCGTAGATTTTTGCTTTTGTATAGCTCTTTGTAATATTTGAATTTTGATGAAATAAAGATTGTGTTTGTTCTTTGCCTTGTTTATTTTACGCATGTTTTAACTTAGCAATTTCTTTAGTACTTAGATGATTTAACTTTTTAACGTGGTAAATTATAAGTTTGTTTCGCTTCCTCTTTCATGATTGTGCGGGTATGACCGTCACTTACACTTAGTAGGATGGCTTAACTTTACTTATATCTGACCTGCGTGGAAGTTTTCCTCATCTTTTCCTTTGAAAATTTCTAAGTGTTCAGAATAAGTTAACCTTTGAACGTGGTAGATGATAGGTTGAAGTTTTGCTTATTTGTTCGTGATTGTGCGGGTAAGACCGTCACTTGCACTTACAAGGATGGCTAAACTTTACTTACATCTGACCTGCGTGTAGGTTTTCCTTAAAACTTTTAACATTTTTAGCGTTGTGTTTATGCGGGTTTTGCCGCCTTCCACACGTAACGACTTACTTCTTCCCCTATTTATGCGGTGAATACCGGCATAATAGTGTGGGAAGTTCATAAGTATAAAGGTAAGGCTATCAACACATTGTGAAAGGAGAATCATTTCCATTAGAAGTGGCTCTAGGCCTTTTCTTTACAAGTTTGGAATTGATCTACATATAACATTTGCGTAATTGAGCTCCATTCCATGTTCTTGGGATGAGAGTGCCATCGAGCCTTTCGAGCCGGTATGCACCCTTTCCCAGGACTTCTCTGATGATGTATGGCCCTTCCCAGACCGGGGCCAACTTTCCTGGGCGTTCTTGGTTCGAAGCCTCGTTGTTACGCAATATGTAGTCTCCTACATTGAAGTTGCAGAGTTTTACCCGCGTGTTGTAGTACTTTTGCATTTGTCGCTTGTAGTTCTCTTCACGCACTGCGGCTAAGTCTCTGCGTTCCTCGGTTAGCATAAGGTCTAACCGTCTTTCCGCATCATTGTCTTCTGGCTGAATCAAGACCCTTGGTGAGGGTAAACCAATTTCGACCGGGACCATGGCTTCAGTGCCATAAGTGAGACTGAACGGGGTTTCTCCCGTACTGGCCTTCTTCAGCGTTCTGTTTGCCCAAAGGACGTGCGGAAGCTCGTCCACCCAGCCGGATCTGTGTTCCAAGAGTCTTTTCTTTATGCCTTCGACGATGCTCTTATTTGCTCTTTCCACCTCACCATTACCTTGCGGGTGTGCCACTGAGGTAAAGGTGTGGGTGATTTGAAGTTCTTTTAGCCACTGCTGTAGCTTCTTGTCAGCAAAGTTGGTGCCGTTATCGCTCACCAAATTCTGTGGAAGTCCAAAACGACAAATAATAAATTCCCAAATAAATTTTTTGATATGTTTCGCGGTTGTTTGGGCTAAAGGTTTTGCTTCTATCCACTTGGTGAAGTAGTCGATGGCTACCACTAGGAACTGAACATTTCCTGCTGCTGTAGGAAATGGGCCTGTCACATCGATGGCCCACTTCTGAAATGGCCATGAAGAAGTGACTGGAACAAGTTCATTCTTCGGGCGGTGCGTGTTGGGTGCGTAAAGCTGGCAAGACCTGCATTTTCTGATGTATGCCAGTGCATCCATATGCATCCCCGGCCAAAAGTATCCCGCGTTGTTTAGCTTAGCTACAACAGCGCGGGGGCCTGCGTGTACTCCACAGATGCCTTCGTGTACTTCCCTTAGGAGGTAGTCAGCATCTTGGTTGTCCACGCATCTTAAGAGTGGGCCAAGAAAGTTACGTCTGTAAAGGATGTCATCGATGAGTTGATAGTTCAGTGCTTTACAGCGTAGTTTTCTTGCCTGTGTTTTGGATTCTGGTAGTGTACCTGCCGCAAGGTATTTTATTATCGGTGTCATCCACGTTTCCGAGCTGGTTTGGATGACACAAATTTCCTTGTGCGGGACCGAAGGTGCCTCGAGGAGTTCAATGCGGATATCCTTTCCTAAGTGGGTGAAGGCTAATGATGCAAGCTTGCTTAACGCATCCGCAGATTTGTTTTCACTTCGCTTGACGTGTATGACTTTGCAGTCATTGAAATCGCGCATAAGAAATTTTGCTTGTGCGAGGTATAGGGCCATCGTGTCGTTCACGGCCGTGTACGTTCCGTTGATTTGATTGGCTACCAACATGGAATCCACGTGGGCTTCCAAGTTTTTCACCCCCATCTTACGCGCAATTCTCAGCCCAGCCAAGAATGCCTCATATTCGGCTTCGTTATTCGTACTTGGAAAATCCAGTCGAATAGCGTAAGTGTACTCTTGGCCTGCTGGGTTGGTTAGTTTCAGCCCTGCGCCTGAACCCTCGTTACTGGCTGCTCCATCAGTGTAGAGTCGCCAGACGTCATTGATGTCTTGTGCTGGAGAGGGTTGAGCCTCTTCCTGGCACTCTTTTTCCCGCGATGCAGGCACTTCTGCAATAAAGTCGGCCAGAACCTGGCCTTTTATAGCTGGTCTTGGCTTATACTTTATCGCGTATTCCCCCAACTCGATTGCCCATTTGGCTAGGCGTCCCGATAACTCGGGTTTGCCTAGGACGTTTGCAAGTTTGAAGTTGCAGAGAATGGTGATTGGGTGACCCTGGAAATATCGTCTTAACCTGCGTGAAGCATGTATAAGTGCTAAGACTAATTTTTCGAGGGTAGAGTACCGGGTTTCTACGTCTGTTAGGATACGGCTGACATAATAGATTGGCATCTGGATGCCTTTTCGCTCTACTAGCAGTACTGCCCCGGTTGCTCTATCTGTTGCGGAAAGGTATAGGATTAACTCCTCTCCCGCTTTAGGCGCTGTGAGCGTTGGGAGTTCGATCAAGCGTGACCGAATCTCCTGAAAAGCTGCTTCCGCTTCTGGTGTCCAGCGGAAGTACGTTTTCTTTAAGCAGTTTCTCAACGTTGACACGAAAGGAAACGACTTTTCTGCGTGGTTTGCCAAAAAGCGATTAAGTGCCACTAGTCGTCCATTCAGTGTCTGAGCATGTTTGATGGTAGTAGGTGATTCCATTTTGATAATGGCTTCGACCTTTTCAGGGTTCGCTCTAAAGCCATCTTTAGTGACGATGACCCCCAAGAACTTCCCTTCTTCCATTCCAAAAGTACACTTGCTTGGGTTGAGCTTCATGTTTATCTTCCTGAGCGTGTTGAAAGTTTCTTTGATGTCTTTCAACATCGCTTCTGGGTCAGGGCTTTTGATGACCAAGTCATCCATGTAGACTTCCAAGTTCCTCCCAATTTGGGCATGAAACTGGTTGTCCATCAGGCGTTGGTATGTGGACCCGGCATTCTTAAGTCCGAATGGCATCATTTGGTAACAAAATATGCCATCGGGCGTCCGAAATGCGGTTTTGTTCTGATCATCAACGGCCATGTGGATTTGATGGTACCCCTTATACGCGTCCAGGAAGCATTTAAGGCGGAACGGTGCCAACGAGTCCACCTTAAGATCAATTTCGGGTAACGGATAACAATCTTTGGGGCATGCTTTGTTCAAGTCCTTGAAATCTATGCACATGCGCCATTGTTTGTTATTCTTCGGTACCATAACGGGATTTGCAACCCAAGTTTGATATCTACTAACGCGTACGATACCTGCGTCAAGGAGTTCCTTGACTTGGGTTCTACACGCGTTAGTTTGTTCTGGCCCCATTACTCTGCGCTTTTGTACGATCGGCGTAACAGCCGGATCGCATTTGAGCTTATGCTCTGCCTTACTTCGGGGTACACCAGTCATGTCAGCTGGTGTCCACGCGAAGATGTCAGCGTTTTTTTGTAATAAGCGATTGAGTTGGGTGCGTGTGGGATCAACAATTGTCGGGCCAATGGTGACGGCCTGGTCAGGGTACTTGCCATTTAAGGCCCATTTTTCTGGTTCGGTGATGGTTGGTTTAGCCATCTTTGGTTTGGGTTTAGATGAGACAGATGCGATGCATACCTGGGGAATGCCGGTGATCATCGCTACACCCTCAGCTGTTGGCCATCCCATCATGCCGTGGACTGAGGATACCACGGCGTTGAATCTTGCCATCCCGTCTCTCCCGAAGAGAATGTCGTATGTGTGGTGTGGCTTCCTCATCACGACAAAGTCCACATCTTCTGTGCGGGAGTGTTTCCCGTCCGTAAGAGTGACGGAGAAAGATAGGATACCCAGGGGGGTGTTTGTGCTGCCATCAAACCCTTCCATCGAGGCGCAGATCGTTTCCAGGCGTTCCTTGTCTTCGTCATCTAGCTTGTCAAAGAACTGCCTGTACATCACCGTTGACGAGGCGCCGTTGTCAGCAAGAGTGCGAGAAGTGATGTAGTGCCCCAGCTGGCTTTTGATGACGATAGGGCCTTCTTTGCTGGGTCCTCCTGGCACTCGCGGGAAGCGCACCTCAGCTTCCTTCCACGCACATGGTTCTGTCGTTCGCCTTTTTCTTCCTCTGATCTTACCATGAACCATGTTGATGCTGATGTCAACGGGCTTTCGTCCGTTGCCTCGGTACCGGTTGTCATTTCTTCCTCCCTTCTTGATTGATGCCACCAGGTGTGCCAGTCTTCCATCCTTGACGAATGCTTCAATAATATCCTTCAAGGATGTACACTCTTCCGTACCATGACCTTTTGTCCCGTGGAAGTCACAGGATTTACTCTGATCCGCATTAGGTCGCTGCCGGATCATTGGAGCTTTTGGCCACGGTAGCTTTTCAGTGGCGAATATCTCCGTGACGCTTTTGGTGAGTGGCGTCCACCTGTGCTTTTGGCTTGAAGGGTGTGTGTGATTTCTTCTGCCAACAAGAGGGTGAGAGCTGGATGAGGTGTCAAAGTTTACCCTTGACTGCCAGATACCTAGCTTCCTCTTTTTGTTCTGCCGGGCGATCCGGACATTGTTCTCTCTTGTCCTCTGCGTGTAGAGGTGTGTACTCTGGGGAAGATCTCTTCCCAGTTGCTTTTCCGTCTCGGCAAAGCGCTTTGCCGCCGTCATGATGGCATCCCATGTTGATGGCATGCCATCCTTACCCGTCAGTGTGCGGATAAGCTCTGGGTATTCGGCGCATTGGATGAAAGCGGCGCGAACAAGATCTTCACTTATGCTACCGAGACTTAGCTTTTTGGAATTGAAACGGGTGATGAAGTCTAGTAAAGATTCATCCTCCTCTCTAACGCAATTAAGGATCGTCCGCTGTTCTTCAGTATATTTCCTCTGTTGGCTGAAGTGCTGGCTGAACTTATTCTGGAAGTCCGCCCAATCATAAATGTGGTGGACCGGCAAGCGATCGAACCATGCCCTGGCCGCTCCGACCAGAGTCATCTGGAACATGTAACACCACGTGGGTTCCGTCCAGTTACTGACGGTTGCCCCCGCAATGAACCTGTTCAAATGGTCGTCTGGGTCGGATAGACCATCATAAGTGCCAATGTTGGACATTTGTTTGGCACTTCTCGGGGCGATTGCTTCCGCAATGTCCCTTGCGAACTTTGACTTTCCTGCATTTGTAGCAGTTGGTCTAAAGGTTTTGGAGAAGTCACGCGGGTTTCTCTCCGCATTTGTTGGTTTAAAAGCTTCCCCAAAATTCCTTTTTGGTTGGAAGTCCGTTTCCTTACGCTTCCCTTTCGCCTTATGGCGAGGGTTTGCGTCGGTATCGGATTCTTCCCTCTCGTCGTCTGAGTACTCGCTCTCACTGTTCATATTGAGATGTTGGCGAGTACTGCCGAATTCGTCAGCCTGTTGAACTGAACGCAAGCGTTCATCCAATTCAGCTTGGAACTCTCTTTGACGTGCTTCGGCCCACGCCTTCACTTGATCTAGTGTTTGGCGAGGGACCCTCGTTCGTTTTTCCAACTGGGCATCAGTGAACCCCAGTGGAATATTTACTGCACTTGCCCCGGCTTGGGTAGCCGGGGTAGTGTTCGTAAGATTTGTATAACCGCCGGTGTTCCCAGTTACTGGGGTTGTGGTCACCGGGGTTTATTGGTTACTTACTGGTCTTGGGACCGGAGTAACGTTAACCATTTCTTCGGAAACTTTGAAGACTAAGAATTAGTTCTAGCTTTTTAAGCACGGATGGCGCCAATGAAGAAACACTAAGTGAACCCTGGACAGATTATAGATAATCTGGGGGTTAAGTAATGTTTCCCACGAGGATGAGGTCTAGCAGAAAGTTGTTCTTCAGGGGACCTGCAAAACAGACACCGTAAGCTCGTCACTGAGAAGGGGGGGTTCCTCCTTGTGACCACCCTCCGGCGTGAGAATCAGACTAGATTGCTCTGAATATAGTGTATATTAAGAGATTGCTAGATAAGATTGAGATATCAGATGATGTCCTTACCATTCCAAGGTGTTGGAGTATTTATAGCCGAAGGTAGGTTTCCTAGAATGTACTGCCGGCTGAATAGTATTCCTGTTCCACCAACAGTGGACTACGCACAGGCCATGCTGGTTGGTGGGTAGGCTACGGCCAACAGTAAAGGTCGGCTGTATACTGTTCATTTACTGCCGGCTACGCACTGTTCCACCAACTGTAGGCTGCGCACGTCCCCTCGTAAGGGTTGGTGAGTAGGCAGCGGCTAATAGTGACAAACAGTACTAGAGGGTGCTCCTCCTCGTATTGTTGTCGGTGAGCTGTCACCCTGTGATTGGTTCATGGGCTGCTCTGGTCAATTTGTCTGTTCCGCCCATACCTTAGTAGGTATAGTACGAAAGACCTTCCAGAAGCATACGGACTGGCTCATTTGGGCGGGAGTATTCCCGCCTTGCTCATTCCTTCATGTGACTACTGAAGTAGCTAATGCCTTGTGCGTGTAGCCTTGCTGTTAGTGCGGGTAGCCTTCCCTGATGGCTTGTATCCGCAGCTGCGGGAACAGGCAGGGTACTTCACCATTGGGAGGCTTTCCCTGCGGGTACAGCTGGCGTACTGCGCGTAAGGTTCTTTGAGCATGGTGGGTCCTGCTGGAGCAGTTGGTCATTGCGCAGACGTCCCTGTTCAAGGTGAGTCTTGCGGGTCCAACTGGGCTCTGCTGGGACCTACCTCTTCAGTTTAGGTTTAGATTTCGTCTGAAGTTAAGAATTAGGTTTTGTTATCGTTTTTGGAGAGAGAACATGAAAAAAAATTGGAACTAGAAGTAAAAAAGTAATTTGTTTTTCTTAAAAAGTGAAATTTTATTTATTTATTTTTGGATCTTGTTATGGCGGAATAAAAGAGGAAAATGTTATCTCTGTAGACTTAATTGTGGTTTTGTTTAGATGATGAACTGATGATACTGGCACGGGTAGAGGTAAACAAAAAAGTCAGCTAGAAACCGAAATTGTTTTTTATTAACCCGATAAAACCTTTTCGGAAACAAGTTCGAGAGAACTTGATTCGTAGTTGAATCGAAGTATCGAACCATAGAGTTGTAATTAGTTTGAACTTGGTTAAACTTGAATTGAACCGGTTTATAACTTAGTCTCAAAACTAAAACTACTCTTGTCTCCCTTATGAACCATGTCAACCCATACCGGTTTAAGGCAAAAACCGATGTTGATCAAACTCGTACTGTTTAGACTCTTTTAAACTCTAGCAAAAGTTATAAGTTCAACAACCGTCCCATATCAAAACACTAAAAAAAACAAACTTTTATTTCTCCTTTCCATTTGTCATACACAAAATAAAATTTCTTTTCAAGTAATACAATTATACAAGTACACATAGCTTGTACATATATCCTACTTTTCTTGTTAATCAAGAAAAAACTAACCAAAAAATATAAAATTTTACAATTATACTCTCACTGATCACCTACATCAAAACTCAAGAATCTTGTTATTTACATACATCTAAAAAAATAATCACTCCACCAAAAATTGAGTTTCTTCTTCTTCTTCTTCATAAAGTCTTTTGACTTTTCTTAAAATTTTTGCAAACTACACAATATTCCAATATCAATCTTGCCATAATACTATCTTCTTCAATCCTTAATCTCCTACTTTGCTTATTCCAAAGATGAACACCATAACTTGACTCTTTTAGTTGCACCACCTTAGCTTCCACCCATCTCCGGTGGGGCCGGTTCACAGGCCGCTTAAACAACCCACCAATTCGAGTCCAATCAACTGGATAAAACGCAGACGGTGGTAAAACACTAAAGTTCAACTCATTATAACTTCTTGTTATTCTTTCAACTACTCTTGAAACAAGATAAGGCCCATTGTATCCCCACCGGTTTCCATCAAAAGTCAACGCAAATTCTTCAATAAAACTGTATAACAAACTATGGTTTTTATCAAATATTAACACTGCATTGTTTAACCTTGTCCAGTTGCCCAAGTGTGACGCGCTTTGAGCTCCTATCGAGTTGCGTAAACTGCTAAAATCCTGTAACGGGACGAAATCCGTGTCGATGTACACTCCACCATATTTATAAAGCAAAACTAACCGAATCAAATTCGATAAGTTTTGGGCTAATGGGATCTCCCCAGGATCGCGATCACCGTTTTTTATATTCTCAAACCATATTTTCGCGGGTGTGTTGTCAAACAAAAAGTTAAAGTCGGGTTCTATAGCCAGAACCCGGAAACCAAGGTCTGTCACGGGTTTTAATATCTGAAACCCGTGATCAGAGTCCATAGTGTTTGATAATATCATCAAACAGCTATCTGGATTCGTCTTGAAAAGCGCGTCGACCGCAAGAAACTCTCTTTCTCCAAAGAATTTGAAACTAGATGAAATCCATGTCATAAAGAATTGAACTTTGCAATCGTTAAAGAATTCGGTGACTCGGGTTTCGAATTCTTGGTTAGAGTTGTAAAGAAAGTGATCATCTTTGTTCTTGGATTGTTGAATTATGAGTTCTTTGACGATCAAGACTGGATTTTGAATGGTGGAAGTTGATTTCAGTTGGTTGATGATGATTGTTTGGTTGTTGATCAAAATGTTTGAAGGTATTGGGATTGTGGAGTTTGGGTTGAAGTTGAATGATATGTTTGAAATGAAAGTGGTTTTGTTGAAGGTGTATGTGAATATTATTAATATGAGACATAGGGTGGTGATGATGTGGAATCTGGTGTGAAGGTGGCGGTTGCTCCGCCGTGACTCCGCCGGTTTGGTGGCCGGAAGTTTGGTCTTCATTGGTTGGATTAATATTCATTCATTCCATAATGGGTTGCTAAAGTTTTTATTTTAAAGGTTTTATTATTTGAAGGACGCTGAAATTGACTTTTAATTTTTATTAATCAAAGTTGGAAATAATCAAATAATCTTTTAAGTAATAAGTTATAATCAGGTGTGTGTTATTGTCTAGAAGGTTGGTGTGGGCCCGGTTATATTAAGTTGAGCCACTCATAGATATGCTTTAAAAAATATCATAAGATACCTTTTTATCAAGTTATATTAAAAAGTTATGCTTTTGTGTATATGAAAAGTTTATGAATCAAGTTTTGTGAATGTGAATAATTGTTGTCTAGAGGATAGAAAAAAGTATGTACAAAGGTTGAGGCCTTCTATTATTATGTGAGATGTCATAAACTGTTATAAGATCTCGAAAATGCATCGGAATGAGTCTTCAATCGTAACTAAATAAGTAAATATGAATTTTAAACGGTGAGAATGTGGGTAACGTTTATGCATTTTTTAGGACGTGTCGATAAGTTGCATACATGAAATTGTTTCATGATTTATTGACAAGATTTATATAATTATATTCAAAGATAATTATGATAATTTGTGAAGATGAAGTATATTCTTAAACTTAATTTTTGTAGATAAAAATGTGTATGAAGTTGACATAGTTTTCCACTTTTATCACATGGTGGCTAACTATTAATATTAAATGTATCTTGTTTTTATATCTTTTAAAATTATTAAAAAGTTTAGAAGTCACTTCATCTAAATTTAAATATTTTCTGGCATATATATTTTAACACAATATGAAAGTAGCTAGAAAACTAGTATCTTCTAGTCTTAGGATGCAAATTATTTAAATAAATTTAACAATCCATTTGTATATACATTTGACTGTTTGAGGCTAACTCTATTTAATGGTGTGAGTCATCTTTGAATAACTTATTGTTGACCTGTAATAAGTCAAATATTCTAACATGAGGGTAGACCATATAATTTATCTTTTTATTGTAGGGTAATAAGTGATTATTGGGCATAAATAATTGTTTTAAAATTGAGAATCCTTAAAGAATTTAACAAGATAATAATATACTTTAAAAATCTCTATATAAAAAAGTTTGTTTGGTGTGATTTAAGATACAAATTAGAAGTTTTCAGAGAGTTAATTCTCGATTTTTGCAGAAGTTTTCGTTATTGATTTCTCATACATACATGAAATATATTAATCCGAAAGTCACATGATATAGAAAGCTATCACGGCACTATGAAAATATGAAACCAACATATCTAGGTACATACACATGATTATACATATATGAACTTGTATAAATGTATGGGTACTAACATGTGTGTATTTGATGTCTATCATTGTATGCAAACAAATGACTACAGTCTGGTTTTGGCCAAACTATCTCAAAATGACACTTTGTATAACTCATAATATCAAGAACTAACCTTCATATTCCCTATTCTCTACACAAAACAAGTAATTTACAGCTTTAAACCCCCCAAAACTTCTTTCCCTTGACTCGCTTTTGTACTGGCTATCCCGCTTAGCTGGGGGAACGTCTAGCTTATCAACCTATACGATCACTATTTTACATACAAACATAATACAATTAAGTTGCCTATTACAATATATAACTATTTAGAAAATACAAAAAAACTAGGATGTATTGATTCTCACCTCAGAATCATCCGAATCCGATTCCCACAGAAAGCCATTCTCTCCATCAATCGGTTGGCTATCAAGATCTCTGCGTGCAGCTTCAGATCGCGTGAATAGGGATGCGACGTATTTATCTGCAATATCATAACAAGAAGCATATGTTATAAACTTATAACTTATAAATACAATCACCTGACAGGCTGACACGGTTTTATTTTCAGTAAAAAATTAATTAATAAAAATCAAACCAGCTAAGCTGCGAAGGGCATTCTCAGCGGCTTTTTGTTGAGCATCTTTTCGGGTCTTACCCATCCCAAACCCTACCTTCTCACCCGTAAATAAAACCTGCATCATTAAGCAATGAAACATAAAATGGATTATTAATTATTAAATACAAAAGTTGAGATAACAACATAAAAATGGTGTACAAGGTTCAGCGCTCACCTCGTAAGAAAATCGCCATTCACGGTGGGAACTAAAAGTTGATCTATATTCAACCTGTAAATAGATAAATAAAGTTAAAGATGTCATGAAAAACATAATATAACACGAAATCATGAATAATAAATTATAAACTTGCTTTTTACAGGAGGCTATCAAATACCTTAGACCTGCATTTCTGTCCAATTCTCTGCAGCACTTCAATGAATAGAGAAGGTTGTTGCGGGTTTGAATCTCCACGATCGGTGGGCCCTCTTGTGTTATTTAAGGATGGCTGATTATGCGCTACACCTGCATCGGCTGCACAACACATTTTTCCTTAACATATAATAATCCTCAATACAGTAAAAGAATTCTAATAATTTAAGTTTGTGTTGGAAATAAAAGTCAATCCTTTAATACCTGATTGTTGACCTCCTAGCGAAAAATTCCTCTTTGCCGGTCTATAACCATGTGACACCTGAAAAAACCACAAAACTAGATAAGCAAAGGTGACAATATTAGATTATTAGTAAGTTGTTAATATTAGTTACCTCATCACGCTTTGGTTCAGATACGAGCGGTTGAGGCCCTGCAGAGACAGAACTAGATGTACCATGAGGCAGAGGATAAGAATCGGCACGGTTTTTGTTCAATATACCAGGCGTTTGAATCGGGCCTAGTAAGCTGGATTCTAAACCATAACGAATTAAGTTATAACCAGAAGATAAATGAAAAGACAAACTAAATATGTTTTATGAGTACTTACTGTCAGAAGGCATCATAGATCTAACCGAAGGTGGACCGTAGATGCTCGCAAATGGAACAACCGACTGGGATCTTTCATGTTTTAGTTCCATGTTTCCAGCATCCTGAATAAAGTTTAAAAATGGAAGAATTAAACTAGCATCCTGAAACAAAATGTTTAAATAATAAGGCAAGACTAGAATCAAACTCTGTAAGTTTCTTATTTACTCACCTCTGGTATTAGGTAACTGCAAACATCCGGTGCAGATGGTAGATCCAAAACTTCATCTTCATAAAAATATTCAGAAACCCTCTTTAAATAAGTCTCATCGAATTCTCTGGACAGTGCATCATAATCATAAGTAAATAACAAATAAAAGAGTGTATTGTATTGTGTAAATATGATATATTTCTTATTTAAACAACCGTCTTACTTAAAGAAACCGCCTCTAACATTACAAGCAACGTTCCTCGCCACACATAGAACTGGAACAGCGCTTGCAGCCTATCATAATTCGATTAAAGATAAACTTTCATATTAGTAAATTAATATAAAAAGATCATATGAAGAAACAAACATTATAATCTTACTATACCTCTGCTTGTGGAGCATAATAAGGAGTAAAAGCAGGCACCACATGAACTCGAGGTTGATCTTTTTCTTCCCAAACTTTCAACCTATCATCAATCACCATTGCCATTCTCGGATGACAAATCCTATCTTTAAACACATTCAACAAAGATTTATGCGCATCTACACAACAACAAATTTTCGAAAACTTAAGTCATAAAAGATAATAACTTAAATACATGTATGCACAATTTTATATGGTTTTCTCAAAAGTTAAAACCATCACCTGATTTGACGCATACAACACGGTTCAACAATTGTTTAGGAGCGATTAGGTGGCACCCGGGATCCAACAACCTCCACATTTCCAACGCGTAATCTCTTTCAGCCATCGTACAGATAAAAACTTCAAATCGTTTGCGTCCTTTTGCAATCAAATAGCTTCTCAAATCTTCCCATGCAGGTCTTAACTTAACAAGCACACTGGTATCACGAATCTGTATACGCAAACAAATTATAATTATTAGTATACAACTAACAAAACATATGAATACAAATAGTACTTGTGGAAGCATAGTAACACAAGAACTCTGTATTCATATTTCATACCTTAAACAACACATAATAAGACGAAAAATAATGAAAAATGAAATCAGCTTCAGTTAAACATTTAATGACACTCCATTTCCAACTCTATATAATAAAATTAATGATAATGCAAGATGTGATCAAATCTGTTTCAGTTAAACCTTTAGTATAAAGCCGAAACAGAATTATTACTAATTCGTCTTTAGCCAAATAAGCTTCTATAAACATATTGCTAGGTAATGCTAATTCTTCCGTAGTATAGTGAAATGGTCACAACTCAAATCATTTTGATATAAAAAGACGAATAATAATCATTACATTTCGTCTTTAGCCACAATTTTGCTAGGGCATAATGCAACAAAATTATAATGATTCATTCACAATTCAAGTTACAATCTTTGATCTTAATACTTAATGATTTGTCCTTGCTAAAAAGGAAATATCTGCATAATCCTAACAAGAGTTACCAATATACATACATATATATCTAAGCACAATAAATTGGTCACAACTCATATCATTTTATTATAAAAAGACGAATAATAACCACTGCATTTCGTCTTTAACCACAATAGATTCTACATTTTGCTAGGGTACTAACACATCTAGAATATTATGATTCATTCACAACTCAAGTTACAATCTTTGATCCTAAAATAATCACAATCAAAATAATGCTAATAAGAATTACCAATATGCATACATGACAGTTGATTAAAGCAGCTAGATTAACAATACCTCAGGATTAATCCGAGTCAGGACTACATTTTTCTCTGGCAATCTAATAACCGGTCGAATAACATGCTCATTACCAGCAGCATTAACAGGAACCTCTTCCGGTTTCACGTCATACCTCTGCCCATTACAACTAACAAAATCATTCTCAGCATACTCCTTCAACAACGCTCGATCCTCCACGTATCTTCTAAGCTCAGCACTCATCCCACTAACCCTAACCGGATCCGATTCATGCTGAATCCACCCATTCAAAACCTCAATCCGATCGTCAAACGACTTCATCGTGTTCGCAACAATCAACGTCTCGTCTAGATCAAACACGATCGACAAACACCGCTTGTTCAACATCCCTAAACATGCGGTGTACAGCCCAGCTGGCACCACACAACACCAGAAACACGGAAACCGCTTTAATTTGCTCGGCATTGCCACCAAATGCACCTCTTCATCTCCAATCAACATCACAGCTGTCTGTAATCAGTAATCAGTAATTAATAATAATAATAATAATAAATGAACGAACATAAACAAACTTCCTGCACTGTTTGCTCGTTTACAGACTAATAATAATAACTAAAATATTAATCAGACAGCTACCTTAAGCTCATAAAAACAACTGGCGTGGAGATCAAGCAATGTATGATTAACCGAAAGCGAATACGATTTAAGTTTGCAACAAACCGAAGCCGAAGAGATGGACAACAGAACCGAAAGCTGCAAACAGCGTTCGCTTATCGGTAAACCAGGGTGGCCTTATTATTATTAAACCCTAGCTGACTCATTTACGACAATTTAGCATCAAATTACAAAATTGTAATTTGAAATGAATGGAAAATTGCAACGGATTGTTGACGAATTAACGACGAGAATTAGTAGGCAGGCTTATTACTCTCTCTCTTTAGCGGTTTGAAATGAAGTGATTGTGAGGGTTTATATAGAGGGAGGGCTTATGTAAGAGGGCCTGGACTTCGTTTTATTTACGGTTATGCCACTATATTGGCTTAATGATGCTCATAAATTTTATTGTTTTTATTTTTATTCTTTTTCAACCGCTACCGAATTTTTTTAAATGAGTTACCGATTAAAGTTATCACACTAGGATATACTCGTCTTTTAATTCGAAAAAGCCCTCTCACCTGGAAAGCGTAACAGTGCAGTGAGATAAAACATGTTCGGTTCATAGATCCAACTAGTGAACTTGTCTCCCATCATCACCCTAATACTGCTGAAACTAAATGACGAGAGGAGGACTTGAACTTGGGTCACATAAAAACCAAGTTTTTTCCTTACTACTTTACCACTAGCATATTGGCCTTTTTGTCCCTCCTACATTGGTTTTACTTTTTTATTTTAATTAACAGATACAAAACTTTTAGTCAAATTGAATTGCAAAGGTTTTGAAAGTCTTAAATTCAAGTCTCACCGAAAACAAGATATTAAAAAAATAACTGTGATTATTTTCTTAAGTAAGAACATAACTATGATATGTTATATCAGTTAAAAAGTTAAAATTTGTTATCTTCGTTCTTCTCGTTAACATATTTTATCGTTTATGTTATTTCTAATTGAAAATATATGTATTGACATTGTAATGATTTGTAAGTAAGAAAAGTTTTTAAAAAGATAAATTGGTGTGATTATCAGCTTTTATGTAGAAAAAGTAAGTTTATAGAGTGTTGATTAACTTCGTCACCAATTAAATTGACAATTTTTGTTGTATATTTTTCAATAAAGTGTATCTAATCTATGATATTCGACAGATAGAATATAAGCTGTTATACTAAAATTAAAAATATAAGTATAAAAATGTCACATGGTCTATCTACTTTTTGAAACACCATATTTGTTAATGTTTAACAGCGATGGACCTTGATTTTTGGTTTAAAGACTTGTATTAATATGTTGTTTTTGGTTATATACTAACTAGTGAATTTAACCCGTGTTTTGCGGCAGTAAATACGACAGAAACTCGATAGGTATCTGTTAAATTTATTTTAGCATGAGTAAAGTATCGATGTGATACTGTCACTCGATATAGCAATTAAAGAGGGAAAGTATAAAGCCTTAATATAAACAAAAGTATCTTGACGTGTGTTATGTTTGCTTTTATATAAATTATTTAACTATAATAGGTGAATAAAAAAACTAAAAAAATAAATTAATAATATACCAAACTTAAATTCTACTATTACTTAAGAAAATATTAATTAAAACATTAAGTTCACATTAAATTTTGCAATTTTTTTGAACGCCTTTAAATTCAGCAATTAACAAGATATTTAGTTAACTTTTTTCTTTTGAACAAACACCCTAATTTAAGATTCAAACCCTTGATCTCTCTATGAAGAAAATCCTTAGTGAAAACCTTCATGACCAGTTGACCATCCCATCAAGGTGGTGATAAAATATTTATATTTAAATACTTAAATAACATAATGAAAAACTATATAGCTGCAATTATGTCCATTTGGATTTTAGCAATTTAACTTAACAACATAGTTTATTTTGCATGTTAGTCATGTGATACGACTTATTACATCTATTATGTGTTATTGTATAATATTATAACCTCATAAGTAATTTTTTATTTAAAAATAAAATTGATATATACGAGTATTTTGTAAAAAACAAAACGTAATAAAATTGTATCATATTGCATTAATAACATTACATATATATTTTGTGTTGATGTGGGAAAGGAGATTGTTAAAAGGTTTGTTAGTAAAAAGATAAACATTTAATGCATTTAACCTATTTAATTTTTAGTAAACTATTAAACTTTACTTTTTTTTAGCAATAGCAAATTTTATGAAATATATATATATATATATATATATATATATATATATATATATATATATATATAACAGCTTTAGCAAGGGGTTAGAGCACAAACACGTAAAACTGAAAGTATACTAACGAATGGAAAAAAATGAGCCCTTTCTCGAAACTACATGTTCTTTCCATTTACTCTTATTATGCTTATAATCAAACATGTATGATATTTTTTTAAGGTTTATATATGAATATACATGATAATTTTTTCTGGTTTAGAATTTAGTTTTAATCCTTATATATTTATTATGTGGGATATATTATTTTATTGTTTAATTGAACGATATATGATTCGCATGTAAAGTTATACAATTTATATTCATGAAAAATCTATCCAAATTACCAATCACTATAATACCATGTCTTTGTTTTCAAGTTAACCTTTTTAACATAACAAACTTTTTAAAAAACATAAGTTTGATTATTATTGTGTAAATACATATATGTACTTTTAACCCAACTTAATAAACAAGAAAACTAACTAATCCTAGTCCAACTTAGCTAAAATGTACATCACGGACCACCCCTACAAGGCCAACTAGCCAAAGGATTCTATTGCATTTTTGCCAAACAAACGCATTATAGAAATTCGTTCAAATCCATCAAATTCTAATTCTTTTTGACAGATATCAAAAACATTATACGAATTAAACATCCCTTAATCTTACATTTCTTTTACTTTATGTATTATTATTATTATTATTATTATTATTATTATTATTATTATTATTATTATTATTATTATTATTATTAAGGTGTTGAGTTTCTTATAGATAAAAATAGAGCAAATTGTTTAGATTTGGATTGGAACAAATGGAAATCACTGGTTGTGTAAGGTTTTGTGGCCTTGTTTGTTGTCGGCCCTTGCTATCTTCTCGGTAGGAAGGGTTTCGGCTTTGTTTTAATGAAATCTGTTGTTCAAAAAAAAAAGTAGTAGTAGTATATACACTCATTTTGTGCTTGAAATTGAAATATATGACTTTAATAAGAAGTAAAAAAAGATGAAAATAATGGTGATTAAAAAGGAAGCAAGATATCATAAAATAAAAACAATATCTCGTAAAGAAAAATTAAATTCTTGAAAACTGATAAATAGTTGATAAACCTTTCTTTGGGTTAACAATTTATTTAAATTTAAAATATTAGATTATAATTCAAAACCCTAACCATTTGCTTTAGAGCTTTCAGCAGGTAAATTAGTATCCATTGATTTTACTCCTCGTGTATTCTAATTTTTATTATTTTTTGTTGGAGGAAGAAAATGTATTTTTATTGCTGTTTTCTTCCACTTTCACTTCGTTATTGAAACCAAGAGCACAACAACCTAGTTTGCTTTTTTATTTTTTATTTTTTGTAAGTGGTAATTATTTATACATGTTGTGTTAACATATATATCTTCTAGAAAGAATTTGATAGTAGGCTGAGTTTGTCATACCGGCCTGACATGTTGTTATGTTATGTTTGACAGTTTGAGATAAACCAAAGGTTAGGTTTCGTTTCTAATTTGAACAAACCATAATAATGTTTACATGCAAATATTTATTTATTATAGTATATTTATCAAGTACTTATGCATAGCCAACTGATGTCTTTCATCATGTGTTAGTTTAAAATGTAACACTGATTGAAATAAAGGTATACAGGTCCAAGTACAAATGCTAAGAAAAACAAGTTTTGAATATAAATCCAATTCTTTTGAATGAATCTCACCAATATTCAAGAAATCATATTCGTTTGTTGTTTGGATTTGTCTCAACTCAACTGCCGTTCGAAAGTAATTCATTATTTTGTTTTTCTACAGTTTTAAAAATGTCTCAAAAAGTTAAGGGCGGAGTCGCGATTGGTATTGATCTTGGAACAACATACTCGTGTGCAGCAGTTTGGTTTGACAGAAAAAACCGAGTGGAGGTTGTACCTAATGAACAGGGAAACAATATCACCCCGTCTTGTGTAGCTTTCAACGATACAGACTTGTTGGTAGGCGAGGGAGCAAAAAACCAGATTGCAAGGAATCCAACCAACACTGTATTTGGCAAGTCTTTTTGTATTTTTTTTATTTCTTTATGGAATAGAGTGCACAATGTAATTATTTTATACAAATTTGAATCTTTTATTGTAAATTTAAAATATTAACATAAAACAAAAAAAAAGAAAAAAACTTTCTGGTCAAAAGGGTCGTGTTAGGGTCAACCCGCAAATAAGCGGGTCGTGTTCAGGGTCACGTGTCTTGTTCGTGTCAAATTTTAGGTTTTGTGTCTGTTGGATCTGTTAATCTGCAAACACTACCTCTTTAACACCCTAGTTAGGCTGACACTTTTAAAAGAAAACTGGCTAACATTTATAAAGTTTATTTGAGATATTTACTTAAAATAATGTGGAGTATTATAATCCAAATTTTGATTAAATTTTAGTTTTTGTATAGTATATATGCTGTGATTAAACTATGCTTTGTGCACTATTTTGGAATTTTATTTTTCATGTATACATAATTTTGTTGCTAATCACCCTTGATTGAAACACAGATGTTAAGCGGTTGATTGGATGCAAATTCCGTGATCCTCAAGTGCGGAAGGACATGGAGTTGTGGCCGTTCAAGATTGTTGAAGGGCCTGCAGGGAAGCCAAATGTTGTAGTTGAATTGAGGGGTGAAGAGAAGGAATATGCACCCGAAGAGTTATCGGCCATGATTCTCAAGAAGATGAAACAGTCTGCCGAAGCATTTACCGGACAAGTGGTAACAGATGCTGTCATCACCGTTCCTGCTTATTTTAATAACAATCAAAGAGAGGCAACAAAGGAAGCAGCAACACTCGCAGGCCTTAATGTGTTGAGATTGATAAACGAGCCTACTGCAGCTGCAATTGCTTACGGTTTGGACCATAAGGCTGACCAAAAATGGCATAGTGATAGAAATGTTTTGGTTTTTGACTTGGGCGGTGGAACCTTTGATGTATCTCTTTTGAAAATTAGTAAGACTGGAGTCATTGATGTGAAAGCGGTTGGGGGTGACACTCATTTAGGCGGTGAGGATTTTGATATGACACTCGTTGATTACTGCGCAAAAGAGTTCAAGAAAAAGCATGTATTGGATCTAAGAAGAAACCCAAGAGCAATGGCGAGGCTAAAAGTTGCTTGTGAGAAAGCAAAGAGGGACCTGTCATCGACTACTTTTACTCCAATTGAAATCGACTGCTTGTACGAGGGGGTTGACTTTTCCATCAAAATCAGTCGAGCGAAATTCGAGGAACTAAATTCAACTTACTTTGAGAAATGCATCGAACTGGTGGAAAAATGTTTGTTTGATGGGGAGGTAAAGAAAAAGAGTGTGGACGAGGTGGTGGTTGTTGGGGGGGTCCACCAGGATTCCAAAGGTACAACGATTGTTGGAGGAGTTTTTCGATGGGAAGTCACTTTGCAAGAACATGAAGGGCGATGAGGCAGTTGCGTTTGGTGCTGCAATCCTGGCTGCAAAGTTAAGTGGAAATAGTGATACGGATAATGTGGTGCGGGACATTGTGTTACAGGATGTCACCCCGCTCTCGTTAGGAATTGAAGTGAAGCATGGTAATGAAAGGGGTTACATGAATGTTATTATTCCCAGGAACACGTCCATACCCACACGCAAAACGAGAACATATCCACGTGACAAGACATCAGTTAGTATCGTGGTGTATCAAGGTGAGAAGAGCAAAGTGAAGGACAACATATTACTTGGCCAGTTCAACCTTTATAACCTTAAGCTAGATTCCAATGGGAATTCAAATATAGAGGTTTGGTTCAGTATAGATGCCAATGGAATCCTTCAAGTCTCTGCAGAGGAAACATCCACCGGTCAAAATATATCAATTACAATTACTAAAACCTGAAGGTGGGGTTTTGAAAATTAAAGGTTCCACTTGTTTGAATAGGTTTTGATTTTGGTATGAAATACTACGTCATATGTAAAAAACTGAACAACCTATCTATCTTGTATGCTCTAAGTTCTAACTATATGTGTTGATATGGAATTTGTCCAAGTTTTTCTATTCATTTATATGTTTTTTTTTTCTATTTTGTGTGTTTAAACTGTAAACTGCAGAAGCCGATTAAGGGGGTGTTTGGCTGAGCTTATCTTTTTTGCTTTTTGGAGGGGCAAAATGTCCAAAATGCCTCTCCAAAAACACCAACTTGAAGCTTTTTTACTTTTTAGAGTGGCATTTTAGACATTTTGTCCCTCCAAAAAGCAAAAAGCAAAAAAATAAGCTCAGCCAAACACCCTCTAAATATTTGTATTTAAAGGCAATTGCAGAATGCATTAGTGGTGAAGAAGAAATCAACTCGTGTAGAATGCGCAACTTCCTGTTTAACCTCAAAACATAACACAAATATCTATATGAAACTTGAAAAAAGACAGCAAAAATGCATACATAGTGGGTCTCTCTTGTTAAGGTACTTGATGTCCAATGGCTTCTGATGGGACAGGTTTAAGGGTGTAAACGAGCCTAGTAGGCAAGTAGTTAAGCACAGGGTCAACTCTTTTAAAGCCTCTATATCTAATGCTCAGGTTATGCATATTATATTATTTTATATTTATAACATACTATATATTATTTAGTTTTTTTTTTCATATAGTTTCATATATTTTATTAGTTATTATTTGTATATATTTAATACAATAAGCAAATATTTGTAATAATACTCTTGTTTGAGCTTGTGAATCTAGTCAAACTTGACACGTGAAACTCGAGCTCGTTTATTAAAATAGTTCCAAAATAAGCTCCATTTGGAGCTTATAGCAAGCAAATAGATCTCAAGTAGGGGTGCTGTCACATCCCCATATAGGGCCTAGGAGTGCGACCCAATAGTTGGTATCGTGTTTGTAAATAAATCAGAGTTGCGTTATTCACATACCTTAGGAGGCGGGGCAAAGTTGCAACGTCCCTTGTGATACCTCCTACAAGTATTGCATTGTGGGGCATTTGAATCCCTTGAATCGATTGTTTCCTCCACTTGTCCTTCCTTGAGTCGTTGGTGTCGTAACTTTCTTGTCTTCTTCTTTGTTACGAACCATGCCGCCCATTAAATAACCGGCCAACTCCATCGCAGAGTCAGCTGTTTGTGGTAGGTGAGACCTTACCATGTCGCGGATTTCCCGCAGAAGTCCCCAAATATATCTCGTGACTTTGCTGGACTCAGGGTGAACCAGCTGGGGAACAAGGCGACAATACTCATGGAATTTAGTATTGTATTCGCGGAGATTTGTCCCAACGACCTTGAGATTCAAAAATTTTGTTTGAATCTGATCGGTCTCATGCATGGGACAGAACTTAACCATCAACAAGCCTTTAAAATCTTCCCAACTTAAACCATACATTACATCTATTCCTTTGCTCATCAACAGAGCATTCCACCATTCCAACACTTCACCCTTGAACATAAGGGCTGAATACTGAATTTTCTCAACCTCAGAACACTTACTAGTAATCACGATTGTTTCCATCTCCTCGAGCCATCTTACGGTTGAAATGGCTCCCTTATCACCATGGAACTCTTTTGGTCCATAGTACTTGAAATCTTTAAACGAACAACCGCTTATCTTGAGTTTCTTGAACTCACGTCTAAATCCGCCGTCGGCGTTAGACTCATGTACACTCTCTTCGACACGAGATGGGTTTGGTCAAGACTTTTCGGATTTTCGGGAGGGATGAACGGAAGGATTAGCAGTTCAAGAATTTCGAGATTGCCTAGAATGAGATGTATTCATAGATTCTTCCCTCACGTCATCTTTTATCATCTTTTGAATTTTATTCATATATTTCTCGGGAATTTCTTCCTCTCGCTTGTTCTCAGGGCCTTTCCCCTTGTCTTTCATTTCTTTTTCTTTACGAGCATTCTCGTTATTATTGTTTTGTTCAGACATTTTCTTTTTATCTTTTTCAATTAAGTCTGAAATTTTAACAATATTTCTTTCAAACATACTTTTTATTTATTACACATTATATATATATATATATCCAAAGGATATATATATTTTACAATACATATATATATATATATATATATCGTTCCCACGATATATATAGCTAGTCATATCATTACATAAGAACGTTTCAAACGTTCTTTATTCGTACACATAACATACAAAAACTATTTTACACATATTGTCTTCACATCATGTTCCACCATCTTCAGTCCTTCAAGAACTTCTTCACAACCTTCGTTAGTTTGTTGCATTTATGAAGGAATGCTTTTCCAACTTTCTTCTTTTTCTTCTCTTTCTCATCTACCTTCTTCCTCCAGTCGTCGGTCTCATGTAATGCACGATCCAGATGTTCCTCATACGACTGCGGGACTATGTTGGGGTATCCGTACTGCGGAGGTGGGTCGCGATAACCTAGTGTTACCATCTTGTAATGGTTTCTCGGCTCGGGATACGGAACATAAGTCTGATCAGATGCAAGGTAGAGGTAGGTCTTGGCAGCTTGGTTCTGCTCGCGAATTTCATCGGCTTGTTCTTGAATTGAAGGAATTCTCCCTTGAAATGGCGGGAAGCTTGACGAAGCTTGGTTCCTTAATTGCTCCAAATATTGAACATACGGATCGACGGAACCATAGCTTGGATTTCTGGAAATGAGTGATCCATTCATTGAGCTTGACATCTCGTTAGGATTCTCAGGATGCTCTTCTTCCATTTCTTCCTTGGACTCCTCCACAGGGTCCTCATCATCTTCTTCAGGATCTTCCTCTTCATCGAGATCCTCTTCTTCAGTGGGTTCTTCTTCCTCTGGTTCGTCTTCCTCCATTGGTTGTGCAGTTACGTTCTCCATTGGGGGCATCTTGGAAATTTCGTAGGGCATCATTACCCTCATATTGGGCTTGCGGGATGGCCCTTCGATATTGTGGGTTGCGAGTTGACTTCATTCATGGTGGAACTTCCAGTAAACCATCGACATGGGTCGGAATGACACTGTATCCAATCGGAGGATGGGCTTCGTGGTTCTTCCTTTACGGGTCGGTTTGAAAGAAAAGTATAGGATGGGTGTGCATTTGGAAAATATCCTGTGGGATAGTTTTGTGGTTTTTGTGATGCTTGATAAGTGGGAATTTTTGAAGGATGATATATCCGTATTTTGGATGGTTGATACATCGGCATGGTTGGTGGGTGATAGCTGGAATGTCTTGGTGGTTCGACTCTTGGTTTTGGTGGACTATCGGGTATACTTATCGGGTAATGCCTACTTCCGGGGTAATATAAGGGTTTGGACAAGTCTTGTTCCACGTCTTGATCAAAGAACGCTTCATAATATCCATCGCTCATGTTGTCTTCAGGGTAAGGTTCGGCTATACCGGCTTCCTTGGCCTTGCAAACGAAATTCTCCATCATAGCTTTAAATGACATCTAACAATTTGGGTGGTTTAGAATGTAGAGAGGGATAGAAAGGTTACCAGCCTATCTTATCCTTAAAACAAATAATCAAATAATTTCCTATACTTGGATCGAAGCTTGGGTATTGTTTTATGATACCCAATTCGCTAAGATCGATGGCTCTGATACAAAACCTGTCACACCCCCATATAGGGCCTAGGAGTGCGACCCAATAGTTGGTATCGTGTTTGTAAATAAATCAGAGTTGCGTTATGTTGCGGAAGACTTATAAAACTTTAAGGATCAAAAGTGTAACATTTATATATATTCAAAAGACGGGATTATAAACACCCGTTTAAGTTAACAAAAGATTATTTGTTTATGTTTACAAACCACCATTTAAGATATTAAGTCCACAAAAAGAATCCGAGCCATCGGATATCATAGTACTTCGTTATTCCAAGCTCTAACTTTGTTCACTTGCAAAATGTAAGAAAATACGTCAGCAACGAATGTTGGTGAACACGCTGACGCAAAAATATTTCTTTTACTTTATTACCCCTCGAGACTACGCATGCCTCGGCCCAACGTGGCTTAGGAATAACAAAGTCAAATAACACATTACAAATATGAGCCTCTACGCTAGGTCACCTCAGCAAACACAGCAGCGTTCGACTTAGTTAAGTACCCGTAAATATACACATAAGGTCGTACTCCCTGCAGGAGAGCATCCTACGACCAAAGGTGGTGCGATCATGCCCATACATCCCTATGTAAGGATCCAGACATACGTATACCACAGCCCGAGGGCTAGGTTTATACCCTTTATTTATAACGGTTTTAGGAACACATAGTTCCTTGTAAACAATTTCAAATAACATGTTTGACTCATTTTTAAATAAGTAAAAGTCTGGGGGCGTATTCACCTTGTCTCTTTAGGATCGGCTTCACTCACCGTTCACTCACCGTCCAAGGGTCTTTCCCTTTATTTATCTCGCATCCATAGTACGAGTATAAATATTTGTTAGTCGGATACACGATCCGGCTTAAGACCTTTAGTCTTATATCCCAATCCTCGATTGAACCTTTAGTTCAATTCTTTGTTTACTTGAAAACCTTTAGTTTAAAAGTAAATTATAAACCTTTAGTTTATATTCAAAAACCCGACGTTTCTTCTTCTCCAAGAAACGTAATCCTTTTCTTTTATTATTTAAGAATACTCTTTATTCATTAAATAATATTTCATAACAAAGAATATTTACATATATACTTACACACATATATACGTATTCAACAATATTCATAATCATTCTTTCATTCGTTTCTTTGTTATGTTTTCTTTTCTTTTCTTTTCTTTTATCGAGGTATCGAGTATATCCTCGACTTAAGGCTTAAACCTTGAATATAATATTAAATTATATTGAATTCGATATTACGCCTAACCTTAAGTGGCGTATCGAAACTCTAGAGAATTGAGCAGCACTCCAACGCCGCTTTACTTTTCTCGATCAACTTTGGTATGCCAATTTCAACACTCGTCGGCACGTCTTTCGGGACTCTTTGCCATAACAAGGCCTTCTTGATGAATGAGGGTGGAGGGTGGCATAAACTTCGAGGAAACAGTGTACACAAACAAGAGATCGTGGCACGCTTATCGAGGCAAATCGTTTATATGATTGTCGGGTTGTAGTGAGAAGCTAGAGAGAGAGAGAGAGAGAGAGAGTTGAGAGAGCAGTTTGGATGTGTAAAATGAACACCCCATGGCTGCTATTTATAGACAAAATTTTGGTCCCTATCGCGATACGCGATAGGTTCCTTAGCAGACCTATCACGTATCGCGATATAGGTCTGCTGACTCACAGCATAGACCTGCCACGTGTCGACACGTGGCAGACACCGCTACACGTGGCAACACGTGGCAGCAGTGTTGCCACGTGGCGATAACCAGTGCCACCGTGTGCCACATGGCACACGTGTCAATATGTGTCAGGTACCCCATCGTGATACGCGATGGGGCTCTCCTCTGACTCATCGCGTAGCAATTTTAGTCCCTAGACTTTGAAAAGTTGATACTTTGAACGCGAAATTTTCACGTTGTTACAGGTGCAAATGAGCCGAGCTGCTCGCGAGCTACTCGAGATCGGCTCGTTAAAAAGCTCGTTCGAGCTGAGCTTTATCGAGCCCGAGCCCGAACTCAAGCCTAAAAATAAGCTCGTTTAATAAACGAGCCCGAGCTCTAAACGAGCCTGCCATTTATATAATTTTTTTAAAATATATATTTAATAATTATTAATTAATAAATATAATGTTATGAAAAAATAAATAAAAATAACTAAATAATATATATTCATTTATACATAAAATTATAATAGAAAACAATTTATAAAATAATTAGAATTATATAAAAAAAATTGATAAATAGTAAACGAGTCGAGCCCGAGCCAAGCTCCAGCTTCAAAATCCATTCACGAGCCGAGCTCGAGCTTTGAAAATAGAGCTCGAAACCAGCCGAGCTCAAGCTCTGTGTAAGTTAAACGAGCCTAGTCGAGCTCGGGCTCGGCTCGTTTGCACCCCTACATTCTCAAGTAACTCAACTAGTTACTTTCGAGGCTTTTATTTTATTTGACATGTAGGAAGAGTTGAGGGATGATTTATGTAAAAGTGGGTATGATTTTTACCAACAAAAACGTTATCCAAAAAATAATAATAATAATAATAATAATAATTTAGTAGTCCTAAAACCCTGTCTGTCGAGTAGAAGAAGAAGAAGAAGAAGATTTTGCTTCAATTCAATTGGATTGAGTAGTTAGTTAATAATGATTTCTCATATTCGCATCTCAATCGTCATTCAATCAATTGTTTCAATTTCTAATTGCTGCTTCTTCTTAATGTTTGTAATTGTGCAGATAGATAGATATCAATCATGATTACTGGAGGATGCGGCAGCTGTGCGCCTAACAAATCTCCTCTCTTCTTTCAGGTTAGCTTAAGCCAATCACTTGTCGGTTTTCGGTTTTAATTACTTAACTAAAGCTATCTCATTGTAATCTTTGCACCTTTAGCTAATTTAAGCGTGTTCGTTTGTGTTCACTTACGTTCATTTAAGTCTCCTTATTTATGTTTGCTTGTGTTCACTTATATCTGTTCATTTAAGTTTGTTCATCTTTGTTAAGTTATTTTCATTCATGTTTGTGCACTGTTCGTTAATATTTTAAACAAACGAACACGAACATGTTCACTTTTTAAATAAACGAACACGAACACAAAATATGTGTTCGTGCTCGTTTAAAGTTAAAAGAAACGAACACGAGTATGCCCTTGTTCGTGTTCGTTTGGTTCATTTACAACCCTAGTTTAGTGTGTTGTTTTGTTTTCGCATTGACACTCTGTTCCTAACTAATTTAACTAGAATTTGAAAGTGTTTAGACGTGCTTCGTTTCTTTAATCTTGTAATTATTAGATAATAATCATAATACACTGTTTGAATTTACATGTAAAATAACCCCTAATTAATACCATAACCCGTATGTTTTTCTATACAGACATCTCTATCTGGTTCATTTCCCGCATCAGTATGGCACCCAAAAGTTAGGTTAAACACCACTAAAAGAGCCCCTTTATTTCCTTGTGTGAAATGTGAAAAGAATGATAAGGATGATGATGAAACCGCTTCTGAGAAACCGTCTTTTGAGAAGCTATCCGTTGAGCGGGCTCCGTATCATAGTTACCGGGACTCGATATCCGGGCAGGTCGAGCCGGCATCTGGTGCTCGGGCAAGTATTCTCGGCCAGGATTATTTACCCGAAGGCACAGTCGGTCAAGCCCGGGCTGCTGGTGCCCCTGGCCCAACTGCTGACTCGTCCACGGCTTCATCTTTTGGTAAAAACCCCGGAAGCAGAAGGAAAATGTATAAGGCCAAGGGTGCTGTTTCTGAGTCAAATGTGTCCGAGTCAACTGCAGTGGTTGACCAAGTAGTTGAGGATGATGATGATGACATTGGCAGTTTGCTTGAGAGATCAGAAGAAGCGAACGACGAGTTTTCTGATTTTGTGGTTTACCAGAAGGAAAATGAAGAAGATGAGTTAACCGGGTATGACCTCGACAAGAAACTCGGGCGGCCCCACCCGTTTATTGATCCCAAAGTTAGGAAGCCGATAAAGGAGCCGCTTACGAGTGAAGAGTTATGGTGGAATTGGAGAAAACCGGATAAGGAACAATGGTCTAGGTGGCAGAGGAAACGTCCCGATGCTGAAACGGTGAGTGGATAGCTTAATATTATCAGTTTTTTTTACCTGTTTGACTTAATATTAATTCTTTTTGGTTGGTCAACAGGTGTTTCTCAAGGCAATGGCAAAGAGTGGGCAAATTAAGCTTTATGGTGAAGAACCGACCTTAACCGAAACCGCACTCTACAGAGCTAGAAAACATTTATACAAAGAAGAAAGGTTTATCTGTTTAACCTAATTCTTATTACTTTTTCTTAAAGAAATGATACTTTTTAAGAAGTGGTTTGTGTGTTATATAGGCTGCAGGCTGAACATGATAGATTGGAAAAAGAAGGCCCGATCGCTTATTACTCAGAATGGGTTAAAGCATGGGAAAAAGACACGTCACGTGAAGCTGTTCAAAAACATTTTGAGGAAACCGGTGAAGATGAAAACACACAACTTATAGAAATGTTTTCTTGTCAAACCGCTCGCGAGTATCGTGTAATGATGGGTACTGATTATCGTGTTTCTAGAGATCCGTTGGCCATGCGAATGACAGAGGACCAGATAAAACAAAGTATGTTTTTGAAACGTTATTACTTATTAATATTGTGTGATCTGTTTACTTGCATGAATTTATCATTTTTGACCTGTTTACTTGTAGTATGGGGTGGAGATCCGGTTTACCCAACGGTTAACTACAATCAAGACCCGGATCAAGTGATTGATTTTAGGGGTCCAGATTTTCATGAGCCGACACCTAATGTTTTGGCTTATTTGCAACAGGTTTGTAGATTTCAACTGAATTAGTTTGTTACTCGTTAATAATTAGTTCAAGTGTTTATTTGATGTATTAATGGAAAAAATATTAATACTGTTTATATTTTTTATTGACGGTCTAAATTTTTGTTATCAGAATGGTAATATTACATCGAAGGAGGAAATTGATAGAATATTGGCTAGTGAGAAAGTTGAAAAAGTAAAGGTAAAATATCAGTTTAATTATGCATTTTTGTAAATATGCAAAATCACTATTGAGTTTGGGAAATTTTGTAAATAGGTAAAGACACCAATTTCTGATGATGAAGCTATGGCTAAAGCTGTTGATATTGGTGAAAAGGAGGTAAACTAGCATGCCATTTCTGTTTTTTAATTATTTTTTCGTATTTAACGTGTCACTGATGTTTGTTGCATATGTATGTATCCTTTAACAGGATAGTGATGATGAGGGTAAATTTGACGATGATGAAAATATCACACGTAATTGGAGTATCTTAAAAACTACTCCTGAGCTTCGCAAATCAAAGGTAGTTTTCATAATTTCTGATTTTATTAAATTTTTGTATTTGTAGATTTCTTTAAATTTGGTATATAATTCTACTTATTTGCAGCCGAAACCTGCAAAAGGTAAAGGTAGGATGACTTTGGAGGAAGCTATAGCCGACTCTGAAAACTTGACTGATTTCTTGCTGGACTTCGACCAGGATAAGTGATATTGGAAGCTATTTTTACACGGTATGTTTTCATATTAAACATGGTAATAAACAGAAACATTAAACATGCATTTGCTGATCTACAATGAAGTTGACCTGTAGTTTGCATGTTCTTTATACCATTTTCAATTTTGAAAGTTAAGCAACAAGTTTTGCTTAGATATATTGATTTTTAAATCGTACAGCTTATAAATATCTTTAAATATAAAGAAGCGTGGATCGACTCACTGGTAGACGATCTACTTTCCTCGGGTGTGATTATACTATTTCACCGATGGTTTTCTTGGATCTGTGTTCTTCCACCTACAAAATGAACAACACCGTTAACTTACCCCTCAGAAAGGGACAGAGGGGTCCTCTTTGGGGTAACCCTCCGGTGTGAGAATAAGTATTTTGTGGAGAAGATAATAATCTGTGTATATGGAATCTGGAGAGTCTTGTTGAATAGCTGAATACTCTCTCTGATGGTGTTACTGGATGTAACTGTCTGTGAGTGAATGTGATTGAATATGATTGAATGTGAAATGAATGAGTATGTTACTGGCTGTAACTGTCAACTGTTGGATGTCTCTTCCTTGTGGAGTTGATGCTGTATTTATAGTGCTAGGGTTTCCACTGATTGGGCTCAGCCTTGTTGGCCTACTCCAATTGCTCGGCGCCACGTGTCCTCTGGGACACCTGGTGCTTTCTCATTGGTTGCAATCACGTGGTAGCACATGTGTCATGCTGAGTTGTCCACCTTTCATTTGGCAGCTGTCAACATCAGCATATTCTTATTCCTTAAAAAAGGATACCTTCTGGAAGGTTGTCTGACGTGCACAATCAAGGTTGCCCTAATCCTGATTTGGATAAGGATGAGGTTGATTATGTGCATGTGTGATGCGCGCCTATCCTGAGGATGCGCGAGGTCTTCTCTTTATTCTCACGCGCAGATGTTTCATGCGCAGATGCGCCACGAGCATGTGTGATGCGTGAGCATCTGTGGTGCCTGGGCATATGATGCCTGAGCATATGTGATATGCGCCATGCGCATAGGTTTTGGCTTTGTGCCTTCATAATGTCTTGATTTCAAGTCACTTGTCTGTATCTTTGTGGGTTGACCCGCCTCGCTCATTGTTGAGGCGGGTACATACCTCTTCAAGCCCCCCCAGTCTAATGTGTGTCTTGTCTCGCGCGAGCGAGGCAAGATAGATGTTAGACTTAACATTTTTTGCTTTTTTAGGAGTGGTTTTGTCTTTTTCTTCTTATTATTCCTCATTGTGCGAAATTCTATCCTTTTGGTTGAAAACGAATCGTCTATGTACGTGATGGTTGCTGACGTGGGTCAGTGATGGAGACGTGTCAGACATTTCGTGTGCTCGAGGTGCTACAGTTGCCTTTCGTGTCCCCTCACATGCTATCAGGGACACGTGTCGCGATCGCGTTGGTCCGTTCCTGCGAGTGGGGGCGCGTGAACTCTGGCAGCAGCCGTATAGTTTCCTTTCATGTCTCCTCACACAGTGTCAGGGACACGTTTCATGCTCGCATTGGCCAAGACCTGCGAGTGGGGGCGCGTGAAGTCCGTTCAGCACCAAAATTTCTCTCTCCTGGGCCTATAAAAGCCAGCCCTTAGAGTTTTTTATCCTTCATCTTCTTGTTTATTCTTCTGAGCTTTCCTTTCTTTGTCTTCTGATTACCTTTGTTCTACTTCCCAAATATCTGTTCTTCAGAAGTTTTCCTTGTTTGATTTTACAGTTGTATGTCTGATAGTTCAGACAATACAATCTCCATCCATTGCCGTAGAAAATCGTTAGTAATGTCTACATTGAAGAGAACCGGCAAGTGGAAGAAGGCTGCTGAGGGCTCATCGGAGGAGGTAAGGAGGACCAAGGCGGTGAGGAGGTGGAATGAAATCCCCTGCAAATTGAGGCAGGCTGATCTTGACAGCCTTATCGCCTCTCAGGGCTTTCCCACCCTGTTTGGCTGCATGTTGCCTGGGGCCGGGCAATCGGCGGCGGACCCGCCTGCCGGCTATATATCCCTATATAGCCATTTTTTCACCCACTGCAACCTTCGTCTCCCGATGACAAGGTTTGTGGGTGCACTGCTGAAGTTCTATGGGATTCATATATCCCAAGTCCATCCGTTTGGACTTGTGCGCATGACTCACTTTGAGTTCATGTGCAAATCCCAGCGCGAGGAGCCCACCCCTCGGCGCTTTCAGTATTTTTACAAGCCCAAGATCCAAGACAATTGGTTCTCTTTTATTCCTCGCAGTCAGAAGGTGAAGTGCTCCACTGTTTCTTTCAAGAGCCTTCATGACTGGTCTGAGAGGTTCTTTTACATTAGGGCTGGTGTGATCCCCATCCGCATGACCATGCGCTCGATTTCTTCTGCGCCTGCGGATGTGGGTGTCCTCAAGAACCCAACTGGCGCCTGGGTTAATAAGCTGACCACTGAACCATCCCCCGCCAAGAGCATTCGTGAGGAGGCGCTGGTGGGGGTTGGTATGAGCAAGAGGTGGGCGGACAGCGCGCTTGAGCCCGTTATCCAAGTCGACGGGTTGTGTAAGTTTATCTCATTGCTTTTGTTTTTCTGCGCGAATATAATTCTTTTTTCTGATATCACTTGACTTGTTTTGTGCAGTCACTAAGGAGTATATCCACGCCGCTTATGATGATCAAGTGGAGGGTGGCTCCGTCGAGCTTGGCGCTGGGGAGGTTGGTTTCCCAGATCGCTTCGATGACATGTTCATCCCTGTTGATCTGGGATTTGTCTTCGACAGCGATGCGCCTGGTAAGCCTTTGTACTTATGCATTTGCCTTTATAATATCAAATTTTTCTAACACTTCTGTTGCATGTATTGTAGATGCGCTTGAAAATTACGAGCTGGAGCTCGCGGAAGAGGAGGAGGAGGAGGAGCCGGCCCAACTGAAGCGTAAGGCTAAGGGGAAAACTGGCGCAGGGGCCAGTAAGAAACAGAAGAAGGATGATGCCCCTGTTGTTCAGGATCCTCCTACTCAGGCGGGGGTATTTGGGAAAACCCCGGGGTTTACCACCAAGGTTTCATTGGCTTCCCTGCCTCAAAAAGTGGGCAGACCTCCTGTCCACTTGAGATATGGTGGCGCTACCTCCTCCCTTCGCGCTACGGAAAAGGGAAGTGGCATTGCGCCTTCGACAGGTATACTTTGCTTATCTTTTATGGTTCTATGAGCGCGATTCTTATAGAATTACTAATGAATCTTGTCTTGCTTAAATGTTTGTAGAGCCGGCGACAGCGCTACAAGATGCCGAGGCTGCGCCGGAGGTCGCTTCGAAGTCCCCTGTTTTACCGTCAAAGAAGGGTAGAATGGACTTCATGGCGATGTTTGCTTCGCGAACGGAGTTATGCCAAGGTACGTATTGCGCTCTTATTTTCTGACTTTCTTTTAGATCAAGTCACTAACCATTTCTTGTTGTTTGATTTTTTCATAGAAGCTGTAGCTGGCGTACGAGCTTCTGGCGACACTCCTGGCGCCGGCGCCAGCGCCGTTGGTTCTGTTCCTGCTCCTGCAAGCGATGAGTCTCCCCTCATCGGGATTAGTAAGGAGCAGGAGGCCGTTTTGCGCGCCGACCTGGCGGCGCCGAGACCTCCCTCACCTCCCCCTGCGCACAGCCCTCCTCGCGAGACTGATTTTGATTCAAGGTCGCAGGAGAAGAGGCCTATTTCAGAGGAGGATGAGGAGGTTCATGCTGAGGACTCCGATGGCGCCCGCGCCAGCCCTGCCGCGCCCCGAGGCTTCGTGTCGGAGATTTCTCGTGGGGCTGGCGCTGACTTTTCTGCTTCATCCCCGCAAGTATAGGTTATTTCTTGCTCCGCTGCGCGGACTTCCATCTTATGTTTTGATGACTTAGATAATTTCTTTGTTTTTGCAGGAAACCGATCACACTTACCGCCCGAGATGGAATATTTCTGATGGATAATTTCTTATGTCCCACGGATGGCGCCAATGAAGAAGCGTGGATCGACTCACTGGTAGACGATCTACTTTCCTCGGGTGTGATTATACTATTTCACCGATGGTTTTCTTGGATCTGTGTTCTTCCACCTACAAAATGAACAACACCGTTAACTTACCCCTCAGAAAGGGACAGAGGGGTCCTCTTTGGGGTAACCCTCCGGTGTGAGAATAAGTATTTTGTGGAGAAGATAATAATCTGTGTATATAGAATATGGAGAGTCTTGCTGAATAGCTGAATACTCTCTCTGATGGTGTTACTGGATGTAACTGTCTGTGAGTGAATGTGATTGAATATGATTGAATGTGAAATGAATGAGTATGTTACTGGCTGTAACTGTCAACTGTTGGATGTCTCTTCCTTGTGGAGTTGATGCTGTATTTATAGTGCTAGGGTTTCCACTGATTGGGCTCAGCCTTGTTGGCCTCCTCCAATTGCTCGGCGCCACGTGTCCTCTGGGACACCTGGTGCTTTCTCATTGGTTGCAATCACGTGGTAGCACATGTGTCATGCTGAGTTGTCCACCTTTCATTTGGCAGCTGTCAACATCAGCATATTCTTATTCCTTAAAAAAGGATACCTTCTGGAAGGTTGTCTGACGTGCACAATCAAGGTTGCCCTAATCCTGATTTGGATAAGGATGAGGTTGATTATGTGCATGTGTGATGCGCGCATATCCTGAGGATGCGCGAGGTCTTCTCTTTATTCTCACGCGCAGATGTTTCATGCGCAGATGTGATATGCACGAGCATGTGATATGCGCCACGCGCGGATGCGCCACGTGCATATGTGATGCGTGAGCATCTGTGGTGCCTGGGCATATGATGCCTGAGCATGTGTGATGCGTGAGCATCTGTGGTGCCTGGGCATATGATGCCTGAGCATATGTGATATGCGCCATGCGCATAGGTTTTGGCTTTGTGCCTTCATAATGTCTTGATTTCAAGTCACTTGTCTGTATCTTTGTGGGTTGACCCGCCTCGCTCATTGTTGAGGCGGGTACATACCTCTTCAAAATATTTGCACTCGACATTGATTGCATTAAGCGTCAAGATTTTGATAACTGAACATTGTTATAAGTTAAATAATTTATTTATCGCTGCAGAAGGAGAAGATAAGAGTCAATTGTTCTATTTGCATCTTTCCCACAGAAGATGTTAATTGTAAGCTGCAACACATCCGTGTTTGTTTTCTCGGCGAGCAAATACCTTAAAAGTAAAATATGTAGCAGTAACTAGAGTTACCATGGGCGGAGAAAATGATATGTAGTTACTTAGACATTTGTCTTTGTTGTGAACTAAAATTCCGTTCGAGTTATAAAAGATGATGTGCTGTTTGGTCTAAATTCTAAACGCTTGAAAACATCATAGGTAAATTGGACGTTTGTGTAACAGGTGAAAACAGATTTGAGTTCGGATAGGCCATTTGTTTTTAGCGTGGGACTGTTTGAGTTGGATTCGTGGATTGACCAGCAAACAAGTATGTTGTTCATTGAAAAACGACTTTTCAGTTTCCACTCAATGAGTAACGGTCTTATGAGTTGGTAAAAAACCAAGACCAAGACCTGCCTAATACAAATTTTCAGAAATTATGATGAAAATAATGACCTCTAATCTAACTTCGCTAAAGTAGTAAAATTCAGCAAATTTAATCTACGATATAATGGATGACCACCGTTGAAAGGATTAAACCCGCCAAGGAGACTACAGTTTACGATTTATTCATGGCCAGCGAAGACATCACCAATCTCCCACATTACTAGCACCGTATCAAGAAAGATTATTACCAGGAGGTGATTGAGCAGGGGTCTTTTTTATTATTCCAGTGATCCAGTCACCCCATATTAGCTGCTTTTTGGCTTCTTCGTTTTTAGTGGTCCGTTTAACCAAATAAAGTGTAACGACAAATTACATGGCATCACCATATTAGATTCGCCTTCATGCATAAATTCTCCAACAGTGTGAATTGTGAGGTCTAAATTTTATCAAAAAAGAGGGTTGAAAGTAGCGTAGTTTAACATACATGGTAACAACCATATATACATCATTGGTTCACAAGAAAAATGGTAAATGAAATAATTTACGAGCATAAATGATGGCACGCATTGATCTTATACTAGGGGTGTATGAATTATACATGCTGACTTAATTTGAATATAAAAATTAATGATATAGGATGCGAAAGGTGCAATCATTCACATAACTATCTATTAGCGTGGACTACGTACATGGAGCATTATGTCTTTCATTCCCATAGTGCTTGAACTGTGTTCTCCAAATGTATCACTAGTGGCAACAAGAGGATACGTGCCATGTTCTTCACTTTCAATCATGAAACTACTTGTTTCAGTGTAATTTTCTTGAGTAATCCAGGGATGATGTTTGCCGGACTTCCTCAATGTTTCAAGCTCCATGGTCACATCTTTCATGCTAGGCCTGTTTGCACCCACCTGGCTAAGACATCTACAAACCAAGTCACACACTGGTTTTAACTGCTCATCAGTTGCTTCCTTTACAACTTGATGGTCAAGAATCTCAAGTAATCGATTTTCCTTCTTTGCCTTTAGAAAATATGTAGCGAGATTTGTATCATCAAAACCTCGTTCTGGGTCAATAGGTTTTCTTCCTGTTAAGAGTTCTGCTAGAACCACTCCAAAACTATAAACATCACTCTTGTCTGTTAGATGACCCGTATGGAAATATTCAGGATCCAAGTATCCTATGGTCCCTTGAACTAGTGTAGTGACTTGCTCATGACCTAATGGGACTAACCTTGATGCACCAAAATCTGCAATTTTTGCGATGAAATTTTCATCTAATAATATGTTAGTAGATTTCACATCTCTATGTATGATGGACATTCTAGCATCGTTGTGAAGATAAGCAAGTGCACCAGCCGATTCATGTGCTATCCTTAAACGACTATCCCATGACAATCTCCCCTTCCCACTTCTATTACGAATGTGGCTATGAAGAGTATCATTAGAAACAAATTCATAAGCTAGCAATGGGACATCAGTTTCCAAACAACATCCCAAAAGTTGCACAACGTTTGGGTGATGAATTTGTGCAAGAATTACCATTTCATTTATAAACTGATCCCTTTGCCCCTGGTCCAATCTTTGGGACTTTTTGATTGCTACTATACGTGTATCTAGTAGAGTTCCCTTGTACACAGTGCCATTACCCCCTCTTCCAAGAATATTATCCTCCGCGTAATTGTTCGTTGCCTTTTCTAGTTCTTCAACTTGAAAAATCTTCATGACGCTACGACCTGTGGTCTTAAGTTTATTTTCCAATAGTATACCTCCATTTTGCTCAAATAGTTGTTCTCTTAGCTTAATTAGCTTTCTTTGTTTTACCATTATGTGCAACAAAGATAATCCAATCAGTAATGTGAGGAACCCAAGCCCTAATCCTGCATGTGATTAGAAGATAGATACTAGATTAAGATAACCCGACCAACAAATTATGCTTGAGTATGTTTTCGATCTGGGTTAACTTGTAAATTATTTTTAAAAAATAATGTAACATACTATTTTAATGTAACAATCAAAGTAATTGGTGATTAACAAGTTTCTATCAAAGTAATAGTCACTCACACTTGCCTAGATTATTTAGTTTGATGGGTTTGTTTTAAACTTGTTGTCATGATTAGAACATGCACACAACACATGTGCATCAGTGCATGTGTATAAAAACAATAGTATATTTTCTAAAATTTGTAATATGTATAAGTTTCAAACTATAGAGCAGAGCAGAGGCAGTTAAAGAGGAATTATTGAAAGTTATATAATTATATGTATTTTTATTTGTTTTAATATAAAAGGAAATAAGATATTTATATTGGGGAAAATTTAACGTACAAATTAAATTAACATACTAAGTGTGATTATCAAGTAATGTAATTATATAATTACATTGTAGTGTAATTACACTACACTATAACTACACTATTTACTTCTCACCGTTAGCATATTAATTTAATTTCTATTTGATTCAAACCATAGATTGGATGTTGCACTTCTTCTATTATGTGTTTATATCAATATCAATTAGGAAAAAGGATAATACGTTAACTGAATAGAAAATTCAAGCATACATTTTACCTTATTCTTAACTTTTCAAAAATAAAAATAGAAATAGAAATAAAAAATACAAATACCTAACGATAAGTGAAGGACGTTTAATGAATTTCGCTGACAACCATGTTTAACGTTGGCATCACCGGAATACCCTTCTTCACATTTGCACGTGTAATTCCCCTCAGTATTCTCACAAACTCCATAACACGGGTTCATACCAACACATTCATTGGTATCTATAAGATAAACAAAAGATCGAATACCAAATTTATTTTAACTTCATGACTAAATCAATCATAGTTCATAACCTAAAAAATTATTTAGTTTCGATGATTAAGTGCATACAATATGTGTGGCTATACTAACATAAGTTAATAGTCCACTTAAGTGCATGGTCTTTATGATGTAAATACTAGCAAAAACTATTCATCTCACATCACATGAAACATGAGGTTATCTCAATGTCTATGTGGCACTGACATGACTGGATAACTAGCAAAAACTGATTATCCCACAAGACACTGCCTTATTATAATAATAAAAATAAAGGTGCGTTATCACTTCACAAATTAATGTTTGACACTTTAAAAGTCAAAACGGAAAATTAAATAAATAGTTTCACATGTGCCCTTCTGTAAACTATTTATTTATTATGGGTTTAGATCAAATACAAATAAAATTAAAGTGCTAATTGTGAGAATCAAGTAGTGTAATTATATATAAAAGTCAAAACTGTTCATCTTTTAATTTTTTATCTCCACTTTCTTCACTAATTTCGTTTCAGATTTTCAAAGTTAATGAAAAATTATATTTATAAGTTGGAAAAAAGAAGTCAACCAATGTAAGAGACTTGATTTTGCAATTTAAAAGAGGTTAGTAACGCAACGTGTTGCCTATCTATTTGATATAAAAGAATATATATTTTAAACTGAATAATAGAGAAAAGTCTATGAAGCAAATCTAAACATTTTTTAGTTATTAGTTATGTATGTATTGTCTTTAAACACGTAAAAATCAAGTGAATGGTTGATTTTATTGCGTTATAATCGATCTATGTAAATTTTTGTAAATATGTGAGATATGATTGTAATAATTAATATCAATTACCTTTGCATCCAGGAAACAAGTACGGATTTCCTTGATAACCTACTTGTATATATAATTACTCTACTTAATTTTCACAATTAACACATTAATTTCATTTGTATTTGATTAAAACCCTTAAGATATATACATATGTATATATATATATATTGAATTTTAATATTGTCTTTTTATGTAGCCAGTGACATGTACGTTCGGATGACATTTAAGTTAATTAATTAAATGTAAAACACATGTCGATCACTTATAAAAGATGGTTATTCTCTTTACTTTTTTTACAGAAATTGGTTTAAGTATTATTTTTTTATATAAAATTATATATTTCATGGCTAAAATAATTTCGGATAGCCGGGACATGATTATCCATTATTATATATCTACTTACGTCAATTTATACACATTACTTTGTGCAATCATTTGATAATAACTAATTGTTCTCTCATTATTTAATATATGCAACTAACATATTATTATAATAAACATAAAATGTTCGTATGTCACATCAGAAGAAAGTCAAAACTTGAGGCCAGGTCACCTTTTATCTCCACCTTCCACACTAATTTCATTCTAAAGTCAAAGTTGATAAAAAAAAATTAAATTTACATAACTCATATAGAATAAGTTGAATTAAGTAATACAGTTTGTAATCTTCCACCTCCCGTCACCCCTACCCACCACCGGAAAAACCCTAGCCTCCACCTCCCGTCACCCCTACCCTCCACCTCCGGTGCGCCGCCGCAGCCACCTGCCTCCTCCACCTCCAGTGCGCCACCGCCTGCCTCTCCACCTCCGGCGACCTCCAGCCGCCGCTCCCCTACAGTCGGCGCTCACCTCCAGCCACCGTTCACCACCTGCATCCGCCGACCTATTGTCCATATCCATCAACAAGTGGTCGTCCAAATAATGATATGAAGTCCCCCAACGTAAGAAAACCCTAGCTCCGAAAATCTCGGGCGATCCACGGCGGCATGGATTCAGAAGAATGGGAACAACCACGTAATCGGAAAGGGAAACGGAATGATCATCAGGCTCAAGGTAATAAAAAGGTTTTATCGAAGTTTTTTGTCTCAAATCTTCCCCCAAAGTGTTTTTCGCAAGACTTAAAAGATGTTATGGGTAGCTTTGGTCGTTACGAAGGTTCCTATATAGCTAGGAAGCTGGATAAATGGGGTAAGAGGTTTGCTTTCGTATCGTTTTCCGAGGTGAAAGATGTCAAACGGTTGGGAGATGAGTTATTAGATGTATGGATCGGTTCGTATAAGTTGTTTATTGCGATTGATCGGTTTGTGGATGGTGAGAATATAGATAGACCCGATTCTGGTAATAGGGGGAAGACGGCTTCTGTTCCTGTTAATAGCCATGCAAAACCTAGTGGTCAAGCAAACCCTAGTTCCGAAGGATCCGATAGGAATGGGGTTCCTTATGCATCAGTTGGTAATGGGCGTTCCTTTGTTGATTCTTTGTTAAATCGGAACAAAGTAGATGAGATTAAGGTGGATGATTCGATGGAACGGTTTTCTCATTGGAAGGGATGTGTTCTTACGGGGAGGGTGGTGAATCTTCACACGTTAACTTCTTTGAAAAAGTTGGTTCGGAAGCATGGTTGGAGATCATTAGATATTAAGTATCTGGGAGGGCTTTTAGTGGTGTTGGTAATCTACGTTAGTGGGGATAGGGATGCCTTCCTGAATGACAAAGACAAATGGTCAGACTGGTTTGAGTGTTTAGAACCTTGGTCTGATAGAACTAGTGTGGAGGAGGGTCGGATCGCCTGGCTCCAAGTTCATGGGGTTCCGGCTCAGTTGGTGTTACACGAGGTATTCGATTTGATTGGAAGCAGATTTGGCAAGGTGGTTCAATCGGCTTCCTTATCTGCTGAAGAGAACAACTTATCGTATACTCTCATCGGTGTGTTGAGTAAAGAGTGCAAACGGATTGTGGATCGGGTGGACATTAATTGGAGGGGGAAAATTTTTAAAGTGTGGGTGGATGAAGATGTTGGGGAATGGATACCGGAATGTGTAGTAGAGTATGAAGAGGATGATGGTTCCGTTTTACCGGAGGAGGATAAGTGTGATGATAATATTGTGCAGGATGAGTTTCATAATGTGCATCGTGAAAAGGGCGAATGTTCTCAAGCTAATGAAGTTTCTATCAGGGAACATGTTGTTAATGGGTTGGATGGTTGTGTGAACGATAATTCTAACGTGATGGTCAGTGAGTTTTCGAACTCTTATGATCATTCTAATGAGGAGGCGGTCGAGAATGGTAACGGTGATAGTACAAATGTTTCTGCGTTGAAAGGCAAGGGACATAAGAAGTTCAGACGGAAGTCTTTATTTTCTAATCGGAGTGGGGGTAGTGGTTCTAGGGAGCGTCCTAAGAAGAGACCAAGGGAGGATTTAGATATGTTTGATCTTGATAGGTTTATCGGTATTATGCACGTGCCTTCGGATGTTACTAGGGGTATCGAGACAGGTGTTGAAGGAGTGTTCTTAACACCGGATCTTAACAAAGGGCAGTCTACTAATACGGAGGTGGTTCGAGACATCGAGGGAGAGACTGCGGAGCCCTCGATGATTGGTAGAGGTATTGATCAGGTGCAACACTAAGGTCCGATTGAGGTGGAGTTGGAGAAGACCATTGAGTTGAGTAAGGCGTTAGGTGTTAAGAATTTGCAAGATTTTGTTTCTAATGTTAAAGAGGTTCTTGTTTCCGAAGGCTATCAAGAAGGTGTTCAATGAATGTTTTTTCTCTGAACATTCGTGGGTTAGGGAGTTCTAGCAAAGCCGATTGGATTCAAGGTCTTCGAGTCCATCATGAGGTTAGTTTTATTGTTTTACAAGAGTCGCAATTTGTTTCCTTGGATTCTGTGGATGTGGGACGGTTTTGGGGTTATGGTGAGTATTCATTTGATTGGGTTCCTTCGTCTGGAAGGTCGGGTGGGTTATTATCGATCTGGGATTCCCAAGTCTTTCGTATGGAAAGGGTGGTCAAGAATAATAATTGGCTTCTAGTTTCGGGCACTGTGAAAGGAAAGAGTAGCTTGTTTCATATTCTCAATGTTTATTCTTCTCAAAATCTAGTTACTAAACGAGCACTTTGGAGGGAAATTCGTGATTTTATCGGGGAGGGTAATGGGAGGTGGATTGTGGCAGGAGATTTTAACTCGGTTCGGTGTGCCGAGGATAGGCGGAATTCTTTGTTTAATGTGGGTGAGGCCAATGAGTTTAACGATTTCATTGATGATTCGAATCTTCACGAGTACTCCTTGAAAGGGAGGCGTTTTACTTTTGTTGCAGGAAATAATATTGACAGAATCTTCGTTAATTGGGGTTTCTTTATGGAATGACCGTGTGCGGAGTATATTGCTCTCGAAAGGAATAAGCCGGATCATAGTCCGTTGGTTTTGAAAATTGGTTCTTCCAAGAACTATGGTCCCAAACCGTTTAGGTTTTTCAATTCATGGCTTGGTAGAGAGGATTTTGGGACGTTGGTTAAGAAGACGCTTGTTGATGGCTCGTTTCATGGTTCTCCGGACGCGAGATTGTTGTATAAATTTAAAGCTTTGCGTGATGCTATCTCTAGATGGGCGATCGATTGTAAAGCCAAAGAAAAGGAGGAAAGGGTTTTATTGGAGCAAGAGTTGCGTGATTTGGACCAAACCATGGAGGTTCGGGATTTGTTAGAAGAAGAGACATGGTCTTTAAGCGAAATTAAAAGACGGCTAGGCGAGTGGGATAATCATTATTACCGGGATTTGAAGCAAAAGGCTCGGTGTAATTGGGCGATTCATGGAGACGAAAATTCTCAATTTTTTCACGGTTTTATTAATAAACGTAAAGCTTCAAATTATTTTTCGGGTTTGGAAGTGAATGGGGCGTGGGAAACAAACCCGGTTCTCATTAAAAAGGAAGTTTTGCGTTTCTTTGCTGGTAAGTTTAAAGAATCTATTACACATCGGCCTCGGTTGATTGGATATGGGTTTTCGGTCTTGTCTTCGGTGGAGGCGGATTTTTTGATCAGTGATTTTTCCGTGCATGAGATCAAGAAGGCGGTTTTTGAATGCGATAGTGACAAAGCCCTGGGCCGGATGGTTTTAATTTTAGGTTCATTCGGTTTTTTTGGGAGTTGTTCGAGAAAGATTTTGCAGATATTCTTGATCATTTTCATAGTGTTAAAAGTTTTTGCTCGGGGGTTGGATCGTCTTTTATCACCTTAATTCCTAAGGTAAACAATCCGTCATCTTTGGGGGATTTTAGACCGATAAGTCTCATTGGTTGTATTTTAAAGACTGTGTCGAAGGTGTTAGTGAATCGACTCAAAACGGTTATGAATAAGATTGTCTCAGAGCATCAGTCGGCTTTCTTATCAGGAAGATATATTCTTGATGGCCCTTTGGTGGCTAATGAGGTTATTGCGTGGGCTAAGAAGAGGGAGAGAAGAATTTTTATGTTCAAGATTGACTTCGATAAAGCCTAGGATAATGTGAATTGGGAGTTCTTGTTGTCGGTTCTTTCTCAGATGGGTTTTCCTTCGGTCTGGTGTGATTGGATTAGTGGTATTTTGTTGGAAACCAGATCATCTGTTCTTGTTAATGGATCTCCTACTTTCGAATTTGGGTGTCATAAAGGCATTCGTCAAGGTGACCCGTTATCGCCTTTTCTTTTTATTATTCTGATGGAGGCTTTTTCAGGTATGTTGAAACAAGCCTGTGATATAGGTGCGTTTCATGGTATTACTCTTCCTAATGAAGGTCCTACTTTATCCCATCTTTTTATGCGGATGATGCTATGATTATGGGAGAGTGGTCTTCTTTTAATTTTGATAACTTGAAACGTATTCTTCGCATATTTTACTTGTGTTCGGGGCTAAAGATTAATCTCCATAAATCAGTGTTATTTGGAGTAGGTGTAGAAGATGGTGAGATCGATATCCAAGCTGGTTTCATGGGTTGTAAGCCGGGTAGAATCCCGTTTTCTTATCTAGAGATTATGGTTGGTGCTAACATGAATAGGGTGGTTAATTGGGAACCGGTTGTGTCCAAGTTCAAGAAGAGGCTTTCTAAATGGAAAGTTAATTCGTTATCTATTGCCGGTCGGGTAACCCTTATTAAATCGGTGCTGGATAGTCTTCCCACTTATTATTTTTCGCTTTTTAAGGCACCCAAGAAGGTTATCAATGATTTAGAAGCTTTGATGAGAAGGTTCTTATGGGGTGGTTCGGATGAAGTGAGGAAGATGTCATGGGTGGCTTGGGAGGTAGTCACCAAACCTATAAAAGAAGGGGGTTTAGGTATCGCTCGTTTAGAGGTTAATAATCAAGCGCTGATTACTAAATGGCTTGGGAGATTTCTAAACGATCATCACGCGATGTGGAGAAGAGTAGTGTTGTCTATTCACGGGTCCTCGCGCTGTTGGGGGCTTGCTCCGGTTAATAATGGGATTCCCGGGGTTTGGAAGAATTGTGTTATGTTTTGGAACAAATTTAAGGTTGATGATGTGGGTTTTAATAGAGTGATCCGGGCCACAGTTGGGAATGGTCGCCAAGTTCGGTTTTGGATGGATTTGTGGTTGGGTTCGGCGCCGATTATGGACAAGTATCCGTCCTTATATGCGGTAGAAAAACATAAAAATGTCTTGTTAGCGGATCGGTTGGTGGTCACTGGATCCTCTCGTCGCATTGTGTGGGATTGGCTTAGAGCTCCTTGCTCCCAACAGGAGGTGATCGGGAAGCAAGAGTTGGAAGATCTCCTTCAAGGGGTGGTGATGGTTGACCGTGAAGATTCATGGTCTTGGGCGGTTGGTAGCTGCAAAGAGTTCGAGGTTTCGTCGATTAAAAGATGATGGTGCGGTCCGTTGTGGATGCTGGGAGTTTCGGTTTTCAATGGAGCGATTGGGTCCCGAAAAAATGTAATATTTTTATGTGGAGGGCCGTTCTGGATTGTCTTCCAACCAAGGAGGCTTTAGCTAGGCGTCATTTGCATTGTGATGATCATAGTTGCGCTTTATGTGAGAGTAATGAGGAATCGCTCGAGCACTTGTTAACCGGGTGTTTCATTTCTATGGCCGTTTGGAATGCGATTGGTTCATGGTGCAACATCCCTAGATCTTTTGTTTTCCATGTCAATGATTTGGTGGAAGTGCATAAGGTTAGTGGTGCGACGGGGAACAAGAGATTGATTATTCATGGCGTTGTCATCATTACTTGTTGGAGGATTTGGCGGGCTAGGAATGAAAAGATTTTTTCGGGCAAGAACACTAAGGTGGTAGAAATGGTTGCGGATATAAAATCTTTGGGTTTTCTTTGGTACAAAAATAGATCTAAGATAGGGGTAGTGGATTGGAAAAGATGGTGTTTATTTGATGTAACGTGATTGTTGTTATTGGTTTTTGGCTTTCGGCGTCTATCTTCGTCTTGGTGATAGTCGTTGGTTGTGTTTGTTTTTAATGAAAGTCAATTTTCAAAAAAAAAAGTAATACAGTTTGTAAAAGACTTGCTCTTACAATTAAAAACAAAAATAGCGTCGCAGCTTGTTAATCGCTTAACTTCTATTTCAACATAAACGAAAATATATTTTAAGTTGAATAATAGCTAGTGAAAAGTCTATGAAGTGAATCGAATTTTGCAATAATCGTGAGTAACCGAACAAGAAGAGGAAGGACATAGTTGCTGACCTTTTATTAGTCATGTATTCTCTTTAAACACAAAAATTAAGTTGACTGGTTCATTTTATTGTGTTATAATCTATGTAATGTGAAAGTTGGTAACTAATTGAGATATATTGATTGTAGGCAGATCATTACCTTGGCAGCCAGGATACAAGTATGGATTCCCTTCATAACCTTGTTTACATTCGCAGCGGTAACCACCAGCTTCCCTTGCAGAGTCAACACACGTGCTATTTGAGTATTTGCAGGCAAAATCAGTGGTTCCGTTGGCCTGAGCACAACTCATCGTACCGATAGCCCAGTCAAGTACTATCGATACATCAGACTCAATCCTATCTTCGAAAGAAGTGTCGTTTAAATCAACTGTGCCTTTGAACTTTAACTCGCTAGGATCACCAAGAAAGGCATACGTACAAGGAGCAAACAGACTCTTATCGGTCCTTTCACTTGAATTCCGCAAGGAAGAGATGCGAGTTGTGTAGTAGTTAATGTCTTGGGATATGGATGATCGACAGCAACCATTTCCTGTGCAGTCAGCATCACCAACCTCCTCCGGTTTTGTGCAAAACACCATGCAACCCGTATACAAGTTCTTATCCTTTGTTCTTGAGGTCAACCAAGCAGAACCATCACAGCCGAGGACGGTGAACTTGTTTACTGTTGATATGGTGTATGGCCAACTTGTAAAATTGAAGGAGAATCTGATAAAACTTGTGCTGCCATCATGAAATTCGCATTTACTCTCTACTACATTGGTAATCCGCAGGGTGGAGTCAGATATCAATTTGATGGAGTTGTAACCTGTTCTGGTAAAAGAAGGCCTTGCAGGGTTTAAGGACCTGTCGCAGTAGATAACAAACATCGTGTCTATAGCACAATTTGAGTTGAGGCCAAAAGGGTATGGGACAGTCAAGTCCCCACATCGGCTGTCGCAGCCTGGCTTTGCTAAGTTGGTTGAGTAATTGACGAGGTTGTAGGTTTCATTATTAGCTGATGCTGTAAAGGTGAATATTGTTAGAAATAAAGCCAACATAAGAAGAACAAGGAGTTTCATGGCTACCATGTAATTTGTGGTTTGATATTTGAGGGATACTTAATTCGTCTAACTTTAACTTTATATATATAGAGCACAATGTAAACCCTCTGCAATTTCCTATCGTAGAAACACTAACAATAATAATAATAATAATAATAATAATAATATATGAAAAATAAATATACATATAAGAAAAGATTGATTCCTGACTTTTCCACGGAGGATATTTATTTGGGACGAGCTGATAGAGAGAGTTTCGGTGTTATTCTCATTTGCATTTTGATTCTTCTTTAAAGGAAAAGATAAACCAAACTCTTTCTTCATGGCACATGAGTCGACAATTCAACTGGCACATAACTACATAATTGCATAAGATATTTGTTAGATGCTTGACTGTGACATGCAAATGGTCTGAAGAAAAATTTCAAGTTGATTTGTCTAACGTACACTGAATAAAAATCAACTGTAGCAGTGTATTTTCATTAGTTTGACTTGACTTTTGGACCGTAACATAACTACATAATTGCATAAGATATTTGTTAGATGCTTGACTGTGACATGCATGTAGTATTGTATCAAATTGTATCTTGTATTGCATACCCGAGCAAACCTTTGGCCGTGGGTATATATACTTTATTGTTTCCTTAGTATAGTATCTACTATGAACGGGAGTTTTAAAGTTGTGTACTTTATTGTATCAGTTTGAGATAATTTTACAAGTAGAAGACATGGTAGTAACCAAAGGGCTTGTAATCGCCCCATATTAGTTGTGCTTTGTGCTTTGGTTGAGGTGGAATCGTGGGTGGCGGCGGTAGCGGGGCAGATGGCAGCGTGGCTAAAGATATAGAAACATTGCTAAGTTCAATCGAATCAGGGTTATCTATAGCACCAATACAAAATTGAGTAAGCATTGCTGTAGTAAAATCATCCCAGGTGAGGAAGTTCGAACTCCGAAGCCAACCATTGAACCACTAGAATGGTTCATCCGCGAAGGATTCAATAACATAGGGAAACCGCTCGTCGCCATAGATCGCGTAAAAGAGTAAATATTGTTCGGCTTGAGAGATCCATATAGCGTGATTAGATCTAGTAAAAATAGGTAATCGTGGATGCTCCCACAAGAGTTCTTCCAAAGCCATCTAGGCTAAGGCTCAATAAAAGCACCAATTGTTACGGTTTATTCGAGGCAACCGTCAATCTCTCAAAAACACAAAAGAAGAAGAGAAAATAGACCCAAAATAATAAATTTTTCTTATTCTTTTTCTTAAACGAGATTATAATATATAGAAAAATAAAGAAATAAAAATAGAAAAAGATAAATAGTAAGGAAATCTAATTATAATATAATAAGAAAACTAAATAAAAGATAATTAACTTAATTAATATATTAAACTTAAATAATATTTATATTTATGATCGTATCATCGACCCAAATTTACTTCATATCGGGTTTGGGTTGTGTCAACATTTGGCACCCCTATTTAAAATATAACAAATAATATTTTGATTTTATTAAAGTTGCTAAAACTTAGCAATTACTAAAAATATGGAATTGTTTGAGTAATATACTTGAGTATGCTTTATTTGATATTCTTTTAGAGGAGTTTAAAATTGAGTTTCGGGTGATGGAATTTGTAACAATAATCGTAACTTTAAACCTCAAATGATATATATTTTGTCCATTATTTTGAAATTTACGAGTATGATTTGATCAATTATGTAGGAATTATGGACATGGTTCTCGACATTTATGTGCAAAACACTTCTCTTTGAACTGCGGGTGTAACCCATTTGGTTGTTAAGACTAACTAACATGACTTAGTCGTCTTTAAACTAACCATCTGGACATCGAAAAGTTCATTGGCCCGTATAACCAAATGCATTTGGGAGGGGTCAAGAGTAATAAGTGGAAAAGATCAAGGGGTGCTTGTTGCGTTTTCTAAATGATCATTTTATTAATAATAAATATAAAGCTATATAAAATAATCATTTCATACATCAAGAACAAAATTTTAACCTCAGTTAATAAAAATGATTATAGTGAATTAGTGATACGACTAATAAATGAATAGTTGATACGATTTTTTTTTACAAATTTCAAATTAAGGTTCCAAACTCGACCTTGTAATTTAGCTTTGAACAAGGGACGTTGAATACCAGTAATTATAATAATAGGTTACAGAAGAGTGAGATTTAATTCTGGCCGTCCGATAAGATCAAAGATCGAATATGGGCCGTTTGATAAAGATGGATTAAAAAGCGGTTACTTTTCGTTACATGTAACTACCCCACTAACCCATTTACATGGGTAACAACCCACTATTAGACATGGTTATTCCAACTCGACTATTAGTATAATTAAACTAAATTCTACCACCTAAAAAAGTGCATGTAACTAACTTAGTTTTAACTTCCCACTAGCCATGTCCACATTATGTATGTATTGGGTAGTTATTTTGTGTGGTGGATCAAATGTGTTGGAATGGAATAGGTGTAGTAGTGGGTAGTTACATACTTTTATTTTCGTTCATAGCAGTTAATGTATATATTGCAGTTCCTATAAAGTTAGGATGTGGTGTTGCAGTTGCTAAATTGTAGTGCATACCACTCTATATAATTGGATTTTGTTTGCTTATAAATGTAGTTATGAGGTTCATTTTTAATTGTGTTGCTAAGTGCTTCCGTCATGAATAAAGAGTTATATCATCACACATCCTTGTATGATGAGGAGGTACTTTAATTCAGTTTTTTGTTTCTAAGTTTCTTATACTTTATCCTCTAACGATTGATATTTTCCTACTTGTAGAACAAAGTTATTGAAACAGGAAGTAAGCTTTATGAGGTACATGTGGTGGAAAACATGTTTGAGTTATTTGAGTTTCTAATGTGTTCTTTTTTGTTGTTGCTGAACTTTTATTATTTTGATATTACATAATATATATGATACCATGATTGTGTCTTTGTATATATACTAAGTTTCTACAAAACTCAAAAACAGTACCAACATATCAATGGCTTTTTTTATTATCATTATTTTTTGATTTTTTTATGTGTATTGTTTCCTTAATTGTAAGGATCTAACTTGTAAATATGAGTTTGTGTGTTACGCGAACTTCCTAACTGGGTTTCATTTGTGTTTTTAGCTGCACAAACCTGAGAATGTCGTTGGTGAACCCACTTATATTAAGCAGGTAACAGCTTAACTTGCTTATTTGCTCGCTAGCGTACTCAAATCAAATGCTAACACCTGCACCATTATGCTACTAACAGGAAGAAGATTTATTTGGGGGGGGGGGGGGGGACTTGAATGACTTTGATAAACTCCCACTGTATTGTTCTTGCCAAAAGGATATTGTTGTCGACATTAAGGTTGAGGTACTTATTTCTTACTTTGTGTTTACTTGAAAATAACTAACAGTTAATTAACATATTTTGTCTTAGAATCACAATGCTGACCGACTCAAGAAACGGTCTCGCGCACTCGATAAGTGAAAATGTGAGGATGTGATAGAGATTGCAAGTTCCGAAGATGAATCAGAAGACGCTTGGGTGCCTATTAAGAGGAGGACTAACAATGCTCGTGTTGTAAATCGGGTTGACCTTGATTGAGGACCGTATCGCTTAATGTTTTAATATTGTTTTTTTAAGTACTATCATAGCTAGACTTATGTTTTTATATGATCAGTTGTTTCTATGTGTTATTGACTTAATGTTAGTATCACCTTACTGCGTTGATATTCTCGTCCACCGGACGAGCAAACTGCTAGTTGAACCAAGTTAGTAAACTAAAGATCCAAAAAACTAGCATATATATATATATATATATATATATATACTAAACAGTAAAAATAAAATGTTATTTATAACATATGTGCATGTTTTAAAGTAAAACTCAATACCCAATAATTAGGGTGCAGCTAATGTATTTATACACAATCAATTTATAATACATACACGAAGAATGAGAAAATTCAAAACTAGTAAAAAAAAAGAATATAAACCCTTATAAAAGGACAGTTTTTCAGGTTTTAAACTTTTGCCTACTTGCCTTAATACAATTTAATACACCTGAAAGTAAATCCTATTTGACCTCCTAGGCTCCTAATCCTAGCCCCCTTGGGGCTCAAATATTTACCAAACTTGTTAAAAACATGAACACATATCACTTTATTTCAATCAAACAATGAAAGATACAACTATGTTCAAACCAAATTACAACATCAATTTAATCCTAATTGTCCTAATTGGTTAAACAACTACAAACAATAAGAAAATCTAACAAAGTAATTACAAGATCTAAACTATGATGTATAAGAAACTATACCTGCAACAAAGTGTTGCACGCAAATTCAAGATCGAACCCTAACAGAGCGAAGAAGATGAACACCAAGAAGAAAGTTATATAATCTTTCTAATAAAAAAACCAAAAATATCTTCTCATATACGCTTTAATAGACTCCAGCCTTTCAATCCTTCAACTTTTATATCCTTGTCACATTTAGTCCCTCCTATTTATTGCAAAGCCCTTTCCTTATGTAAAATAGCTCTTTGCCCCCTCCAACAACGTAACAATGTACATATACAATACAAAAGTTGAAGGATTGAAAGGCTGGAGTCTGAGCAATTTGCGTTTGTATGACATCGCAACGCGCTAGAGCTATCCCGGTTCGGGTCCTTGCCTCTTGGAGTTGCTCTTGCAAGTCTATCATCTCGGCTTGCATCTTTCTCATAATCTTCATCTGTTGATCACTAGCCTCTTGCATTTCCTTCATTGCCGCTGCCATGCGGGCAATCTCCTCCTTCGTCTCGGTTCCGTCTTTTAACAGTCCGGAAACGTTCGCTCTCGTATAGCTCATGTAGCCCACATCACACTCCAAACATGAAACAACAGCTGCGAGAACTCGCTCTACAGGTTCGGTTATGGGTGGTAGGGTGTTGGGGTAAGCAGGGTGGTTCGGGTGAGGTAACGGGGGAACTTGTTCGCGATAGACCATACGTCTGATCATATTAGGGTACCAATCCCAGCTAACTTCGTTTTCGTACATGCCTCCGGATAGGCGGTACCTCTTCGGTGCGGGAACTTCGAGTTCCGGGACTACACGGGGTGGCGATGCGGTAGGTAACTGCGGTTCCTTCCCATGAGCATGAGTCATCGGATCGGATGATGATGATGATGGCGGCGTCGACATTCCTACAGGTAAGCCGTGTATGCGCGCACGTATGAGTGAAAGAGGTAAAGAGATAAGATAACAAAGACTACACAAATCTATGCAGTGCGTATCATTATAACTAATGGGTCGTCGCGGTTATAGTCTAGTATGCATGCAGCTTCTAGTTCGCTAATACCAATGGCTATGATACCAATCTGTCACACCCTCAAAATCCACTAACGGAGTTTTACCGTCAGAGGGTGTGAACTAACAGGATCGGAATCATTAGTTATAATCAAACCACAAAACAAAGTTTCAAAACCATGAAAACGTTTACGAGTAATTAAATGCGGAAGCGTAAAAACCATAGAAACCAATGTTGCGTCACGCAGGACGACTTAAAACCCAAAGATAACAGTTTAAAAATAAGTTTGCATAGTTAAAAGTGTTTCAAGCAATGCATGTTCCTAAACCGCGCGCCCGCCTCGGCTACCTGAGAATAACATACTAAAAGTGTCAAAACAAGGTTGGTGAGTTCACAAGTTTATATAAAATAAAGCGTTTAGCGTTTGCGTTTTGCGTTACAGCGTTTTGCGTTACAGCGTTTTGCGTTACAGATAGTGTTATGTCAGTTATATATCTATAGGTAGCTAGCCTATAAAACAAGTATCACTAAGTGTTCGACACCGAAGCTGACTGTTTATCATTTGCCTTGCCACCAGGTCATCCAGACCATGGTATGTGTTTAGCCAAGATTACACCCACTCGACCTCCAGTCGAGTTTAGCGTTGGGTGGGGTTTGTCAAACCCAGTAGTACTACTCAACAGTGACTCGCTATTATCCAATATTAAACGGTTCGATGTGAATGAAGGACTTTAGTTAACGCGTTTGCCACTTAGTCTTTACAAGTGATATATAATCTATATTAACAAAATCTTAAATGCGTTTTCGGAGTATGTTATCTCCCCCAAGTGAAAAGCGTTTAAAGAGTTTAAAAGGGGAAAGTGAAACTCACTGTTTGCGAAGTATTCCCAAAATAATTCACCAAGATGCGCGAAACAGAAAAACTCTCTCTAGCGTTCTAAAACAACAAAGAGATTTTTCTAAGTATCGGAATATTATCGAGTCTCTAGACCCGGCACATAATACCTATGCACATAACATGTTTCGTGTTTCGTTTGTGAATCGTGTGTGACTTTAACAAATGTATTTGTGATACGTTACATGTGTAAGCAATTATTTACGTGTCATGTATTCATAAAGTACATCACTAGCAATTACTCCCCGTAAGGGCAATTTGGTCAACACATAACAATTAACTAGCCATTATTCCCCATGAGGGCAATTTGGTCATATTATGACAATCAATTAGCAATTATTCCCCGCAAGAGCAATTTGGTCAAAACATAACAATTATATAGCAAGTATCATGTTTCATGCATTTTCACAAAATTCAGCAGCTAGTTTCTTAACGACAGAATTCTACTTGAAAAACTAGTCTATCTCACTGATCATAGCATCACGATTAATTTACCAAAAATCATCACAAAATCATATATGTCTTAGGTTTCCAAAAAATATTTTATTATATTTTTATTCCACATAGGTTTCTCACAATCATCAAATCATTACAGCAAACTCATAACAGTCAAATTCATGCGCAACAGAATGTTATTTGAAATTCCCGTTAAACGAAAAATCCAATAAATGCAAGACCACTTGGGTTAGGTTCCTAACTCAACAAGTCAACTTCCAGAAGTGGAACCAACCCAATTGGTCTCGTAGTTCATGAGATATAATATTTACAAAACAACCTAACAGCAGGTCTAACAGCTCAGCTTTGCACAACGTTTTTGTAAAATCATAAAAGTTAACTTTTACACGTCCAAAAATTGCAAATTTATAATATTTAGAAACTAGACTCAACCTAGTTTACTGTAGTATCAATAATCTCAACCAATTTTCACATTTACACCTCGTTGCAGTCAATTAAACATCAATAACACAATCTGTCCAGAAACTGTTTGCATCCAAACTCAACATATTAACTATCTATGGATCATCATACATTCATATAACACTCTAGACTCCATAATCACTATCCATGCACATCAATTACACATTACATACATGATTAGGGTTTTTGTTTGAACTCAAATCAAAGACACAAGCAATTAACATGTAACAATATCCAATCTAGTTATCAACTCATCATCAAATCAACAACAATCATATGAATTACATACACACATAATCGGCTTCTAGGGTTTTCAATTAACCCATTAAACATCGAAATTAAGTATAAAGGATGCATAGGATAGTCGTTTATACCTTCCTAGCACCTTAATCTTCAATCAAAGACTTGAAAACTTGATTGTATGTGTGTATATAAGTGGCGGCAGCCGTGAGGGGGGGGGAAGAGAATTCCGATCGGGATTGTGTGGGGAGAGAATAATAAGTTAGGGTTTATTATTATTATTATTATTTATAATAATACTATGTTACACTTTGGCCCCTCCACTTCTAAGTATTACTTATCTAGCTTAAACTAACTTGTTTACATCTTGAGTTAGTGTTTATAACGATGTTATCACACAACACATAAGTCTAACACATAATTATCACATAATTACTGTTTTGACGTTTTTCGTTTATTCACCAATCGTTTGTGTCAACTCGTTTGCGTTTCGGTGCAATTCCCGAAAGACTACACATGTAGTAAGTGTTAAGCGTCATTTAAACCCTAGTTTAAATGTAATGAAGTGTGCGTTATAGATTAAATGATCTTTAAGTTTGAATTGACAGAGTTGGGTTAACGGAGTTAACCTGAAATTGACGATTGTCACATCATTCCCATGTTAAAGAATTTTCGTCCCGAAAATTTGAGTCAAGTCGTGATGAGTGTCTGAAAAAGTAAGAAAAATTTTCAGTTTGTCATATCATCCCCTAGTAGAAAGAAATTTCATCCCGAAATTTAATTCATACCTCCGGTGATTTCTGACGGTTTGCCGGGTTTCGCGGTTTTCTGTGTTTGGTCAGCCCTTCAAAAAGGTGAGGATACTTTTTCATCATTTGATCCTCGCGTTCCCACGTGAACTCCGGTCCACGTCTCGAGTTCCAACGAACTTTAACGATTGGAATTTTGCTGTGCTTGAGCGTTTTGGTTTCCCAATCCAAAACCTCGACTGGTTCCTCAATGAAACGTAACTGTTCATCAACTTGCAGTTCCTCCAAAGGGACTACTTGGGTTTCATCAGATAGGCATTTCTTCAAATTTGATACGTGGAAAACATTGTGTACGCCACTGAGTTCCGTTGGTAGGTCCAGTCGGTACGCCACCGGACCAACGCGCTCAGTTATCCGGAAAGGACCAACATATCGTGGGTTGAGTTTGTTTCGCTTACCAAAGCGAACCACACCTTTCCAAGGTGAGACTTTAAGTAACACTTGGTCATTCACTTGAAATTCGAGAGGCTTTCGGCGCTTGTCGGCGTAACTCTTTTGGCGATCTCGTGCTGCTGCCATGCGGTTTCGGACTTGAACTATCTTTTCCGAGGTTTCGAGTACCAGTTCTGGACCAGTGATTTGGCTGTCACCCACCTCTGTTCAGCAGAGTGGTGATCGACACTTCCGTCCGTACAACGCTTCAAACGGCGCTGCTTTAATACTTGCGTGGTAGCTGTTATTATACGAAAACTCTACCAAAGGTAAGTGAGGTTCCCAACTTTTTCCGAAATCCAACACGCATGCACGCAACATATCCTCCAGGGTCTGAATAGTTCGTTCACTTTGCCCATTCGTCTGAGGATGGTATGCTGTGCTCATATCAAGACGGCTGCCTAGTGCGCTTTGCAGCGACTTCCAAAAGTGCGAAGTGAAACGAGAATCTCGATCAGAAATGATTGAGACAGGCACTCCGTGCCTAGACACCACTTCTTTCATGTAAACGCGAGTCAGTCTTTCCATTTTGTCCGATTCCTTAATCGCTAAGAAGTGTGCAGACTTAGTCAACCGGTCAACGATCACCCAGATGGTATCGCATCCCGTCGGTGTCTTAGGTAAACCCGTGATAAAATCCATTGAGATGTGTTCCCATTTCCACATTGGGAGTTCCGGTTGTTGCAGTAGACCAGATGGTTTCTGGTATTCTACTTTGACTCGGCGCGCAAGTCAAGCATTTGCTCACGTAGGTGGCAATGTCGGCTTTCATGTTCGGCCACCAGTAAAGTGCCTTTAAGTCCTGGTACATTTTATCTGAGCCAGGGTGGATAGAATATCGGGACTTGTGTGCTTCGTCCATCACCAGAGTTCTCAACTCTCCGAACCGTGGAACCCAAATCCGGTTCTCAAAATATCGGACCCCGTCCGATCTGGTTTCAAGTTGCTTGTTCATGCCCCACATGAGTTCCGATGGAAGATTATCATCTTTTAAAGCTTCGAGTTGGGCATCGCGAATCTGGTCGGGTAAGTTTGCATGAATCGTGAGTTGCAATGCTCGCACTCGTCTGGGTTTATCTGTTTCTTTTCTGCTGAGGGCGTCGGCCACTCCATTGGCCTTGCCAGGGTGGTACTTGATGGCACAATCATAATCCTTAAGCAGCTCGACCCAACGACGCTGTTGCATGTTCAGCTCCTTCTGATTGTAGATATGCTGGAGACTCTTGTGGTCGGTGTAAATGGTAAACTTGGTACCGTACAAGTAATGCCTCCATATCTTAAGGGCAAACACCACAGCTCCGAGTTCCAAATCATGGGTCGTGTAGTTCTTCTCGTGAACCCGTAGTTGTCGAGAGGCATAAGCTATAACCTTCTCGAGTTGCATCAGCACACAACCGAGACCTTGTATCGATGCGTCACAGTGTACCTCAAAATTTTCCGTTTCCTCGGGGAGGGCTAGAATAGGGGCGCTACAGAGTTTGGTTTTCAACAGTTGAAAAGCGGATTCTTGCGCGTCACCCCAATTGTACTTAGTGCCTTTGTGAGTCAAAGCGGTGAGGGGTTGAGCAATCTTTGAAAATCCCTCGATGAAACGCCGGAAGTAGCTGGCCAGTCCTAGGAATTGCCGCACCTCAGTCGGAGTCTTAGGTGCTTCCCAGTTTTTGATGGCCTCTACCTTACCGGGATCGACATGGATACCATTCTCGTTGATCACATGTCCTAAAAAGTGAACCTCGCGAAGCCAAAATTCGCATTTCGAGAGCTTAGCATACAGTTGTTCATTCTTCAATAATTCCAGAATTACCCTTAAGTGTTCTTCATGGTCAGCTTCGTTCTTGGAGTAGACGAGAATATCATCAATGAAAACAATCACAAACTTGTCGATGTACGCCTTGCATATTCGATTCATGAGATCCATAAATACTGCTGGTGCGTTGGTTAGGCCAAAAGGCATAACCGAAAACTCGTAGTGACCATACCGTGTTCTGAAAGCCGTCTTTGAAATATCTTCTTCGCGCACTCTTAGCTGATGGTAACCAGATCGCAAATCGATCTTCGAGTAATAACTCGATCCTTGGAGCTGGTCAAACAGATCATCAATTCGGGGTAAAGGATAACGGTTCTTGACCGTCACCTTGTTCAACTCCCGGTAGTCGATACACATGCGGAAAGTCCCGTCCTTCTTTCGGACAAACAAGACAGGGGCTCCCCATGGTGATGAGCTAGGTCGGATAAAACCCTTATCCAACAAATCTTGCAACTGGGTGGACAACTCCTGAAGCTCCGCCGGTGCGAGCCGATACAGGGCTCGTGCTATGGGTGCTGCACCGGGTGTCAACTCGATTTGGAATTCGACTTGTCGTATAGGAGGGAGTCCAGGCAAATCATCCGGGAAAACTTCCGGAAAATCTCGCACAACTGGTATATCTTCAATTCGCTTCTCCTCCGCGGGTTTCTCAACAATCTGCGCCAAAACTGCCGGATGACCCTTTCGCAGGTACTTCTGCGCCTTCATGAGGGTAATGACGCTGGTGGTCATGCCGCTTCTCTCACCTCGGATCGAAATGATCTCGCCGGAAGGGGTAGTAATGTGGACTATCTTGTCATAACATATAATCTCCGCTCGGTTCTCGGATAACCAGTCCATGCCGACCACAACATCGAAACTACTAAGCGTAAATGGAATAAGGTCGATATCAAAGACATGACCTGAAAGTTTTAACTTGCATCCCGCAAGTACATGAGTCGTTACTATAGTCTTACCGTCAGCTAATTCAACAGGAAACTTAGCATCTAACGGAGTTGGAGTTAAGTTTAAGAGTTGGCTAAAGGCTTTCGACACAAAACTCCTATCAGCTCCAGTGTCAAACAATACAAAAGCAAAACAATCGTTCACAGGAAACTTACCAGTCACCACGTACGGATCATTGCGGGCTTGACCCGACCCAATTACAAAAGCTCTTCCTTTGCCATTGCTTCCACCACTACTGCCACTTCCATTACCTCCATTGTTGTCGTTCTGTTTCAGCTTGGGACAATCTTTCCTGAAATGACCTTCCTGCCTACATTCGAAACATCCCTTCGTCGTCATAGGTGGCTTAGGAGCACCCTTTGCCGCAAGGTCTCCTCTACATTCCTTCTCCTGGTGACCCATTTTTCCGCATCTCTGACACTTGACACGGTCACACGGGCCAGCATGATGATAGTTGCACCTTTTGAATTTCGGATATTTCCCAGCATATCCGCTCGAACCCTGCCCGCTACCGTTGTTATTGTTGTTGTGACTCTGATTGTTAAAGCTCCGAGTGAATTCGGGCTTGCGGTAGTGTTGTTGCTGTGGGAGGTTCGAGGATGAGGATCTGGTGTTGTCAAACTTTCTCTTTCCGCTGCTCGGGTTGCTGTTGCTGTTGTTGTCATTACTCGGGTTGTCACGGGCTTTAGTGGTTGAACCCCTAGGTGGTAACGCACCTTGGGTCACAGCCTGATTCGTCAGTTTGGGAGCTAAACGGATCGCTTGTTGAATCGTGGCTGGTCTGGAAGACGTTACCATGCCCTGAATTTGCGGTGCTAACCCATCAATATACATTTCAATCCTCTTACTCGGCGGATCTACCATCCGCGGACACATCACCGCTAACTCGTGAGAACGGGTAGTGTAGGCTTCGATTTCTGAGCCCACCATCTTCAGTGACCAAAATTCTGACTCTAACTTCTAAATCTCCTCTCTCGGACAGTACTCCTCTCGCGTCATGTTTTTGAACTCCTCCCAGTTCATCGCGTTAGCCAGTTCCAATCCAAGGATCTGCATGTTCGAATTCCACCAAGTGAGGGCAGAATCCTCAAGTGTTCCAGCAGCGAATTTGACCCTACTGGCAGGGGGACAATTACACATCTCAAACGCCGACTCGGCCTTCTCAGCCCAACGCAGGAAGCCTATAGCTCCCTCAGTGCCCTTAAACGAACTGGGCTTGCAGTCAAGGTAATTCTTGAAAGTACACGATCCAGTTGGACCTCCAGCTTGATTCTGAACGTGTGCGGCTAGAGCGGCCGCCGCATGGTCGTTCAGCAGAGTTTGGAGTTCAGCTGCAGTCAAGTTGATGTTACCACGTCCGTGTCCAGCGTTTCTTCCAACCATCTAGGTATTATAATCCCGAGATGTCGTCGCCTGAGGACACGTCCGAGTGTGCCTCTGGCTCAGCCGGTTCTTCCTCCGGTTCCTCCTCGAGATTTTCCTCGGTTTCCCCTTCAGGCTCTGCCTCAGGTTCCGCTGCGTTCTGAGCAATTTGCGTTTGTAAGACATCGCAACGCGCTAGAGCTATCCCGGTTCGGGTCCTTGCCTCTTGGAGTTGCTCTTGCAAGTCTATCATCTCGGCTTGCATCTTTCTCATAATCTTCATCTGTTGATCACTAGCCTCTTGCATTTCCTTCATTGTCGCTGCCATGCGGGCAATCTCCTCCTTCGTCTCGGTTCCGTCTTTTAACAGTCCGGAAACGTTCGCTCTCGTATAGCGCATGTAGCCCACATCACGCTCCAAACATGAAACAACAGCTGCGAGAACTCGCTCTACAGGTTCGGTTATGGGTGGTAGGGTGTTGGGGTAAGCAGGGTGGTTCGGGTGAGGTAACGGGGGAACTTGTTCGCGATAGACCATACGTCTGATCATATTAGGGTACCAATCCCAGCTAACTTCGTTTTCGTACATGCCTCCGGATAGGCGGTACCTCTTCGGTGCGGGAACTTTGAGTTCCGGGACTACACGGGGTGGCGATGCGGTAGGTAACTGCGGTTCCTTCCCATGAGCATGAGTCATCGGATCGGATGATGATGATGATGGCGGCGTCGACATTCCTACAGGTAAGCCGTGTATGCGCGCACGTATGAGTTAAAGAGGTAAAGAGATAAGATAACAAAGACTACACAAATCTATGCAGTGCGTATCATTATAACTAATGGGTCGTCGCGGTTATAGTCTAGTATGCATGCAGCTTCTAGTTCGCTAATACCAATGGCTCTGATACCAATCTGTCACACCCTCAAAATCCACTAACGGAGTTTTACCGTCAGAGGGTGTGAACTAACAGGATCGGAATCATTAGTTATAATCAAACCACAAAACAAAGTTTCAAAACCATGAAAACGTTTACGAGTAATTAAATGCGGAAGCGTAAAAACCATAGAAACCAATGTTGCGTCACGCAGGACGACTTAAAACCCAAAGATAACAGTTTAAAAATAAGTTTGCATAGTTAAAAGTGTTTCAAGCAATGCATGTTCCTAAACCGCGCGCCCGCCTCGGCTACCTGAGAATAACATACTAAAAGTGTCAACACAAGGTTGGTGAGTTCACAAGTTTATATAAAATAAAGCGTTTAGCGTTTGCGTTTTGCGTTACATCGTTTTGCGTTACAGCGTTTTGCGTTACAGATAGTGTTATGTCAGTTATATATCTATAGGTAGCTAGCCTATAAAACAAGTATCACTAAGTGTTCGACACCGAAGCTGACTGTTTTTCATTTGCCTTGCCACCAGGTCATCCAGACCATGGTATGTGTTTAGCCAAGATTACACCCACTCGACCTCCAGTCGAGTTTAGCGTTGGGTGGGGTTTGTCAAACCCAGTAGTACTACTCAACAGTTGTCACACCCTCAAAATCCACTAACGGAGTTTTACCGTCAGAGGGTGTGAACTGGCAGGATCGGAATCATTAGTTATATCCAAACCAAAGAAAAACGTTTAAATGAAAGTAAGTGCGGAAGCGTAAAACCTTAATTCAAAAGTTGCGTCACGCAGGACGACTTAAAACCAAATGTAACTGTTAAAATTAAGTTTGCAGAATAAAAGTGTTTTCATTAATGCATGCTCCTAAACCGCGCGCCCGCCTCGGCTACCTGAGAATAACATACTAAAAGTGTCAACACAAGGTTGGTGAGTTCACAAGTAAAATAAGATAAATCGTTTAGCGTTTTGCGTAACCTCGTTACGACGTTTAAATGTTGCGTAACCCCGTTACGACGTTTGAGTGTGTAACCACGTTACAGTGTTTGAGTGTGTAACCACGTTACAGCGTTTAAGTGTGTAACCACGTTACAGCGTTTAAGTGTTTTGCATTACCAGATAGTGTTATGTCAAATTATATATCGATAGGTAGCTAATCTATACAACAAGTATCGCTAAGTGGTTCGCGACCGAAGCTGACTGTTTATCAAGTGCCCGTCACCAGGTCCTCCAGACCATGGTAAGTGTTAGCCAAAATTTACACCCACTCAACCTCCAGTTGAGCTTAGCGTCGGGTGGGGTTTGTCAAACCCAGTAGTACTACCCAAAAGTGACTCGCTATTCCAAATATTAACCGGTCCGATGTGTGGGACTTCAAATGTTACGTATGCCGCTTAGCCTTTACAAGTGATATATAATTTATAACAAAATCTTTCATATGCGTTTATCTCATAAAATATGTTTATCGGAGTATGTTATCTCCCCCAAGTGAAAAACGTTTGAAAACAGTTTAAGAGTGGGGTAAGTGAACTCACTGTTTGCGAAGAATATCCGATCTAGATCACCGAGTGATGCGCGTCGTAGAAAACTCTCTAGCGTTCTAAAATAACAAAGAGATTTTCTAAGTATCGGAATGTTTAACGAGTCTCTAGACTCGGCACATAATACCTATGCACGTAACATGTTTCGTGTTTCGTTTGTGAATCGTGTGTGAATTAAACAAGTATAATTGTGATACGATACATGAGTGAGCAATTACTTTCGTGTCACGTATTAATAACATACTTATTAGCAATTATTCCCGTAGGGGCATTTTGGTCAACAAACAAAGACTAACTAACCATTATTCCCCATAAGGGCAATTTGGTCAATTCATGGCAATCAACTAGCAACTATTCCCCGCAAGGGTATTTTGGTCAAAATACAACAATTATATAAAAACTATCATATTTTATGCATTCCTATACAACTCAGCAGCTAGTTTCGTTATGACAGAATTTCTACTTGAAAGATTGCACTAGTTTACCGATTATAACGTCTCAATTAATTCACCAAAAATTACCACTGGAGCATACATATCTTAGGTTTCCAGAACATCTTTTATCTTATTTTTATTCCATATAGATTGTTCATAATGATCAAAACATTACAGCTAACTTATATCAGTCAGATTCATGCACATCAGAATGTTATTTACAATTCCCGTTAAACAAAAAATCCAATAAATGCAAGACCACTTGGGTTTGGTTCCTAACTCAGTGAGTCAACCTCCAGAAGTGGAACCAACCCAATTGGTCTCGTAGTTCATGAGATATAACATTTACAACATAACCTAACAGCAGGTCTAATAGCGCAGCTTTGCATCACGTTTTTGTAAAATCATAAAAGTATACTTCCACTTATCCAAAAATTACGAATTTATACTTCATAGAAACTAGACTCAACCTAGTTTACTGCAGTACCCACAATCTCAATCAATTTTCACGTTTACACTTCGTTACAGTCAGTTAAACATCGTATATACGTTCTGTCCAGAATCTGTTCACATCAAAACTCATCATAATAACAATCTATGAACTATCATGCATCCATATAACCCTCTAGACACTATAACTACTATCCATGCATATCAATCACACCATACATACAAGATTAGGGTTTGTGTTTTAATTCAAATCAAGAACAACAATCAATCATGTATCAATATCAATCTAGTTATCAATCTATTTTCCAACTAACAAGAATCATAACAATCACATACATACAAGATCGGCCGATTTAGGGTTTTCACACAACCCATCAAACATCAAAATTAAACAACAAAGAGGTAAGAGATGATCAAGTATACCTTCCTAGCACCTAGTTCTTGGATTAATCTCTTGATTTGATGTGTATATGTGTGTGATGGTGGACGGCAGCCGTGGGTCAAGAGAGGGAGAGAGAGCCGATCGGTGGTGTTGTAGGTTTAGAATAATAGGTTAGGGTTTGTTTATTAGTGATATATTTATAAACAAACAAGTTACACTCTAGTCCTTCTACTTTCAAGTGTCGTTTTTCTAGAACATTCTATCCTAACTTGCACATAATCATGACAATAATATAACACATAATCCTAACACATAGTTATCACATCATTAGTGTTTTAGTGTGCTTCGTTTATTCCTCAATCGTTTGCGTTTCGGTGCAAATCCCGAAAGACTACTACACATGTAGTAAGTGTTAAGCGTCATTTAAACCCTAGTTTAAATGTAATGAAGTATGCGTTATAGATTCAACGATCTTAAAGTTTGAATTAACGGAGTTGAGTTAACGAGGTTAACCTGAAATTGACGATTGTCACATCATTCCCATGTTAAAGAATTTTCGTCCCGAAAATTTGAGTCAAGTCGTGATGAGAGCCTGAAAAAGTAAGAAAGATTTTCAGTTTGTCATATCATCCCCTAGTAGAAAGAAATTTCGTCCCGAAATTTAGTTCATACCTCCGGTGATGTTTGACGGTTTGCCGGGTTTCGCGGTTTTCGGTGTTTGGTTAGCCCTTCAAAAAGGTGAGGATACTTTTTCATCATGTGATCCTCGCGTTCCCATGTGAACTCCGGTCCACGTCTCGAGTTCCAACGAACCTTAACAATTGGAATTTTGCTGTGTTTGAGCGTTTTGGTTTCCCAATCCAAAACCTCGACTGGTTCCTCAATGAACCGTAACTGTTCATCAACTTGTAGTTCCTCCAAAAGGACTACTTGGGTTTCATCAGATAGGCATTTCTTCAAATTTGATACGTGGAATACATCGTGTACGCCACTGAGTTCTGTTGGTAGGTCCAGTCGGTACGCCACCGGACCAATGCGCTCAGTTATCCGGTACGGACCAACATATCGTGGGTTGAGTTTTTTCGCTTTCCAAAGCGAACCACACCTTTCCAGGGTGAGACTTTGAGTAACACTCGATCGTTTAGTTGAAATTCGAGAGGTTTTCGGCGCTTGTCGGCGTAACTCTTTTGGCGATCTCGTGCTGCTGCCATGCGATTTCGGATTTGAACAATCTTTTCCGAGGTTTCGAGTACCAGTTCCGGACCAGTGATTTGGCTATCACCCACCTCTGCCCAGCAGAGTGGTGATCGACACTTCCGTCCGTACAGCGCTTCAAACGGCGCTACCTTAATACTTGCGTGGTAGCTGTTATTATACGAAAACTCTACCAAGGGTAAGTGGGGTTCCCAACTTTTTCCGAAATCTAAGACGCATGCACGCAACATATCCTCCAGGGTCTGAATAGTCCGTTCACTTTGCCCATCCGTCTGAGGATGGTATGCGGTACTCATATCGAGACGTGTGCCCAGTGCGCTTTGCAGCGAATTCCAAAAGTGTGAGGTAAAACGAGAATCTCGATCGGAAATGATCGAGACAGGCACTCCGTGTCTCGACACTACTTCCTTCATGTAGACACGAGTCAGTCTTTCCATTTTGTCTGTTTCCTTAATCGCTAGGAAGTGCGCCGATTTAGTCAACCGGTCAACGATCACCCAGATGGTATCGCATCCCGTCGGTGTTTTAGGCAAACCCGTAATAAAGTCCATTGAGATGTGTTCCCATTTCCACATTGGGAGTTCCGGTTGTTGCAGTAGACCAGATGGTTTCTGGTATTCTATCTTGACTCTGGCACAAGTCAAGCATTTGCTCACGTAGGTGGCAATGTCGGCTTTCATGTTCGGCCACCAGTAAAGTTCCTTTAAATCATGATACATTTTATCTGAGCCAGGGTGGATAGAATATCGGGACTTGTGAGCTTCGTCCATCACTAGAGTTCTCAATTCTCCGTATCGTGGAACCCAAATCCGGTTCTCAAAATATCGGACCCCGTCCGATCTGGTTTCAAGTTGCTTGCTCATGCCCCGCATGAGTTCCGATGGAAGATTATCATCTTTCAACGCTTCCAGTTGCGCATCGCGAATCTGATCGGGTAAGCTGGCATGAATCGTAAGTTGCAATGCTCTCACCCGTCTGGGTTTATCTGTTTCTTTTCTGCTGAGGGCGTCGGCCACCACATTGGCCTTGCCAGGGTGGTACTTGATGGCACAATCGTAATCTTTAAGCAGCTCGACCCAACGACGCTGTCGCATGTTCAGCTCCTTCTGATCGTAGATATGTTGGAGACTCTTGTGGTCGGTGTAAATGGTAAACTTGGTACCGTACAAGTAATGCCTCCATATCTTAAGAGCAAACACTACAGCTCCGAGTTCCAAATCGTGGGTCGTGTAGTTCTTCTCGTGAACCCGTAGTTGTCTAGAGGCGTAGGCTATAACCTTCTCGAGTTGCATCAGCACACAACCGAGACCTTGTATAGATGCGTCACAGTGTACCTCAAAGTTTTCCGTTCCCTCGGGGAGAGCTAAAATAGGGGCGCTACAAAGCTTGGTTTTCAACAGTTGAAAAGCGGATTCTTGCGCGTCACCCCAGTTGTACTTAGTGCCCTTGTGAGTCAAAGCGGTGAGGGGTTGAGCAATCTTTGAAAATCCCTCGATGAAACGCCGATAGTAGCCGGCCAGTCCTAGGAATTGTCGCACCTCAGTCGGAGTCTTAGGTGCTTCCCAGTTTTTGATGGCCTCTACCTTACCGGGATCGACATGGATACCATTCTCGTTGATCACATGTCCTAAAAAGTGAACCTCGCGAAGCCAAAATTCACATTTCGAGAGTTTAGCATACAGTTGTTCCTTCTTCAGTAGTTCCAGAATTATCCTTAAGTGCTCTTCGTGGTCAGTCTCGTTCTTGGAATAGACGAGAATATCATCGATGAAAACAATCACGAACTTGTCGAGGTACGCCTTGCATACTCGATTCATGAGATCCATAAATACGGCTGGTGCGTTGGTTAGGCCAAAAGGCATAACCGAAAACTCGTAGTGACCATACCGTGTTCTGAAAGCCGTTTTTGAAATATCTTCTTCGCGCACTCTCAGCTGGTGATAACCGGATCGTAGATCGATCTTCGAGTAGTAACTCGATCCCTGAAGCTGGTCAAACAAATCATCAATTCGGGGTAAAGGATAACGGTTCTTGACCGTCATCTTGTTCAACTCCCGGTAGTCGATGCACATTCGGAAAGTCCCGTCTTTCTTTCGGACAAACAAGACAGGGGCTCCCCATGGCGATGAGCTAGGTCGGATAAAACCTTTATCCAACAAATCTTGCAACTGGGTGGACAACTCCTGAAGTTCCGCCGGTGCGAGCCGATACAGGGCTCGTGCTATGGGTGCTGCACCGGGTGTCAACTCGATCTGAAATTCGACTTGACGAATAGGAGGGAGTCCAGGTAAATCCTCCGGGAAAACTTCCGGGAAGTCTCGCACAACCGGTATGTCTTCAATTCGTTTCTCCTCCGCGGGTTTCTCAACAATCTGCGCCAAAATTGCCGGATGACCCTTTCGTAAATACTTCTGTGCCTTCATAAGGGTAATGACGCTGGTGGTCATGCCGCTTCTCTCGCCTCGGACCGAAATGATCTCGCCAGAAGGGGTGGTAATATGGACTATCTTATCATGGCATATAATCTCCGCTCGGTTCTCGGATAACCAGTCCATGCCGACAACGACATCGAAACTACTAAGCGTAAAAGGAATAAGGTCGATGTCAAAGACATGACCTGACAGTTTCAACTTACATCCCGCAAGTATATGAGTTGTTATTACAGTTTTACCGTTAGCTAATTCAACAGGAAACTTAGCGTCTAACGGGGTTGGAGTAAGGTTTAAAAGTTGGCTAAAGGCCTTTGACACAAAACTCCTATCAGCTCCAGTGTCAAACAAAACAGAAGCAAAACAATCGTTTACAGGGAACTTACCAGACACCACATGCGGATCTCTGCGGGCTTGACCTGATCCAATCACAAACGCTCTTCCTTTGCCATTTCCTCCACCATTACTGCCACTTCCATTGCCCCCATTGTTGTCATTATGTTTCAGCTTGGGGCAATCCTTCCGGAAATGACCTTCCTGTCCACATTCAAAACATCCCTTAGTCGTCATCGGTGGCTTAGGAGCACCCTTCACCGCAAGGTCTCCTCTACATTCCTTCGCTTGATGACCTATCTTTCCGCATCTTTGACACTTGACACGGTCACATTGACCAACATGATGAAAGTTGCACCTGTTGCACTTTGGATATTTCCCAACATATCCGCTCGAAACCTGCCCGCTACCGTTGTTGTTGTTGTGATTCTGAGTGTTGAAACTCCGAGTAAATTCGGGCTTACGGTAGTGGTGTTGCGGTGGGAGGTTTGAGGATGAAGATCTGGTGTTGTCAAACTTTCTCTTCCCGCTGTTCGGGTTGCTGTTGTTGTTACTGTTGCTGACGTGGTCATTACTCGGGTTGTCACGGGCTTTAACAGTCGAACCCCTCGGTGGTAACGCACCCTGGGTCACAGCCTGATCCGTCAGTTTGTGAGCCAAACGGATCGCTTGTTGGATCGTGGCTGGTCTGGAAGACGTCACCATACCCTGAATCTGTGGTGCTAACCCATCAATGTACATCTCTATTCTCTTGCTCGGCGGATCCACCATCCGCGGACACATCACTGCCAACTCGTGCGAACGAGTAGTGTAGCTTTCAATCTCTGAACCCACCATTTTCAACGACCAAAACTCCGACTCTAACTTCGAAATTTCTTCCCTCGGACAGTACTCCTCTCGCATCATGTTTTTGAACTCCTCCCAGTTCATCGCGTTAGCCAGTTCCAATCCAAGGATCTGGACGTTCGAATTCCACCAAGTGAGGGCGGAATCCTCAAGTGTCGCAGCAGCGAATTTGACCCTACTGGCAGGGGGACAATTACACATCTCAAAGGCCGACTCGGCCTTCTCAGCCCAACGCAGGAAGCCTATAGCTCCCTCAGTGCCCTTAAACGTACTGGGCTTGCAGTCTAAGTAGTTCTTGAAGGTACATGCTCCATTCGGACCTCCTGTTTGATTTTGAACGTGTGCAGCTAAAGCGGCAGCAACATGGTCATTCAGCAGGGTTTGGAGTTCAGCTGCAGTCATGCTGATGTTACCACGTCCTCGTCCAGCGTTTCTTCCGGCCATTTCCTAGAATCATAGTATAAAACGTGAATTTTTCTTTCATATACAACACACCATACATGTAATAAAAGATAGGTAAGAAAAAAAAAGAAACAACATCACATCACAACCACTTATTAGTCTAATTAAAAATTCATGATTAAAACCATTGTATTCGCTACAAAGTATTTCCAATCAATCCTTAAAATCATAGAAAAATAATAGTTCGGATGGAGACAACCCCTCCATCTAAGTGTCATCCTCACTAGATGTCGTCATCTGAGGACACCTCTGAATGTGCCTCCTCCTCAGCCGGTTCCTCCTCCGGTTCTTCTTCAGGTTCCTCCTCGGGCTCCTCTTCGGGATCTTCCTCGGGATCCTCCTCAGGCTCCTCTTCGGGATCTTCTTCAGGTTCTACATCAGGCTCTGCCTCGGGCTCTGCCTCAGGTTCTGCTACGTTCTGGGTAAGTTGCATTTGTAGGATATCGCAACGTTCTAATGCTATTTCGGTTCGGGTCCTTGCTTCTTGGAGTTGCTCTTGCAAGTCTATCATCTCGGCTTGCATCTTCATCATAACCTTGGTTTGTTGCTCACTAGTCTCTTGCATTTCTTTCATTGCCGCTGCCATGCGGGCAATCTCCTCCTGAGTCTCGGTTCCATCTTTAAACAGTCTGGCAACATTTTCTCTAGTGTAGAGCATGTAACCCACATCACGCTCCAAACAAGAAACGACAGCTGCGAGAACTCGCTCTACAGGTTCGGTTATAGGTGGTAGAGTGTTAGGGTAAGCAGGGTGGTTCGGGTGAGGCAATGGGGGAACTTGTTCACGGTAGACCATACGTCTGATCATGTTGGGGTACCATTCCCAGCTAACGTTGTTGTCATACAAGCCTCCGGATAGGCGGTACCTCTTTGGTGCAGGAGCTTCGAGTTCCGGGACTACACGGGGTGGCGAGGCAGTAGGTAACTGCGGTTCCTTCCCGTGAGCATGCGTCATCGAATCGGATGATGATGAGGGTGGCGTCGACATTCCTACAGGTAAGCCGGGTATATGCGCGCGTATGAGTGAAGGAGATAAGGAAATAAGATTTCAAGACTACACAAACCTATGCAGTGCGTATCATTATAACTAATGGGTCGTCGCGGTTATAGTCTAGTATGCATGCAGTTTCTAGTTCGCTATAACCAATGGCTCTGATACCAATCTGTCACACCCTCAAAATCCACTAACGGAGTTTTACCGTCAGAGGGTGTGAACTGGCAGGATCGGAATCATTAGTTATAACCAAACCAAAGAAAAACGTTTAAATGAAAGTAAGTGCGGAAGCGTAAAACCTTAATTCAAAAGTTGCGTCACGCAGGACGACTTAAAACCAAATGTAACTGTTAAAATTAAGTTTGCAGAATAAAAGTGTTTTCATTAATGCATGCTCCTAAACCGCGCGCCCGCCTCGGCTACCTGAGAATAACATACTAAAAGTGTCAACACAAGGTTGGTGAGTTCACAAGTAAAATAAGATAAATCGTTTAGCGTTTTGCGTAACCTCGTTACGACGTTTAAATGTTGCGTAACCCCGTTACGACGTTTGAGTGTGTAACCACGTTACAACGTTTGAGTGTGTAACCACGTTACAGCGTTTAAGTGTGTAACCACGTTACAGCGTTTAAGTGTTTTGCATTACCAGATAGTGTTATGTCAAATTATATATCGATAGGTAGCTAATCTATACAACAAGTATCGCTAAGTGGTTCGCGACCGAAGCTGACTGTTTATCAAGTGCCCGTCACCAGGTCCTCCAGACCATGGTAAGTGTTAGCCAAAATTTACACCCACTCAACCTCCAGTTGAGCTTAGCGTCGGGTGGGGTTTGTCAAACCCAGTAGTACTACCCAAAAGTGACTCGCTATTCCAAATATTAACCGGTCCGATGTGTGGGACTTCAAATGTTACGTATGCCGCTTAGCCTTTACAAGTGATATATAATTTATAACAAAATCTTTCATATGCGTTTATCTCAGAAAATATGTTTATCGGAGTATGTTATCTCCCCCAAGTGAAAAACGTTTGAAAACAGTTTAAGAGTGGGGTAAGTGAACTCACTGTTTACGAAGAATATCCGATCTAGATCACCGAGTGATGCGCGTCGTAGAAAACTCTCTAGCGTTCTAAAATAACAAAGAGATTTTCTAAGTATCGGAATGTTTAACGAGTCTCTAGACTCGGCACATAATACCTATGCACGTAACATGTTTCGTGTTTCGTTTGTGAATCGTGTGTGAATTAAACAAGTAAAATTGTGATACGATACATGAGTGAGCAATTACTTTCGTGTCACGTATTAATAACATACTTATTAGCAATTATTCCCGTAGGGGCATTTTGGTCAACAAACAAAGACTAACTAACCATTATTCCCCATAAGGGCAATTTGGTCAATTCATGGCAATCAACTAGCAACTATTCCCCGCAAGGGTATTTTGGTCAAAATACAACAATTATATAAAAACTATCATATTTCATGCATTCCTATACAACTCAGCAGCTAGTTTCGTTATGACAGAATTTCTACTTGAAAGATTGCACTAGTTTACCGATTATAACGTCTCAATTAATTCACCAAAAATTACCACAGGAGCATACATATCTTAGGTTTCCAGAACATCTTTTATCTTATTTTTATTCCATATAGATTGTTCATAATGATCAAAACATTACAGCTAACTTATATCAGTCAGATTCATGCACATCAGAATGTTATTTACAATTCCCGTTAAACAAAAAATCCAATAAATGCAAGACCACTTGGGTTTGGTTCCTAACTCAGTGAGTCAACCTCCAGAAGTGGAACCAACCCAATTGGTCTCGTAGTTCATGAGATATAACATTTACAACATAACCTAACAGCAGGTCTAACAACTCAGCTTTGCATCACGTTTTTGTAAAATCATAAAAGTATACTTCCACTTATCCAAAAATTACGAATTTATACTTCATAGAAACTAGACTCAACCTAGTTTACTGCAGTACCCACAATCTCAATCAATTTTACGTTTACACTTCGTTACAGTCAGTTAAACATCGTATATACGTTCTGTCCAGAATCTGTTCACATCAAAACTCATCATAATAACAATCTATGAACTATCATGCATCCATATAACCCTCTAGACACTATAACTACTATCCATGCATATCAATCACACCATACATACAAGATTAGGGTTTGTGTTTTAATTCAAATCAAGAACAACAATCAATCATGTATCAATATCAATCTAGTTATCAATCTATTTTCCAACTAACAAGAATCATAACAATCACATACATACAAGATCGGCCGATTTAGGGTTTTCACACAACCCATCAAACATCAAAATTAAACAACAAAGAGGTAAGAGATGATCAAGTATACCTTCCTAGCACCTAGTTCTTGGATTAATCTCTTGATTTGATGTGTATATGTGTGTGATGGTGGACGGCAGCCGTGGGTCAAGAGAGGGAGAGAGAGCCGATCGGTGGTGTTGTAGGTTTAGAATAATAGGTTAGGGTTTGTTTATTAGTGATATATTTATAAACAAACAAGTTACACTCTAGTCCTTCTACTTTCAAGTGTCGTTTTTCTAGAACATTCTATCCTAACTTGCACATAATCATGACAATAATATAACACATAATCCTAACACATAGTTATCACATCATTAGTGTTTTAGTGTGCTTCGTTTATTCCTCAATCGTTTGCGTTTCGGTGCAAATCCCGAAAGACTACTACACATGTAGTAAGTGTTAAGCGTCATTTAAACCCTAGTTTAAATGTAATGAAGTATGCGTTATAGATTCAACGATCTTAAAGTTTGAATTAACGGAGTTGAGTTAACGAGGTTAACCTGAAATTGACGATTGTCACAACAGTGACTCGCTATTATCCAATATTAAACGGTTCGATGTGAATGAAGGACTTTAGTTAACGCGTTTGCCACTTAGTCTTTACAAGTGATATATAATCTATATTAACAAAATCTTAAATGCGTTTTCGGAGTATGTTATCTCCCCCAAGTGAAAAGCGTTTAAAGAGTTTAAAAGGGGAAAGTGAAACTCACTGTTTGCGAAGTATTCCCAAAATAATTCACCAAGATGCGCGTAACAGAAAAACTCTCTCTAGCGTTCTAAAACAACAAAGAGATTTTTCTAAGTGTCGGAATATTATCGAGTCTCTAGACCCGGCAAATAATACCTATGCACATAACATGTTTCGTGTTTCGTTTGTGAATCGTGTGTGACTTTAAAATATGTATTTGTGATACGTTACATGTGTAAGCAATTATTTACGTGTCATGTATTCATAAAGTACATCACTAGCAATTACTCCCCGTAAGGGCAATTTGGTTAACACATAACAATTAACTAGCCATTATTCCCCATGAGGGCAATTTGGTCAAAACATAACAATTATATAGCAAGTATCATGTTTCATGCATTTTCACAAAATTCAGCAGCTAGTTTCTTAACGACAGAATTCTACTTGAAAAACTAGTCTATCTTACCGATCATAGCATCACGATTAATTTACCAAAAATCATCACAAAAGCATATATGTCTTAGGTTTCCAGAACATATTTTATTATATTTTTATTCCGCATAGGTTTCTCACAATCATCAAATCATTACAGCAAACTCATAACAGTCAAATTCATGCGCAACAGAATGTTATTTGAAATTCCCGTTAAACGAAAAATCCAATAAATGCAAGACCACTTGGGTTAGGTTCCTAACTCAACAAGTCAACTTCCAGAAGTGGAACCAACCCAATTGGTCTCGTAGTTCATGAGATATAATATTTACAAAACAACCTAACAGCAGGTCTAACAGCTCAGCTTTGCACAACGTTTTTGTAAAATCATAAAAGTTAACTTTTACACGTCCAAAAATTGCAAATTTATAATCTTTAGAAACTAGACTCAACCTAGTTTACTGTAGTATCAATAATCTCAACCAATTTTCACATTTACACCTCGTTACAGTCAATTAAACATCAATAACACAATCTGTCCAGAAACTGTTTGCATCCAAACTCAACATATTAACTATCTATGGATCATCATACATTCATATAACACTCTAGACTCCATAATCACTATCCATGCACATCAATTACACATTACATACATGATTAGGGTTTTTGTTTGAACTCAAATCAAAGACACAAGCAATTAACATGTAACAATATCCAATCTAGTTATCAAATCATCATCAAATCAACAACAATCATATGAATTACATACACACATAATCGGCTTCTAGGGTTTTCAATTAACCCATTAAACATCGAAATTAAGTATAAAGGATGCATAGGATAGTCGTTTATACCTTCCTAGCACCTTAATCTTCAATCAAAGACTTGAAAACTTGATTGTATGTGTGTATATAAGTGGCGGCAGCCGTGAGGGGGGGGGGGGGGGGGAAGAGAATTCCGATCGGGATTGTGTGGGGAGAGAATAATAAGTTAGGGTTTATTATTATTATTATTATTTATAATAATACTATGTTACACTTTGGCCCCTCCACTTCTAAGTATTACTTATCTAGCTTAAACTAACTTGTTTACATCTTGAGTTAGTGTTTATAACGATGTTATCACACAACACATAAGTCTAACACATAATTATCACATAATTACTGTTTTGACGTTTTTCGTTTATTCACCAATCGTTTGCGTCAACTCGTTTGCGTTTCGGTGCAATTCCCGAAAGACTACACATGTAGTAAGTGTTAAGCGTCATTTAAACCCTAGTTTAAATGTAATGAAGTGTGCGTTATAGATTCAATGATCTTTAAGTTTGAATTGACGGAGTTGGGTTAACAGAGTTAACCTGAAATTGACGATTGTCACATTTATGAAGTTCCTATCATTGGTAATAGCAATACGTTCGGAGAATACAGTTCAAGCATTATGGGAATGAAAGACATGATGCTCCATGAACAAAGTCCACGTTAATTGTTATGGGAATAATTGGGCCCCCTTTCGCATACTATTTCATCATTTCATGTTTATATTCGAATATATGTCATCTCTAGTATGTATAATTTATAGACCCCCAAGTGTAAGACTTATACGTGTAACATGTGTTATAATTTTATATGGTTGTAAAATATTTCATTTACCGTATGTCTTTTGAATCAATGATGTAAAATTATTGCGTTGTGTGTTAGGGCAACTTTCGACCATCTTTTTCTACAAAATCCAAGCCTCACAATTCACACAGTAGGAGAGAGTGTGTGCAAGAAGGTGAATCTTATGAAATGGGTTAAAAAGAAAGTTGAACGGGCTAAGTGAACGTGTTTTAGTTTTATATTTATCCAATCATTAGTTTGAATGTTTAGACTTATCGTTTTAGTTTATTTTATCTAGTCGATCTAGAAAGTATGAAATTCAAGTATGCTAAGTTTATGTTTAGTTTGAGTAGGATTAGTCTGATTTATTTTATTATAAAATAGAGTTAGGGCTATGCAATTGAGGTGTTAGGAATTATTATAAACATGAAAAATCAATTTTGGTTGACACCCCTACCCAAACCGATTTGCAAGCATTGGAACTAAATAATCTTGTAGAGTTGCTAAAAGATAGTTTTTTTTTCTCTGCCAGCTTTGTTTCAAAGTGAGACTCAACGCTTTAAATGTGTATTTAAATACTAAATTAAAAACGGCAATTTTTATTCCAAGTAAACCAAATATTTCATTAAAAAGTAGCGTTTAAATCAACGCAAAATGTAAATACGCATCAAGCTGCACCGCCAACTAGCCCTTTTTAGATGACAAAGTTTAATCGTTTTAGAAAAACATGTATAGAGCGCGGGGTCGTGAAATACCTTCTATACCAGACATAGATTCATGCATGGTTTCACTTGGTGCAAAGTTTGTGTTATTGACCAAGTCAACTTGTTTTTAAGAAAGACTTTGGTTGACTTGTTGTCTTGAGAAATTTCTTGTCTTAATTGTGGCTCTTATTTTATACGATAAGGGAAACGTAGGTCATGAAACTATTCAAAATGAAAGTGAAAGCCGGGCAAATTCCACCGTATATATATTTCATTTTTCCACGCATGTTCAGTTTCGTGATAAATATGGATATTCGAGTGTATATGTCAACGTACATATAATAAATAATATGTTAGCCCTAGTTGATAATTCATGGCCTAGTAGTTTACCAAGTTCTTTCTTTATTTCTTTTTTTTTTAAACTTTTTTGTAGTTTGTTACGAAAATGGAAATAGAAAATACGAATACCTAACGATAAGTGAAGCACGTTGACCGGTTTACGTCTACAACCATCTTTAGCCTTTGCATGACCAGAATAGTGTTCTTTACATTTGCGCGTGTAATCCCCGATTGTATTGACACAGGTCCCATAACATGGAAACCTCTTCCCATCACTACATTCGTTGATGTCTATGAACAAAATAACAGTGTTTATTGTAAAATAACTAAATAAATGATATCAATTTATCAATCAAAGTGGCACTAAACAAATTGTAGGCCAACTCAAGATGGTTTAAAAAAGCTAATGTACACGTAACTTCATTCTGAAATCAACTCGGTTTTCAATAAAATTTATATCGAAATATTCCAAAAAACATAAATTCCATGTTTATTCAGTTGATAAAGATCGGACATTGTTAAAATCCAAGTGTTGAAGCCTGGCCATTGATAAACATGAGTGTTACGACGGAGTGTTGACACAAATTTCTCCATCCTATTAATATAAGAAAATCTAGTCCTTTTAATATAAGAAAATCTACTAAAAACATACCCCATCCTATTCTCCATCCTATATTTCATGGAAAACTAAAATGAAACCTCATATTTGAGGTTTCACAATTGACACCTTAAATTCAAACAAACCAATAAAATGATAACACTTGGTATTTTTGTTTATAATATTTAAATTGATCTTCCTCACATAACTTATATTCTCTAGATTAATAAACAATACAAAATACACAGTTATACTTATTTTTTTTCTTAAACATTTCGGATAAAGTTTAACAAAAACCCTTTTGTTTACAAAACCAAGTAATTTTTTTGGTCCCGTAAATAGGTTTTGCAGTTTTGGTTGAACACTAATCTTTTATCTATGTTTAGTCTTTTTTTTTAATAAAAAATGTAATAATAATTTATATTAGTTAAGATTGTAAATGAAAGAAAGATAAAAAAAAATATGATATATATAGAGATTGGGATTGGGATGAGATGTTTAAGATTTTAAAAAATAAGAGTTAAATATGGGAAATTATGAATTTTTTTAACGACTAAAAATATTATGCTTTACAGGGATTGAATTATTGAATTTTTGTTAAATTACGAGGATGAGGATGAGGTTGAGGATGGAGAATGAAGTGTGAATGCTCTCACAAGTCGCTAATCCCTTCCACATATCCAAATTATGATATTTTGTTCATTTTTACTTCTCCGTTACCCAACCCCGATACGCATTCCTCAAATTATTTGGAAAACTAATTTAGGGGTTCACTATTCCATTCCACATCATATATTACTACAACCGTCGCACCTCCACTACTCCCATCTTCAACATACTCCGGCCACCACCATGGCAAGAACGACAACTTCAACTCTGACCACCACTGTCAACCATCATGACGGCACCTGCAACTTCAGCTCCGACCACCATTGTCAACCACACGAGTTTATATCTTTTGTAATATTATGTATAATATGCGTATATTATTTGTTTAGCTAGAGCTCCGGCCACCTGTACTTCTCGTGTTTGTAAAAATTTTCTATAACGTTTACCGATTTTAATGAGAAATTAATTGTATTTTTGTTTCATTTTCAAGTTAAAACTCTAGTTCAAATTAATCGTGTTTGTTGCTTAAGAAATATGGAAAACCGTCTTTGAAAAGTTTTAAAGCAATATCTCCAGTGTAGGTATTAGCGGCAACGTCTTTCCCTTAGCATCGATGGTTTGGGCAATGGTGGCAACACAATACTAGCGACATGTCGCCGCTAAAGCTCCTGTCCTTTGTAGTGATTTTAATATGGTTGTGAGTAAAAAAGATTTTTATTTAATGGATTATGAATGTATACGGGGAATCAAATACTGTGAATGTTTTTAAAAGATGAACGTTTTTTTACGGATAAATGTACATTTTGGTTAACCTTATGAATCTAGAGAGAGATTTCATTGCGAATGCTCTTACTTTTGTTGTAAATTTAAGAACCTTACATTAAAATAACTTAATAACAACTTTATCACAATATAGTTACTACAATATTTTATTTTCAATGTAGTTATTATTTTTATTAGGCCTCCTTGCCATTGATAATCACTAATATGTAGTCAACAGTTTTATAATACAAATAAAACGTAATTATGTTACATCAGCAGCAAGTAGAAACTTAAGGCCAGGTCTCCGGTCTTTACCTCTTGTTAATTTTTTTATAACTTGTAAGATAGACTTCACAATCAATCCCCGGTAGTTAATTAGTAACTGTTTTCACAACTTCATTTGACACTTTCTAAGCTAGTGGAAAATTAAATTCATATTTGCCTAGCTACCTGTAAATGCATCTTTAATTTTATATGATCACAACATGGAACTTAAATTAATATTGTAATATAAAGTAAATGGTCTAGCTAGGTCTGTGACTTAATAATTATATTTCGTATAAGCTAGATCACATCTTGCATGGTTAAAATTAACATAATTGAATAACTGGACATAATGCTGAATAAGCAGCATTACATCGATCCATCGATTATGCAATGAATATGAATATATACATACCATGGCAGCCAGGAGACAAGTATGGATTTCCTTCATAGCCTTGTTTACATGCACAGCGGTACCCACCAGACCTCCTTGTAGAGTCATGATCAACACACATGCTGTTTGAGTATTGGCATGCAAAATCACGGGTTCCGCTGGCTTCAGCACAGCTCAGATTACCAATAGCCCACTCAAGCACTACATCCACACTAGATTCAATCCTATCTTTGATGGAAGTGCCGTCGATATCAGTTGCGGTTAAATCACTAATACCATTAAACTTGAATACTTTCTCCTCACCAACAAAGACAACTCCGACCTAACCGGTGTTGCTGAGGTCATCCAAGCATTACTATCACAACCAAGGACTATGAATTTATTTACTTGGGAGAAGGTGTATGGTGAAGTCAAAAAATCGACTAAGGCAGTGTAAGATGTTGAAGTGTCATTTAGAAAAGAGCAATTGCTGGCCACTTGATTGGAAGTCCGGAGGGTAGAGTCCGATATGAGTTTGATGGAGCTGTAACTTGTTCTACTAAAAGAGGCCTTTGGAGGGTTTAAGGCCTTGTTATGGCTAGCTGCGTGTAATTTGTGGTTTCTAATAAGTTTGGATTGGATATTTTGGTGAGTAATTAGTGGAACTTTATAGATATAACCAACTGGTTCGTAGAAGATTGCATATGCATTTTTCTTTCATTTAATATCAACCACTTCTACTATAATAATAATAATAATATCAAGTAAACGGACTTTACCAACCTCTTTTCACAAAACAACACTATTGTAATCGAGAAGCATCACATGATTAAACCATCATTGCTAGTCTACAGTCACAACCTCCTGTCTTTTTTACGCATTCCGTCTTTACAATTTTTATACACTTAGGCTACGTGTAGTGGAGGTGCTATAATTAGAGGCGAATTGTGACACGTGGTGTCCAGTCAGTATGGAATGGAAATCTGTTTTTGGGGTGTAATGGTGTAGGAGCTACAAGTTGAGCCCATAGTGTATTTTTTTTTTATTTTCTATTTATAATTAAACTAATTAAATAAAAACAATTTATTTAAATAATTAAATAAAAATGCATTAAAATTAAAAAGAAATACAAAAAAAACATAACTAAAAAAACACATAACTAAAATTATTAAAAAACATAACTAAAAAAGAAACTAATATCCGTAATATTCGCGCATTTTTTCGCGTCGGCGTTGCATCAATAATGCGGCATCCTCGTGAAACCCCACCGCTTTGAGGGATTCGTAGTCGTTATTCATTTGTTTTAATTCGAACGTCTGGTTCATTTTTCTTGTTGTTTGTTGGATGCTCGAATGTCGGCTTCAATTACGGTGGCATTTGTTTCCAAACGACCGACCAACTCGTTTATTTCAACGGGCTCCGTATTGAATCGTGTTGACGATGAACCTTCCCCCTTATTTTTCCTCGATCTCCCGCGTGGTCGAGGCAACTCCTCTACCTCATCTTCGTCGGGTATATTCAAATCATCGGCTAAATTGACCGTGTCGTCGAGGAAGAAGCTACGAGCATCGGAGGGTGTGTCTGGTGTGCTCGGATTTGTCGACGACGATGTCTTCGACCTTTTTGAAGGCCGGGATGAGCCGGCTCGTCGGGCGACCGGAACGGTTGGTACCACATTCCATTTCGAGCAACGACGTAGCTTTTCCCAACAACTCAAATACTTGAACGGTTTCCCGGGCCTCTCAACAGTGTGACCATGAGCTCGAAAGTCGCTCAAGGCTTGACCTATAATGTCGACGTCGTTATGCCCGCTACGCCAGCCGGACCCCTTCAACCGGTTAATTATCTCGGCAAATTTTTGACAATCGGCGTTAAGCCCCTTCCAGTGGGCTTGAACCGCTTCTTTTCCCCGGTAGTCTTCGGGTTTACCGGTTATCGCGAGCCAAGCTTCAAATACTTTCTTCCAAAACACCCCGGTGACTTGAAAGTTAGCTACAAATTAAATTTATTTGTAACAATTAGTATATATTTTAATAAACACTAAATACATTTTTAATAAATACTTAATATTAAAAAACTTACCAACGTCGGGATCCTCCGAAAATGTTAATCCAAGCCCTTGCAAGGGCCACCTCCTCCTCCTCCTCGTTCCAATGCTTATAGGGATCACGTTGCGCCATCGTCTCCCCCCGTTGTTTTTTTTGTGTTTATGGGTCGGCTTTTTGCTTGAACCGGAGGCCCGTGACGTTTGCGTATCCGGTACCGTCACCGGCTCCGACTCCGGTAGTGTAGACCCGAACGCCGACATTGTGTTTTGGGGGCTGAGAAAGTTGGCGTACATGTTTAGGTTGGGGTCGGAAAGTTGATACGGATAGCTCGGTTGGTTTGGTTGGCTCGGTTGGTTCCATTGTAAGTTCGGTTGGTTCGGTTGGCTTGATTGCGAACCATACGTTTGACCGTAATCAGGGAATTGGTAGTTCGGTTGGTTCGATTGCGAACCATACGTTTGACCAAAACCAGGGAATTGGTAGTTCGGTTGGTTCGGTTGGCTCGATTACGAACCATACGCTTGACCGAAAGCAGGGAGTTGGTAGTTCGGTTGGTTCGAGTTGTTTATAGGATTCATTTTGTTTATTTTTTGTAAGAAATTGGGTATGATTTGTGTATAAAATGGAGAAGAAGGGTGTATGTTTATATATATATATTGTTTAATTTTTTTTAAGGACTTATTTCACAAGCATAAAATAATTAATACCACACAAGTCTTTTATTTAGGTCTATAAATTTTACATAGATGACATAAACTTAAATATAAAGTACCAGAATCATGAAATAGGATGAAAAGGTCTAATAATTCCTATACTATTAACGAGGACCTTGTATATGAAGCATCATGTCTCTCATTCCCATAGTGCTTGAACTATATTCTCCAAAAGTATTACTATTAGGAACAAGAGGAACAGGGTAAAGGTCATGTTCTTCACTTTCAATCATTAAGCTACTTGTTTCGGTGTAGTTTTCTTGATTAATCCAAGGATGACATTTGCAAGATTTTCTCAATGTTTCAAGCTCCATGGCTACGTCTTTCATGCTAGGTCTGCACCCACCTACTTGGTTAAGACATCTATAAACCAAGTCACACATTGCTTTTAACTGTTCATCAGTTGCTTCCTTTACCATTTGATGGTCAAGAATCTCAAGCATTCGGTTTTCCTTCTTCGCCTTTAGAAAATACGTTGCAAGATTTGTATCCTCTAAACCTCTCTTTGTATCTATAGGTTTTTCTCCTGTTAAGAGCTCTGCAAGAACCACTCCGAAGCTATAAACATCACTTTTGTCTGTCAGATGACCTGTATGGAAATATTCAGGATCCAAGTATCCGATGGTCCCTTGAACTAGCGTAGTGACTTGATCATGACCCAATGGGACTAACCTTGAAGCACCAAAATCTGCAATTTTTGCGGTGTAATTGTCATCCAACAATATGTTAGTAGACTTCACATCTCTATGTATAATGGACATTCTAGTATCAGTGTGAAGATAAGCAAGCGCACTAGCTGATTCATGTGCTATCCTTACACGACTCTCCCATGTCAATCTACCTTCCCCACTTGTTCTATTATGAATGTGACGATGAAGAGTATCATTACAAACGAATTCATAAGCTAGCAACGGGACGTCAGTTTCCAAACAGCATCCCAAAAGTTGCACAACGTTTGCGTGATTAATTTGTGCCAGAATTACCATTTCGTTTATAAATTGATCCCTTTGTTCTTGGTCCAGTCTTTGGGACTTTTTGATTGCTACTATACGTGCGTCTGGTAGAGTACCCTTGTACACGGTGCCATTACCTCCTCTCCCAAGAATATTATCTTCTGCATAATTGTCGGTAGCCTTTACTAGCTCTTCAACTTGAAAAATCTTCATAACACTACAACCTAAAGTCTTAAGTTTATTTTCCAATAGTACACCCCCATTTTGCTCAAATAGTTGTTCTCTTAGCTTAATTAGCTTTCTTTGCTTAACCATGATGTGCAACAAAGATAATCCAACCAGTAATGTGAGCAACCCAAGCCCTAAACCTATGTGTGATTAAACGATAGATACCAAATTAAGATAGCATATCGAACAAATTAGGTTTTAATTTTTATATTAGGGCTATATATTATTATTTTTTTCAAAGTTTAGCATACTTGTTAACAAGTTTCAAACACTAATATGATTATATAGTCACTTATATATGCCTTGATTATTAAATTTGACGGGTATGTTTAAACTAGTTGGTGTCTAGAAATGACAGGTGTGTACGTTTTTAAAACGTTTTTTTTTTATTCTGCACATGTGTATATATACAGGGGGACCTTAATGGACAAATTAAATTAACGTGCTAGCTGTAAAAATATTGTATAATTATATTTACAAGTAGTGTAATTATGTAATTACATTGTAGTGTAATTACACTATGCTGTAATTACACTATATATGTTGTATATATAATTACACGTAATAATATTTTTAACTAAATAGAAAACTCAAGCATACCTTTTTTTACCATGATTTTGTTTATATAAAATAAAAATACAAATAGGAAATACAAATACCTAATGATAAGTGAAGCACATTTAATGATCGTCGCTTTGGTGGTATCCGCTTACAACCATCTTTAACAGTGGCATCACCAGAATACCCTTCTTTACATTTGCACGTGTAACTCCCCTCGGTATTCTCACAAGCACCATAACATAGGTTCACATCAAGACATTCATTGATGTCTACAAAATAAACAAAAGAATATCATGTTTATTGTAACTTCATGCTAAAACAATATCTTATCAACCATATGCTAGGAAATTGTTTTTATTATAGGTATATAATATAGGAAGGATCTTGAGAAAACTTTTTTTTTACGAGTGAACTAAAGAACTTTATGCTACATATATGCATCATGTGATACTACATGTATGAAGTATTAATATCAGACGTGTAGTATGATATATTGCATATATGTACATGTAGTATCTATCGAGTTCTTTAGTTCTTTCTCTCATTATCCTGTTCCAAGATAATTAATAAGTGAGAGATGATGAATTGTACCTTTACAGCCAGGAAACAAGTATGGATTTCCTTCATAACCTTGTTTACACACACAGCGGTAACCACCAGCTTCCCTTGATGAGTCAACACACGTGCTATTTGAGTACAGGCAGGCAAAATCAGTGGTTCCGTTGGCTTGAGCACAACTCAGATTACTAATAGCCCAGTCAAGCACTACTTCCACACTAGATTCAATTATATTTTGGAAAGACGTGTCGTTTATGTCAGCTTCAGTTAAATCACTAACACCGTTGAACTTGAATACGTTCTCCTCACCAACAAAGGCATATGTACAAGGTGCAAAGGACCTCGTATAACTCACATTGACTGAATTCCTCAAGTTATCGAGAAAAGTTGTATAGGAGTTTATGTCTTGGGGAATAGACGATTGACAACAACCATTTCCTGAGCACTGATTGCGTTTTACCTCCTCCGGTTTTGAGCAAAAAACCATACAACCTGTAGACGCGCTTCCATTCTTTGTTGTTGAGGTCAGCCAAGCAAAACCGTCACAACCGATGACTGTGAACTGATTTACTTTGGAGAAGGTGTATTGTGGCCATTTAGTAAAACCGTAGGAGATATTGGTTGCACTGTAAGACCCGTCTGGAAAATTGCATTTTTTTGCTAGTATATTGGAAGTCCGGAGGGTGGAGTCAGATATCCGTTTGATGGACACATAATCTGTTTTAAATAAGTAAGCCTTTGGAGGTGAAGAAACACTAACCGGACCCCGGGCAGATTACGGATAACCTGGGGGTTAGATAGATGTTTCCCACGAGGGGTTGGACCCAGAAAAGATGGTTCTTCTGATAACCTGCAAAACAGACACCGTGAGCTTGTCACTGAGAAGGGGGGGGGGTTCCTCCTTGTGACCACCCTCCGGCGTGAGAATCAGACTAGATTGCTCTTTAAATATAAATGTATATTAAGAGATTGCTAGAGCAGATATCAGGTATAATCTGTAATACGAGATAGTATATGATGATATGATCATACCATTTGGGGTATTTATAGCCGAAGGTAGGTTTCCAAGGAGGTGTGGCCGGCTGAATAGTATTCCTGTTCTACCAACTGTGGCCTACGCACGTGCCATGCTGGTAGTTGGTGGGTAGGCAGCGGCTGACAGTGATCAGGCCTGCTGTGGACTATTCCTTTTCCACCAACTGCCGGCTATGCACGTGGTATGACAGGAGTTGGTGAGTAGGCAGCGGCTAATAGTGACATACAGTACAAGAGCATGCTGCTCGCCATACTGTTGTCAATAAGCTGTCGTATCTTTAGTTAGATCTTTTGCCCATACCTCGTCAGGTACAGTACAGAAGATCTTCCCGTATCGTACGGACTGGCTTTTGGGCGGGAGTATTCCCCCTCCCGCCTTTGTGCGGGATTGTTCCCGGCTTTGCTCATTCCTTCAGGTGACAACTGAGTGATTGAGAGCTAAGTGCCTTGTGCGTGTAGCCTTGCTGCGCGGGTGGCCTTCCCTGATGGCTTGTATCCGCAGCTGCGGGAACAGGCAGAGTACTTCACCATTGGGAGGCATTTCCTGCGGGAACAGCTTGCGTACTGCGCGTAAGGACGTCACGTCTCTGAGCATGGTGGGTCATGCGTATCCAGTTGGTTTCTGCGCAGACGTCTCTTTTGAAGGTGAGTCTTGCAGGTCCAACTGGGCTCTGCTGGGACCTACCTCTTCAAGTCCCCCCAGTCCAATGTTCTTCTCATGAATGTTTAATAAAGTGAGGTGAACTTTTGGACTTAAGCAAAGGGTTTTGAAAAGGGTTTAGTTTTAAGGTTTTCCATGGGGATTCTTCCCGCGGAAGTCCTTGTCACATGCAGAAATTCCCGACTTTCCTGCTTGATCTTTGGGTATGATGCGGGTAGGTCTGTAACCTCCTCGCAAGTCAGGAGCGTTGAGTCCCACTTGTGTGGATTCTCCATGAGGTTTTGGTAGTTTTGAACATAGTGATCAATTATGTTAAAACCACCAATTCCATCCTGGAGCTTCAAACAATGTAGTTCTCGACGTTCCCGCTATGCGGGGATGTTATTTCCGTTTCCGCAAGCATTACCCAGAAGATCCTTCTTGGTTTCAATTCCCTGCGGAGCGCTAGGTATGTGAAGGGTTTTGCCTTGACACTGTACCCGCACTCGTCTTATGGTTACTTTACTTCCAAGGTATTCCTGGCGTCAATTCCCTGCGGGTGCTAGGTATGTGAAGGGTTTTGCCTTAACACTGTACCCGCACCCGTCTTATAGTTACTTGGTTGCCAAGGTATTCCTGGCGTCAATTCCCTGCGGGTGCTAGGTATGTGAAGGGTTTTGCCTTAACACTGTATCCGCACCCGTCTTATAGTTACTTGGTTGCCGAGGTATTCTTGGCTTCAATTCCCTGCAGGTGCTAAGTATGTGAAGGGTTTTGCCTTAACACTGTACCCGCACCCGTCTTATGGTTACTTGGTTGCCAAGGTAAGGGGTATTTTCCCGCTTACTTTTGAATCTTTTTGAATTTTGAAATTCGAAGAGTTGGTGAAAGGATAAGAACAGTCCAAACCTCTGAAACGTCGTGCGACGGTTTCTTCTGACTGTGTCAGGACGTGCAGGAAGTTATGGTGACGTGACAGTACATGGTCATTCCAGACGCTTTTTCAGGCGCGTGGGCGCGATTTTTCGGGCGCGTGGCCGCGAAATTAATGGTACGCGTCCTTTCAACAGCTGTTGCCAGCTTGCTTTTTGCCACGTGTCATAGTTTCATTGCACCTTCGATTTCTCTCTCTTCCGCATTAAATTCATCGCATTAATTGCGATTAGTATATAAAGGGGGAGAGGGCTCTTTGTAATCCACACTTTCACTTTTCTCTTCATCTTCAAAACGATTTCCGGCGAATACTAACCTTTCAGTCGAGCATTCTCTTGAAATCGTTTTCTTCTTTCATCTGCAAGATGTCTTCTCGTGATCTCGAATCTACAGCCCAGGAGGCTGGGGTGTTCGCCGATGACAAGAGTACTGCTGGCGAGTGCTAGTGTGCTCTGCCTGTCGATCTGTATCAGTACATCGTCAGGAAGTTCATGCTCGAGTCTCTCGAGCCTGAGTTTCCTGAACCCCATCAGACGGTGTATGATGCCCCAGAGGCAAGATCGGGGTATATGCTGCATTCTTTGTCTATGGGAATCTTAGGTTCCCGTTGACAAAGTTTGTGTACCGTGTCCTGGAGAGGCACGGTGTGCACCTGACCGAGGTGCACCCGATGGCGATCGCGAAGATTTGCCACTTCGAGTGGTTGTGCCGGATTCTGGGCATTGAGCCCTATGCCGACCGCCTGATGACCTTCTACTCTTGGAGGTGCATCCAGGGGTGGTATACGTTGATAACCCGGATCAAGGGTTTGAAGATTAGCGCAACCGAGCGCAGTCTTCGCTCATGGAAGCGGGAGTTCTTCTACATCTCCGCTCGCGCCATCCCCCTTGCCATGAAGTTCAAGAATGGGCAAGCACTTCCCAGCCTTCACGCCTCCAACTACCAGGAGGCGGAATGGTTCTCGAAGATATCCCGAGTCCAATCTCCGGTTTACCGGTTTGCGGAGTCCGGGATGGTGATGCTCGGGATGAGCCGGGTGTGGAAGGATGCGGATGCGCAAAAGATCCCAATCGTCCTTGAATACGGTTCGAACTCTGTTCCTTACGGTATGCTCTGTTTCTTTTTGTTGATTTAGAATCTCTTCTAACTGCTTTTCTTTTATTTCAGAGAGGAACGACTTGCAGTCGCTCCTGTATCCGCGGGAGGCTGACAGTCCCGCTCGGATGGGTACTCGCACTCTAGACGAGAACGAGTTGCCCATCCTAGAACAAACGGCGGATCGGTTCGTGGAGGTCTACCCGCTAGGCCACGAGATCCTGAGCGCCAGGCGGCCAGGTAAGGCGCTATTCAACCCTCGACCCCTCAATGTTGAAACCTCTGCTGGAATTCCTCTAATATTATGTTCTGATGAGGAATCCGCAGATGGTCCTCCGTTGGTGCGGAAGAAGAAGGCTGCCGGCGGGAAGGGGAAGGAGAAGGTGGCCTCCACTGCCGAACCGGTGCCTCGGTCTGACTCAGAGGCCGAGAGCGAGGAGGTGGCGGGGAACCCCGGTGGTGATAAGACCACCGCTCCGGAGGCTGCGACTGTCACCTCCGGAGAGCCCCGGACGACGACGGTGAGCGGCGCAAAGAGGCCGGCTCCATCGGGTTCGTCCCCGCCTGTCCGCACTTTTAGGCTCAAGAAAACCCGTAAGTACAAACTTCCTTTATCTTTAACTTCATAGCTTTCCATCATTAATATTTATCTTCTTTGTGCAGGCGTGGATGTTGACGCATTCCAGGGTGGAGCGCAGAGGAGTACCCCTCCGCCCATGACGGTAGGCTTGGTCAGCCTACCTGAGGCGACGACCCAGGCGGCTGCGCCTGCGCCTGCTTCCGCTGGTTCAGTTGCTCACTCCGTTGAGCCGACTGTTCCAGCTGTGATGACGTCACCGCCGGCTGTCAGTGCCATTTTTACCGCATCTTTCACTGAGCCGAAGGTTACTTTTGCTGCGGATTCCGCAGCGGCGACTGCGGCGGCTTTTACCATGCCTCCTCCGTCATCGGCAACGACGGCCGATCCTTCAGTTATGCATGGGGCTTATCGCCAACCTCTGCCTCCTTCCCATCTGCCTGACCTCTTGGATGGATTTCCCTTGGGTTCAGGTGATGGGTTTGGCGGCTATCGGCCTGTTATTGACCTTACAGGTGCGTAGGGTTCTTTTGGCCTATTTTATATATTTTTTTATCATCTTTTCCTAACTGCTTTTTGTTTTTTGCAGTGTCGGATTCCAATGAAGTGTATGTTCCACGATGGAACATCCGCCGAGGAACAACCCTTCGCACACCTGTGGAGTGCGTGGAGTGGGCTCGTCACGCAGCTCCCAGTGGTGCGTTGGGGGAAGCCATGGCTAGCTACCAGGAGGGTAGGCTAAGCAATGAGCTTCGGGTTCTCCTGGCCCGGATGCAGCCGCGCGTCGAGCTGCTTTGTCGTGAAAACGACAAGTTAAAAGCAGCTCGCATTCAAGAAGTAGCTCAGGCGCGGGCTGTCCGGGAGGAGAATAGGAGGCTCTCCGCCACGGCTGCGGAGAAGGAGAAGGCGTTCAAGGCCCTTGAAGTTGAGGTTCAGGCCCGTTTCGAGGCCCGTTCCAAGGCTGCCCAAGCTGTTAATGAACAGCTTCGGCTGGCTAAGGAAACTGCTAGGAACGCAACTGAAAGGGCCACCAAGGCTGAAGCTGTTGCTGAGCCTCTACGCGTGGAGAATGAAGAGCTTAAAGCCAAATTAGAGGCTCTCCAGCGGGCTCATGATGCCTTGGCGATGGAAGACGCCAAAAAGCTCCAAGAGATCTTGGACCAGAGGGGGGTGCTTGACCACACTGAGCGGAAGCTAAAGGGCGTCGAAGAGGCTGCGGCTAAAGAAGTGTTGCTTGCCAACCTCAACAAGAGTGAAGCAGAACGCGCCCGTAACGAAGCTCAAGCTGCCCTCCAGGAGGCTCTGGTTGCCAAGGAATGGCTTCTTCGAGAAGCGTTGTCTCAGGTATGCTTTTCATGTCTTTACGCTTTTCTTTGTAAATAGAAAAGGTTCTGATACTTGTATATTTTCTTGTAGGTTGTGCATCGGGTCTTTGCTGATACGTCTTATGACGATGCTATGAGCGCAGCCCTCAACGCTTCTCACGAGGATGGGGAAAAGGCCGGCTTCCTGCTTGGTCTAGGGTTCGTTGAGAAAGGCATCCCGCCTTCCAACTTCCCTTTGTATAATGTTGATACTGAAGCTGTTTATGACCAAGCAGTGAATCAGTATGCCGCCTTCCCGCATCCGGTGGTGGAGAAGGTGAACCAAGTTGCTACTGCTGATGATGGGCTAGCTATCCTTAAAGCTTTCCTTGAACCGTCACGTTCTACTGATGGTGCGGGTCCAAGTGGAAGTGGCCCTGAAGCTTGATCCTGAAGATCCCTTCCCACTGTTAGGATAGGTTTAGCTTGTATAGATTTATATTCTTGTAGGCGGGTAGTTACCCGGCCATTCTTGTAATGAATATTATGAAATATAAATCTTTGTGCGGGTAAGACCGCTATTTTCACTGGATTCCTTGCTTTATAAACGTTATATGACTTGCATACTTTAGTTTAAATTAGCAATTTTCCAAGAGTTTAGAATAAGTTAACCTTTGAACGTGGTAGATAATAGGTTGAAGTTTTGCTTCCTCTTTCGTGATTGTGCGGGTAGGACCGTCACTTGTACTTAGTAGGATGGCTAAACTTTACCTACATCTAACCTGCGTGTAGGTTTTCCTCATCCTTTTTTGAAATTTCTAAGTGTTTAGGATAAGTTATGTAACACCCCGACCAAAGGCGGATTATACATCGGGGCGCCACATATTGTTTCATTACTCGTGACACTATTGGGTGTCAATATTTAATAAATACATTCATTCGCGCACGCGCAAAGTAAACAAGATAACATAAATCATCATAAATCAATATATTATAAAACAAAATATTCGAACAATAATAACTTGTCTTGATACATTTTAATCTAGGTCCAAAAGTAAAAACGTCCTACGTGTCCACAAGCTCCAAATGTAGCTACAGCAAACCTGAACATGTGTTAAAATAAACGTCAAACACTTGCATGTTGGTGAGAAATCAAGTTTAATAGATAATAATAGATAACAATAAATCTGCGCGCAACACGTGTATGTCTGGTGTTTAACAAGGGTGCAATCAGATTGTGATCAAGCCTAAATAGATCATAGCTCATAGTTCAATCCGTGCTCCCAATTGAGCACAAAAACAAGAAAACATCTGTGCAAGTGTAAACAAAGAAAACCGTAAACGATAGGTCTCCCGTGTTCATCTAATGGATCCATGAAAACTTCGGAATAGGCCGAACAAAGCGGTTAATGATACACACATACAAATAAACAGCCAAGTAAACGTCCTCAACACATGGGATACTGCGCGACTAAAGTTCATAAACAAGTTTAAGACTCTAAGTTTGTATGAACACATGAACATCCCAAAACATTAAAAATAAAAAGGGATTAGGTACGAGATTACTCACTTGATAAACGACGCGGTGTAAGATAAAGCAAGAATCAACTTTAAACAAGCACAAGTTAACCTATAAATAAGATTATTGTTTTAATGATTTGTTTTAAGTCTTGATTATAAGTTAGCATAATTAATAAGTAAATTATTATATATAATATATATTACCGGAAAAGCAGGGCAGAACAGGAAGGAAGATGGAGGCAGAGAGGAAGACGGCAGAGAGAGCAAGGAGCAAGAGAGAATAGGAGAGTTTGAGTGCTTTGTGTGTGTAGTGTTAGGGAAATTAACATTATTATTTATAGAGAAACCCTAGGGAACACAATCCCTAGAAAAGGGGAAAAGATCACCAAAAAGCAAAAGATTCCAAAAGCAAAAGATATCAAAAGATATGGCAGCTGCAGGGGGCAAAGGAAAAGCTGGCAGGTAACAGTAAAAAGGCATGGGCGGTTCAGATAAAGGTTCTGGTCAAGCATGGAAAAAGCAGATCTCAAAAGATTATGTCAGTCACTTTTCCTGTCAACCAATGGGGTTGGTGCGTATGCTGCGCCCAAAAGTGGCTTTTCAGACATAAAGCAGATTAGGTCAACGGCTCAAAAGATAAGACAACACAAAAGCTAACGGCTAGATTAATCAGGAGAAAATACTCAAGGGTTAAGCGCGAGAAGGCATCGAGCGCGAAGGCAAAAGTGCGCGAGCGCGAAGGCAGACAGAACCAACCTTAACGCGTCGCGGGAAGAATTACATTTCTAAGCGCGCCGCGGGAAGAACTTCAATTCTAAGCGCGTCGCGAGAAGAACTATATTCCTTAGCGCGTCGCGGGAAGAACGGTATCCATAGCGCGCCGCGGGAAGAACTAAAATCCTTAGCGCGCTGCGGGGACAGTTCGTCTCGCGTATCGCAGTAACAGGTGGTCTTCACGCAGGCTTCCTTGTAAGGAGTCTGGCGCGTGGAGCTGCGCAGACAACCTTAGGCGGGAAGGAACAGAGGACAAAAAGAGGGTTCAAGGCTTAAGGGCGGGACGACGACAAGAGGGAAAAGGAGGCGGAAAGAGAGAAGAAGAGGGACGGAACGGCGGGAAGAAAGAGAGAAGAAGAGGCGGGAAGGAAAACATATTATTATTATAAAATATAAGTATAAATAAATATTAAATCTCAAAAGAAAAAGATCGGATAAGAGAAACGGGTACCTAGGTCGGGTCGGATTGGGTCAGATGTCACAGTCTCCCCTACTTTAAGAAATTTCGTCCCGAAATTTATCTCGAAGTAGGTTGCGCAGAGAACAGGTGCGGGTACTTGATCTTCATTTGATCTTCCCTTTCCCATGTAAACTCGGCTCCGCGCTTGGACTCCCAGCGAACTTTCACGATAGGGATGCGACTGCGCTTGGTTTGCTTAATCTCGCGATCCATAATCTCAACAGGCTTCTCAACGAAATGCATAGTTTCATCAACTTGAACTTCATCGAGTGGAATGTGAAGGTTCTCGTCAGCTAAACACTTCTTGAGATTGGATACATGGAACGTTGGATGCACATTACTGAGCGCGGGCGGCAGGTCAAGTCTGTAGGCAACTTTTCCTACACGCGCGAGAATCTTGAATGGACCAACATAACGAGGAGCAAGCTTACCTTTCTTCCCAAAGCGAACAACACCCCTCCAGGGCGACACTTTGAGGAGAACAAGATCACCAACTTGAAATTCGAGAGGCTTCCGCCTACGATCTGCGTAACTCTTCTGTCGGCTTCTGGCAGTCAGCAGATGATCACGGATCTTGGCGATTTTATCGGTTGTCTCTTGAACAAGTTCGGGTCCTGTGATTTGAGTTTCACCCACTTCGCTCCAACAGATCGGGGAGCGGCACTTACGACCGTAAAGTGCTTCAAATGGGGCCATACCGATACTGGAATGATAGCTGTTATTATAAGAGAACTCGATCAAGGGCAGGTGCGAATCCCAATTACCTCCAAAATCAAGAACACAAGATCGGAGCATATCCTCAAGAGTTTGAATAGTTCGTTCGGACTGACCGTCAGTCTGAGGATGATATGCCGTACTCATGTCCAAGCGAGTTCCTAGCGCAGATTGGAGAGATTTCCAAAAGCGAGATATAAAACGGCCATCGCGATCGGATATGATGCTCAAAGGAGTACCATGGCGGCAGACAATTTCCTTGACATAGAGCTGCGCGAGTTGCTCAACACGGTAGTTTTCACGAATGGGCAGAAAGTGAGCAGACTTAGTCAATCGATCCACTATTACCCAAATGCTATCATGTTTGCTTGTTGTCAAAGGTAACTTGGTAATATAGTCCATCGCTACACATTCCCATTTCCACGTAGGAATTTCTGGTTGTTCGAGCAAACCAGATGGGCGTTGATGTTCAGCTGTTACCTTAGAACAAGTCAGGCATTTAGCTACGAACACAGCAATATCCTTTTTCATACCGGGCCACCAATAAGTAATGCGCAAATCTTTGTACATCTTATCAGCGCCAGGATGAATAGAATATCGAGATTTGTGCGCTGCACTCAGGATATCAGCGCGAAGATTCTCATCAAAGGGAATCCAGATGCGATTGAGAACAAAGAATTCCACTCAGATTAGGGACAAAGTGCGCTTCCGCGCCACACGCTAACTCGGCGCGAAGGTTACCATTACTGATGGATGCGCGCTGCGCGTCACGAATACGCGATTCAAGGTTGCTTTGGATCGGTGCGAAGTGAAGCTGGGTGCGCGGCAAGATACAGTTAAGATGGCAGGGTTTTCGGCTGAGCGCATCGGCTACCACATTAGCCTTACCAGGATGATACCGGATCTCACAATCGTAATCGCTGATGAGTTCGTTCCATCGGCGTTGCCTCATGTTAAGTTCCTTCTGATCAAAGATATGCTGAAGGCTTTTATGGTCAGTGTAGAGGATACACTTTGTACCATAAAGGTAGTGTCTCCAGATCTTCAAGGCAAAAACAACTGCGCCTAGTTCGAGGTCGTGAGTTGTATAATTCTTTTCATGAACATTGAGTTGCCTTGATGCGTAAGCGATAACCTTGCCTCGTTGCATAAGAACACAACCGAGACCTTGGTTGGAGGCATCGCAGTACACGACAAAATCATCATTACCCTCAGGTAGCGCAAGGACAGGAGCTTCACACAACAAACGCTTGAGCGTCAGAAAGGCTTCTTCTTGCTTCGAGCCCCAAATATACGGTTTACCTTTGTGCGTTAGAGCTGTTAAAGGCAAAGCGATCTTCGAGAAGTTCGAAATGAAGCGCCGGTAATAACCAGCTAAGCCCAGAAAGGAACGGATCTCGGTAGGAGTGGATGGCGTAATCCAGTTCTTGATTGCTTCAATCTTGGATGGGTCGACATGAATACCCATCTTGTTTACAACATGACCAAGAAACTGTACTTCATCAGACCAGAATTCACACTTGGAAAGCTTAGCATAGAGTTGCTCAGCTCTAAGCTTTTGCAACACCAACCGAAGATGTTGCTCATGCTCGGCCTTGGTCTTAGAATACACCAGAACATCATCGATAAACACAATCACGAATTTATCCAAGAAAGGTCTACACACCCGATTCATTAGATCCATGAAAACGGCGGGTGCGTTGGTTAAACCGAAGGACATGACCAAGAATTCAAAATGGCCATAACGGGTTCGAAAAGCAGTCTTCGGAACATCTTCATCGCGGATGCGCAACTGGTGATAACCCGAACGGAGATCAATCTTGGAGAAACAAGAGGCACCTTGGAGTTGATCAAAGAGATCGTCAATACGTGGTAAGGGATACCGGTTCTTAATGGTGAGTTTGTTTAACTCGCGGTAATCAATACACATGCGAAACGATCCATCTTTCTTTTTAACGAACAACACCGGAGCACCCCAGGGCGAAGAGCTAGGGCGAATGAATCCTTTATCGGTCAACTCTTGAAGTTGGCTTGCCAATTCTTGCATCTCAGCGGGCGCAAGACGGTAAGGAGATTTAGCTACGGGGAAAGCACCAGGGACAAGATCAATACGGAACTCGACTTCACGAGCGGGAGGGATACCAGGAAGATCATCAGGAAAAACTTCAGGGAAATCACGCACAACAGGGATATCGCGAAGCTTCTTTTCTTCAGCAGGTTTAACCACATGGGCTAGAAATGCAATACACTTCTTCCGCATGAGTCTTTGGGCTTCGGCGCAAGACATAAGCTTAAGACCACTGGAGAGTTTTTCGCCGTAGATATGAAGATCACCATTTTCTCGAGGTATGCGAATCATCTTCTTGGCGCAAATAACTTCGGCGCGATTCTTCGAAAGCCAGTCCATACCAATGATAACATCAAAGCTTCCAAGAGGCATGGGGATGAGATCGATCAGAAAATCATTTTCGTTAAGGTTAAGCGTGCAATCTTTAATCACTGAGTTAATTAAAACAGTTTCACCATTAGCCAATTCAACTGAAAAATCTTCTTTTAAGTTATCGCGCGGTCGCGCAAGCTTCTGCTCAAAGGCGCGAGAGATAAAACTTTGATCGGCGCCCGTATCAAAAAGCATAGAAGCATAATTTCCGTTAAGTAAAAATGTACCATTAACTACGTCATTATTCGCTTGCGCTTGGTGCGCGGTTATATTAAAAGCTCGTCCACGCGTCACTTGGTTTGAAATCTGGTTCACCGGATTCGCTTGCGTAATCTGAACTTGTAGTCTCGGGCACGCGTTCCGGAAATGACTGGGATCACCGCAGTTATAGCACGACCTGGGTCGTGGGTTTTGGTATGTTGGTTGTGGGTTCTGCGGGTAGACTGGTGGTGTTTGTGCGATTGGGTTGACGGGAGGGACTCTACAGAACTCGGCAGAGTGACCAGCGCGGCCACATCGGTTACATTGTCGACACGGGGTTTGGGTTGGGTGGTGAAGTCTACAGGTTGGGCAAAAGGGTTGGTTTCCTGTGTAGGGTTTCTTAGTTGGCGGGGCAGGGAGTGCTGGATTGGTTAAGGCATAGTTATGGACTACAGGAGGTGTTGGGTAGGTTGATAGTGGGTTAGGCGCGTAAACTGGAGGTTGGTAGATGGGTTGCTGGACAATGGGCGGGTTGGTAAGCGCATAGGCTTTGCGCCTGCGCTTGAGGTTGTTACGGTTTGAGGGTTCTGGTTTGGTTTCTGCGGGTTCAGGGACAGTCTTGGTGGGTTTGGTCTTTTCAGTTCCCCGCAGGAACAGGGTTCCTGCTCTGACATGGTTGTCGCTGAGCACAGCGGCCAACTCAATAGCGTCAGAGAGGGTTAGTGGGTTTCTGGCCCAAACAGAATCTTGAATTTCCATGGGGAGACCCCCAAGGAATTTCTCTATGGCTCGGCGTGAAGGGGTAACAAGGTGAGGGACCAGTAAGCTTAGCTCGTGGAAGCGCGTCGCGTACTCGCGCGCTTCTCCACTGTATTGCTTCAGGTTCCAAAATTCTTCCTCCAGGCGCTTTACTTCGTTGGGAGGGCAGAATTCTCGCGTCAAGAGATCCTTAAATTCCTCCCAGAGCATGCTGGAAGCAGCTTCTGCGCCACGCGCATGAGCTACTCCATTCCACCATGTAAGCGCTCTAGATTCCAGGACACTGGAGGCATATAGGGTTCGTCTGTCTGAGGGGCATTGGGTGTGGAGAAAAGTGTTTTCTATTTTCTCAAGCCACTGGAGCATCACGGTGGCTCCTTCAAGACCTGTGAACTTTGGAGGGTTACCCGCATTAAAGGACTTAATGTTATAACCAGAGGTGTTGGTATTGTTTTGGCTCAAAGCTTGGGCTATTGCGGCGGCCATTTCCTGGGAATGTTGCTGCCTGCGCCTGCGCGAGGCTTCTCTCCTCTGATGATGGCGAGATAGCGGAGGCATTCTATAAAAGTTTTAATTTTAGTTAATATCTTGGTTTTATCGCAAAGTATAACCTTATAAAGCTTGGTTTCGCAGAGTTAGATACTATCAAAAGTTAAAAGTAAAATAAATGACCCTAAATGCAGACTTAATAAAGGTAACAAATTCGAATCAAGAATCGACAATTCATGTATCACCATGACTTTCCGAATTCCCAATTTAAAATATACGAGCAAACGAGTATTGGAGATTGACGATTCATGTATCACCATGACTTTTCAATCCTCAATATGAAATATACAAGAAAATGAGTATTGGAGGTTGACAATTCATGTATCACCATGACTTTTCAAGTCTCCAACCTCGGAACATAATCGTAAATGGAAATTGAAAATCAACTATTCATGTATCACCATGACTTTTCGGATTTTCAAATCCAACAAACGAATATGTAAGTAAAATCAATAAAAATCGAAATATCGCGGAATAAAACATAAAGTCATATACTGCGCAGGTGCGAGCATATTCATAAATAACGAGTAATTAACAATAAGCAAGCAAACATGAGATTTCTCTCATGCGCGAGAAGGACTCTTAGGTATTCTAGGCCGTTACATCTAACCACCTATCCTAAAGTCAGCGAGCTCTGATACCAATCTGTAACACCCCGACCAAAGGCGGATTATACATCGGGGCGCCACATATTGTTTCATTACTCGTGACACTATTGAGTGTCAATATTTAATAAATACATTCATTCGCGCACGCGCAAAGTAAACAAGATAACATAAATCATCATAAATCAATATATTATAAAACAAAATATTCGAACAATAATAACTTGTCTTGATACATTTTAATCTAGGTCCAAAAGTAAAAACGTCCTACGTGTCCACAAGCTCCAAATGTAGCTACAGCAAACCTGAACATGTGTTAAAATAAACGTCAAACACTTGCGTGTTGGTGAGAAATCAAGTTTAATAGATAATAATAGATAACAATAAATCTGCGCGCAACACGTGTATGTCTGGTGTTTAACAAGGGTGCAATCAGATTGTGATCAAGCCTAAATAGATCATAGCTCATAGTTCAATCCGTGCTCCCAATTGAGCACAAAAACAAGAAAACATCTGTGCAAGTGTAAACAAAGAAAACCGTAAACGATAGGTCTCCCGTGTTCATCTAATGGATCCATGAAAACTTCGGAATAGGCCGAACAAAGCGGTTAATGATACACACATACAAATAAACAGCCAAGTAAACGTCCTCAACACATGGGATACTGCGCGACTAAAGTTCATAAACAAGTTTAAGACTCTAAGTTTGTATGAACACATGAACATCCCAAAACATTAAAAATAAAAAGGGATTAGGTACGAGATTACTCACTTGATAAACGATGCGGTGTAAGATAAAGCAAGAATCAACTTTAAACAAGCACAAGTTAACCTATAAATAAGATTATTGTTTTAATGATTTGTTTTAAGTCTTGATTATAAGTTAGCATAATTAATAAGTAAATTATTATATATAATATATATTACCGGAAAAGCAGGGCAGAACAGGAAGGAAGATGGAGGCAGAGAGGAAGACGGCAGAGAGAGCAAGGAGCAAGAGAGAATAGGAGAGTTTGAGTGCTTTGTGTGTGTAGTGTTAGGGAAATTAACATTATTATTTATAGAGAAACCCTAGGGAACACAATCCCTAGAAAAGGGGAAAAGATCATCAAAAAGCAAAAGATTCCAAAAGCAAAAGATATCAAAAGATATGGCAGCTGCAGGGGGCAAAGGAAAAGCTGGCAGGTAACAGTAAAAAGGCATGGGCGGTTCAGATAAAGGTTCTGGTCAAGCATGGAAAAAGCAGATCTCAAAAGATTATGTCAGTCACTTTTCCTGTCAACCAATGGGGTTGGTGCGCATGCTGCGCCCAAAAGTGGCTTTTCAGACATAAAGCAGATTAGGTCAACGGCTCAAAAGATAAGACAACACAAAAGCTAACGGCTAGATTAATCAGGAGAAAAGACTCAAGGGTTAAGCGCGAGAAGGCATCGAGCGCGAAGGCAAAAGTGCGCGAGCGCGAAGGCAAACAGAACCAACCTTAACGCGTCGCGGGAAGAATTACATTTCTAAGCGCGCCGCGGGAAGAACTTCAATTCTAAGCGCGTCGCGAGAAGAACTATATTCCTTAGCGCGTCGCGGGAAGAACGGTATCCATAGCGCGCCGCGGGAAGAACTAAAATCCTTAGCGCGCTGCGGGGACAGTTCGTCTCGCGTATCGCAGTAACAGGTGGTCTTCACGCAGGCTTCCTTGTAAGGAGTCTAGCGCGTGGAGCTGCGCAGACAACCTTAGGCGGGAAGGAACAGAGGACAAAAAGAGGGTTCAAGGCTTAAGGGCGGGACGACGACAAGAGGGAAAAGGAGGCGGAAAGAGAGAAGAAGAGGGACGGAACGGCGGGAAGAAAGAGAGAAGAAGAGGCGGGAAGGAAAACATATTATTATTATAAAATATAAGTATAAATAAATATTAAATCTCAAAAGAAAAAGATCGGATAAGAGAAACGGGTACCTGGGTCGGGTCGGATTGGGTCAGATGTCACAAGTTAACCTTTGAACGTGGCAGATAATAGGTTGAAGTTTTGCTTCCTCTTTCGTGATTGTGCGGGTAGGACCGTCACTTGCACTTAGTAGGATGGCTAAACTTTACCTACATCTAACCTGCGTGTAGGTTTTCCTCATCCTTTTGTTAGAAATTCTCTGTTTTGAATTAAGTTTTCCGTTCGACGCGCGGTTGTCAATAGGTTCGGTTCCCTCTCATGATTTGTGCGGTTAGGACCGGCACTTTCATTTCGTTGACCAAAGTTTACCTATGACTGACCTGCGTGAAGGTTTGTCGTTTTTTGGGTTTATGCGGGTTTTGCCGCCTTCCCCACGCAACGACTTTCCACGTACTTATGTGGTGAAAACCGGCATTTTAGTGTTGAATAAATTAACCGTTCGACGCGCGGTTGTTAATATGTTAGTGTTCAGTTTCCTCTATCATGATTCATGCGGATAGACCGGCACTTTCATTTAGTGGGATGACTGAACTTTACCCTTCAACTGACCTGCGTGAAGGTTTGCCGTTTTTTGGGTTTATGCGGGTTTTGCCGCCTTCCCCACGCAACGACTTTCCACGTAATTATGCGGTGAAAACCGGCATATCCGTGTTGAGTAAATTAACCGTTCGACGCGCGGTTGTTAATAGGTTAGTGTTCAGTTTCCTCTATCATGATTCATGCGGATAGACCGGCACTTTCATTTAGTGGGATGACTGAACTTTACCCTTCAACTGACCTGCGTGAAGGTTTGCCGTTTTTTGGGTTTATGCGGGTTTTGCCGCCTTCCCCACGCAACGACTTTCCACGTAATTATGCGGTGAAAACCGGCATATCCGTGTTGAGTAAATTAACCGTTCGACGCGCGGTTGTTAATAGGTTAGTGTTCAGTTTCCTCTATCATGATTCATGCGGATAGACCGGCACTTTCATTTAGTGGGATGACTGAACTTTACCTTTAACTGACCTGCGTGAAGGTTTGCCGTTTTTTGGGTTTATGCGGGTTTTGCCGCCTTCCCCACGCAACGACCTTCCACGTAATTATGCGGTGAAAACCGGCATATCCGTGTTGGAAGTTCATAAAAGTATAAATGTAAAATCATCAGCGTCGATGTTCTAAGGAGAATCATTTCCATTAGAAGTGGCTCTGGGCCTTTTCTTTATAAATTTGGAATTGATCTACATGCAAACTGTGTAATTGAGCTCCCTTCCATGTTGTTGGGATGGGAGTGCCATCGAGCCGATATGCACCTGGTTCGGGATCTCGTTCTTTACGCAGCATGTAGTCTCCAGATTGAAGCTGGAATTTTTATTCGTGTTTTCCCCAGCTGGGGTTCTACACGGATCAGCCTGCTCAGCGTTCATTGCGCCACGAGGTGCGCGAGCGTCCCATCTCTGACAAATGCTTCGACCATGTCCTTTACGTCTGTGCATTCTTCAGTGTTGTGGCCTTTTGTCCTGTGAAAGTCACAGAATTTGCTCCGATCCGCATTGGGACGATGTCGGATTATTGGAGCCTTTGGCCATGGGAGCTCCTCAGTGGCGAATATCTCGGTGACGCTTTTGGTGAGTGGCGTCCATCTGGAGTTCTGGTTCGACCGTACGTTATCCCTTCCGCCTAACCGATGTTGCAAGCCGGATGAGGTGTCAAAGTTTACCCTTGACTGCCAAATGCCTAGCTTCCGCTTTTTGTTTAATCGGGCGGTAAGGACGTTGTCTTCTCTTGTTTTCTGGGTGTAGAGGTTTGTGCTCTGTGGGAGATCTCTACCCAGTTGCTTCTCCATTTCCGCAAAGCGTTTAGCTGCTGTCATGATGGCATCCCATGTGGATGGCATGCCATCTTTACCCGTTAAGGTGCGGATGAGCTCTGGGTCGTTCGCGCCCTGGATGAAAGCAGCGCGAACAAGATCTTCGCTGATATTACCCAGACTAAGCTTCTTTGAGTTGAAGCGAGTGATGAAGTCTAGCAAAGATTCATCTTCCTCTCGAATGCATTTGAGGATTGTCCATTGCTCCTCGGTATACTTTCGTTGTTGGCTGAAGTGTTGGCTAAACTTCTGTTGGAAGTCTGCCCAGTCGTAGATGTGATTGACCGGTAGACGATCGAACCACGCTCTAGCAGCCCCAACAAGCGTCATTTGGAACATGTAACACCACGTAGGTTCCGTCCAACTACTGACGGTTGCCCCCGCTATGAACCTGTTCAAATGATCGTCTGGATCAGATATACCATCGTAAGTGCCGATGTTGGACATCTGTTTGGCACTTTTCGGGGCGATTGCTTCCGCAATGTCCCTTGCAAATTTGGACGTTCCCGCATTTGCAACAGTTGGTCTAAATGTTTTGGAGAAGTCACGTGGGCTTCCACCTGGGTTTTTTGGTTTGAAGGCTTCCCCAAAACGCCTTCTCGGTTGGGAGTCCGTTTCTTTACGCTTCCCTTTCGCCTTATGACGAGGGTTTGCGTCTCTATCGGATTCCTCCGAATCATCGTCCAAGTATTCTTCGAATTCGTCAGCCTGTTGGACGGAACGCAAGCGTTCGTCCAACTCAGCTTGGAATTCCTTCTGACGTGCCTCCGCCCATGCCTTAACTTCATCGAGTGTTTGGCGGGGGAGCCTTGTTCGTTTCTCTAACTGGGTATCGGTGAATCCCAGTGAGCGATCATTTACTGCACTTGCCCCGGCTTGGGTAACTGGGGTAGTGTTCGTAAAATAAGTAAGCCTTTGGAGGGTTTAAATAAGTAAGCCTTTGGAGGGTTTAAGGATTCGTTGCAATAGATGTCAAACCGATCATTTATAGAACAACCGGAGCCGACGCCGATGCCAAAAGGGTAGGGAACAACCAAATTCCCACAATGGGTTTGGCAGTTTTGCTTTGCTAAGTTGGTTGATTGGATGAGGTTGTAGGTTTCATTAATAGATGTTGTAAAGGCCAACGGTAGACATATTGCAGCCAACATTAGAACAAAGAATTTCATGGCAGTTTGTAATTTGTGGTCTTAATTCTAAGTGTGGATATTTGAGGGATATATATGAGCACATCAAATGGAACATATATGCAACTGCTATATATATATATGGTTTGAATAGTTTGATTACCCCATATCACAATGAGGAGAGTAGGTCACATTTAAGTTAAACTGCAAACATGAAGAAACTACATCTACATGGAGGATGTTAATAATTTGGGACCTTTAATCCTTCTATAAACCAAACTCTTTCTTCACGCGCGGTATGAGCCCACAATACAACTGGCGGTATGATCTATGCCAATTTAAGGCTCTCTAGTTTTATTTTTTTCTTTACAAATGTTGGAAGATAAATCACAAGTTGATTTGCCTATCACCTAGGTACTTTGACTTTGACTTTTGGACCATAACATAAGTGCATAGGATATTTGTTAGATGCTTGATTGTGACATGCAGTATAATACAAACTGTATAAAAGTAACGTGTATTGCGTTTTACTCTAATGCCCGCGGGTGAACCAATGGTGTAGCACATATATAGCGAATAGATCCTTTGTGGGAGTTATAAAGTGGTATACTTTACTGTTTCCAGTTTGTCAAAATTCTACAACTAGAAGACATGGTACTATGGTAGTAACCAAAGGGCTCGTAATCCAATAATATCAAGGTATGTTAGATAAGGATCCCTCTTAAGTTAATTATGAGAGTTAAAGTCTTATTACGAGCAAAGTGGTGTATATTTAGAAGTAATTATGGGCATGTGAGTTTGTGATTAACAAAAAGTAAAAAAAAAAAAGGCATGGTAGTAGACTTAGGGGAAAATGAAGTGTCGGTTGATGATTTTTCTAGTCATCATAAATGGTTTCTGGCACTTGCATCTTGTTATCTCATGGGGCCTAATTGCATGTGTTGAAGGAGACTTTGAGTTTAGCTTTTTTATGTTTTTTTTTCGCTTTTTCTTATTTCATATATATATATATATATATATATATATATATATATATATATATATATATATACTTCTAAATCTACGCCATGACTCGAATCTTGAAATTCATGAAGCGAATTAAACACCCCTAAGTACAGCTACAGGCTACAAGCCCTTTGGAGACTTGGTTTAACTTGAGACAACATCTATATATATGTTAATCTTTTTATTCATTAGCTTTTACAATTAATAAACGATTATTCTATTAATAATAAGAAAAGGAAAAGGCACTCAATTCGACTTATACTTTTAATGTTTGACCTTCTTCCTAGTGTTCGAGACGTAATTATAACCCGCTCAAAATAGATGAGAAAATTATTGTTTCGGCAGGACGACTCAATTGCTAAGAAAATAAGCCGAAGTTTCGGACCCTATATTTAAGTGGTCCTAATCTTTTGGACTTTGTTGATCACAGACTTAGAATAACCATTTTCTAGTCAAAAAACAGGACACAACAAATTTCTTTGTTCTAGGATTCAATTACTTCTAAAATATATCACCTCTTCCCTTGGTACAAAGAAAATGCCAAAAACTCGCCCGAAGGCTAAACAAATATAAGCATAAACAAACATAATAAACGAGTCAAACTAGCATACCTTACAAGACATTAATTAGGGTGGGTGCATTTAGAAAACTCATCTTAATTTGCACACTTAGCAACTATTAACCACCGTAAACCCTTCTCAACCTTCACACCAAATCGTCATAAAACCGCTAACCTAATAATCATAAGCTCACAATCGTCACAAGACATGTTTTCATAACCTAATGCTCGTATTGGGACTCTACACGTGCCCATCTAATTACTTTCACTTTCCAAACCATTACCCACGCTTAATTTTATAGAACTATATATAAAAATAGTTTATTCTCTTTTAAATTATATACACACATACGTATATTAATCTATAAAACATTGTTGAATAAATATTCTCATCGTGCCGATCACTACCTCGTTCCATTGGGAATTCATTTTGCTTAACCGACGTGTTTCGTCATCTATAACGAATCAATCCATTCTTTTATCACGCCACACCCTCTTGTCAACTCAAGGTCAACACCTAGTAATCTGCTATAGCCAAACCACCGTCGCAGCTACCTGAAGAGCCACTTTGATAAATCCTTAGGCTTGTTCTCCTCTTTACTAGCACTGTAGCGCAGTGTCAAGAAAGAATACTGCATCTAATGGTAGCATACAAACTAATAGTAGCCTTCTTCGAAAGATAATAAAGTAAGAAAGGAAAACTTGTTTTTTGACTTTTGTAGCTTTGTTCGTAGAATGAGTAAACCAAAGAAACACAACTTTGAATTAATTAAAAACTAGAAACAATGATCCCTTAAATACTAGAACATTTACCTTCTCCTAAACAAACTCAAATACTAGAACTTATAGATAAACATAACATGTGGTTATTCATCCTTATTCAAAAAAACAATTAAACTAAGACTCAAACTATTATTGCGTAACTTAATAATAATTCTAATAAACTTTAAAATCAACCCCTTAAACTATTAAAACTTAACGATTAATTTCAACAGCATCCAGCAAGCAAGGTGTTAATCATTCATTCTGCCCATATTCGGTGGGCTTTAGGTTCTTAATTTGTTCTTTATCCACAAAATTGACATTGCCTGCATATATATAAGAGAAGACCGAAGTTTGATTCACCTACCTTATAAAGAGTGTTTTTAACAACAAACAAATGATACCACCATCTCAGATTCACCTTTTGGTTCGCACTCTCAAACCGTGTGAATTGTGAGCTTGAATTTTGTAAAAAAAGGGTTGAAAGTTGTGTTTAACATACAAGGCAATAATTTTACATCATAATTGTTTTACAAGACAAACAGTAAATGTGATATTTTACAAGTATATAATCACAACACACTTACAAGTATTATACTTGGGGTCTATAGTTATAAATGCAAGTACGGTGATACATTTTAATATGAAGTACCATATTCACAAAATAGGATGCAAAAGGCCCAATCATTTCTGTCACAATTAACTTGGAGTTTGCACATGGAGCATCATGTCTTTCATTCCCACAGTGCTTGTCATTCCCAAAGTGCTTGAACTGTATTGTCCAAAAGTATTGCTATTACCAAAAAGAGGAATGCTATAAAGGTTGTGTTCTTCACTTTCAATCATTAAGCTACTTGCTTCGGTGGAGTTGTCTTCATTGATCCAAGGATGCATTTTGATAGATTTCGTCAATTTTTCAAGCTCGTTGGCCACATCTTTCATGCTAGGCCTGCTCCCACCTACTTGGTTAAGGCATTTACAGACTAGGTCACACGCGGCTTTTAACTGCTCATCAGTTGCTTCCTTTACCACTTGATGGTCAAGAATCTCACTCAATCGATTCTCCGTTTTTGCCTTTAGAAAATATGTTGCAAGATTTGCATCCTCTGAACCTCTCTTTGTATCTATAGGTTTTTCTCCTGTTAAGAGCTCTGCAAGAACCACTCCGAAGCTATAAACATCACTTTTGTCTGTTAGATGACCTGTATGGAAGTATTCAGGATCCAAGTATCCGATGGTCCCTTGAACTAGCGTAGTGACTTGATCATGACCCAATGGGACTAACCTTGAAGCATCAAAATCTGCAATTTTTGCTGTGTAATTGTCATCCAACAAGATGTTAGTAGATTTCACATCTCTATGTATGATGGGCATTTTAGCATCAGTGTGAAGATAAGCAAGCGCACCGGCTGATTCATGCGCTATCCTCATACGATTGCCCCAAGACAATCTCCCGATACCACCTTTTCTGTTATGAATATGACGGTGAAGAGTATCATTAGAAACAAATTCGTAAGCTAGCATTGGGACATCGGTTTCTAGACAACATCCTAATAATTGCACCACGTTTGGGTGATTAACCTTTGCTAGAATTACCATTTCATTTATAAATTGATCCCTTTGTTCTTGGTCCAATCTTTGAGACTTCTTGATTGCTACTATACGCGTATCTGGTAGTGTTCCCTTATACACGGTGCCATTACCTCCTTTTCCAAGAATATTACTTTCAGCATAATTGTCGGTCGCTTCTTCTAACTCTTCAACTTGAAAAATTTTCATGACATTGCGACCTGTTTCTGTTAGTTTATTTTCTAATATTACACCCCCATTTTTCTCAAATAGTTTCTCTCTTTGCTTAATTTTCTTTTTTTGCTTGACCATTAAGTGCACCATTAATAATCCAAATAGTAATGTGACGAAACCAAGCCCCAAACCTGTTTGTGTTTAGAAAGTGTACGAAATAGTTAACCCATCAAACATGTTAATAAAGGTGTTACACTAAGCCAAGTTGCTTGATTTTGATAAATATTTTAGGCCTAAGGGAACTTTGAGGTCAAACAATATTTAGTCTTAGGTGTATTAAGTCACAAAGACTTCATGAAGTGTGTTTATATAATTGTGGATGAATAGGTTTAACATATCAAAGTAGGCAAGTAGCCGAAAGTTTAAAACCTGCCAACTATTTCTATAAGGATTTGCGTGCGTAGGTGATTATTAGATATCCTCCAGTTGCATCCTCTAGTCGTATCTCACACGCCCAACTGCGACTCAGATCCCCTAGTTGTCGTCCAGTTCTTCTATTCGCTTAGTTTAGTTGGTTAGTTTGTCTATTTAGATCATGGGTACTTTTTTTGTCATCTTCGTTACAACTAGAGAAGAAGGCAGTTCACTACATTTTGTAGGGTGCGAAACTCCGAATAGGAGAGAAAAGGTTAACGTTGTTGTGACCCTGCTACGGTCCAAGAATATTGTGTTATATATCTGATAAAACATCTAAAATCTTATGTTACAATCTAAAATCTTATGTTACACTAATTACGTCAGGACTACCAACACCCTTCAATTTCAAGAAACATGTGAGCCATGAACGAGAGAAAACTTTCTTCATCTCCTCACCTAGGGTTGAAGATCATCATCATCGTTCGGAGCCTTTAACTTATCCTCTAGGTTATCGATCTATTTTCATATCAAGTTCTGTTTCTGTGATGATTTATTCGTGCCTCAACCATTAGAAGGTAAACGACATGTTTAACCTTGAAATTAATACATGAAATCACATCAAATGATCTCGAAATTATCAATCTATTTCAAGTTAATCATCAACTCATCCAAAACAAACAGATTTGGATCTTCAATTTCAATAAATTTTTTACTTGAGCTTAATTGGTTTTAACCTTGAGCGTAATTAGGTTTTGGAATTCAATTAAGTGTAATTGGTTTTAACCTTTAGCGTGATTCGGGTAGGTTACGTACGATAAACAATTATTATATAGTAACTCACTCCATGTTTTATCACTATTATTTAAATTCTAAATGAGTTTTATGATCTTATATTGGATCTCTTATTATTTGCATTTATTCCAATTAGAACTGATAATAATATGTGGGTCAAGTTATTCTACAAAGGGAACAAAAATGAGAAGGATTTCTAGCCACACAAAAAAACACCTCAAAAAAAATTGAAAAAAAATTAATAAAAAAATCATAACTTAAAATTAAAAAAAAATGAAAAAAGTAAAAACACAAAAATATTTTCACCGTCTTTCTCGTTCTAAAAAAACAAAACAAAAAAAAACACAATGGTGAGTTAAAAAAGTCGTCGTGTCTTTTGTTTATCATTGTGTTTTGGGTTTGTTTTCGTCATTAATTGTGTATTTTTCCTTTGACATTGTGTCATTTTTTCTATATATTGTGTTATATTACTCAACATTGTGTCTTTGATCTCGGCATTCTGTCTTTTCGTCATTTTTTTAATTATTTTTTTGGGACGGGAATGATGGCGGAAACATTCTAGTTTTTAAATTTTTTCGTTTTTTATTTATATTTTGAGTTATGATTTTTTTATTATTTTTTTAATGTATTTTTAAGTGGTTTTTTGTGTGGTCAAAAATTCTTCTCACACTTCTCATTTTTGTTTCCCTTTGTATTTTAACTTTACCCAATAATCGATTTTCCTTCGCCACGTGATGATCAAGAATCTCCAACAATCGATTTTCCTTCTTTGCCTTCAAAAAATATGTTGCAAGATTTGCATCCTGTAAACCTCTCTTGGGATCTATAGGCTTTTTTCCTGTCAATAGTTCTGCAAGAACCACTCCGAAGCTATAAACATCACTTTTGTCTGTTAGATAACCTGTATGGAAATATTCAGGATCCAAGTATCCGATGGTCCCTTGAACTAGAGATGTTCAAAAAAACCGGTCCCCGAACCGGTTTGCCGGTTTAAACCGGAAACCGGTTATTTTAAAAACCGGTTTTTTGTAAACCGGTTTGACCGGTTTACAAACCGTCGGTTTGTATATCGGTTTTACTTTTTAGAGCTCAAACCGGTTTTGAAACCGGTTAAAAAAAACCGGTTTTTTTAAGTAACCGGTTACTAAAAAACCGGTTAACCGGTTTTTTTTATAAACCGGTTTATAACCGTTATAAAAAAACCGGTTAACCGGTTTTTTAGTAACCGGTTAACCGGTTAAAAACCGGTTTATGCCGTTGAGAAACGGCTATATAGCCGTTTTTTCTTGTTTTTGACCGTTTTTTTTTTATTTACCATTCTACCCCACAAACATCTATATATAGTTTAGGTTGAGTATTGGTTAGAACACACTCGATTATACAACTCCAAATGCTCCAAACGCTCTAAACGTTTATTTCATACGCGATTATTTTGTTATCTCACGCTCTATTATACCACATTACCACTCCATACGCTCTAATTTCGTATTCGATTATCATGGCCTCCCAAAGTGCTACTTCATCCGTCAACATGAGTGCCTCGAACACGGGAGAAACGGTCGTTCGGGTTATCCCCACGAAACGAAACCATGATGTTTGGCAACATTTCGACCTATGCGAAATGTCTAACGGTAGCCAAAAAGCTCGATGCAAACATTGTTTGAAGTTTTATGGCAAAGATGCAAACTCCACTTTAAAAGCGCATGTACAAAGGCCCTTTTGCAAGGCCTTGAAAGACGAATCGGGAAGTAGTTCGCAGCCGGAGATGACGAATCAAGGAACGGTGTTTACGTACGACCTTGAAGCGGTACGTCAAAAGTTTTCAAACTTTGTGATTCAAAATACACTTCCTTTCAACCACTTCGACAACCCTCAATTCACGGAGATGATGCAAAAGTATGTTCAACCACGCTACCAACACGTAAGTCGTTCGACCCTTAGAAGAGATTGTCTTAAAGCTTGGAAAAACGCTAAATCCGAACTAATTTCATACTTTTCAAACTTACAAACTGGTGTAAACTTAACAACGGATGTGTGGTCGGTACCTAATGGTTCGCCCGACTCATACATTTGTGTGACGGCTCATTGGGTTGACCCCGAGTCGTGGCAAATGATGAAACGAACCGTTGCGTTTCAATTGTTTGATTACCCGCACACGGGTAGAAATATTTTTAAACTCTTGGATAAAGTCATTAGACAATACAAGATTGAAGATAAAATCTTTTCAATTTCGTTTGATAACGCGTCCAACAATACGGCCGCGGTTGGCCATTTAAAATTAAAGTATAAACCTATTTGTGATGGAGCGTTTTTTCATAGCCGATGCATTGCACATATTATCAACTTGGCCGTGCAAGATGGGTTAAACGTGATCGAAACGCAAAGAAACAATTTTAAAAGAATATTACGAGATGTTTTTAGCAACAATAAAACATTTTCAAGATACAAAAAATTTTGTGATGAAGCTAATTGTCAATGGTTGGGGCCCAATTGGGATTGTCCAACAAGATGGAACTCGACTTGTGATATGTTTGAGAAAGCCATCCAACAAAAAGAATCACTAATTGCGTTTCATCAAATAATGTCAAATAGGGGTAAATGTGCACCGTACGATCCTAGAAACTGGTTGTTGATTGAGATCGTTACGGAGGTCCTTCAAATTTTTAAATCTTGCACAACTAGTTTATCCGGGGTTTACTATCCAACAAGCCCCATTGCTTTACCAAAAATTGCTGTCATGTGCACAAAGTTGGGTGAACTTCATTGTAGGGGTGCACCTTATTTTGATATGGGTGTAAAAATGAAAGAAAAATTTAGAAAATATTTTCAACAACTACCCGCTGTTTTGACATGTGCTGTTGAGTTAAACCCTTGCATAAATGTTGGTGGTGTTGAAGCTTTAATAGAAAAAATTTGTGATGAGCTAGAGTTAAACGACGATCAAAACCCCTATTATAACCAAACTTTAAAGAATGCTTTCAACACCACCTTGTCTAACATGTATGATGTTTACCTTACAAAATACGGGTCGTCTTCCCAAATTCATGACTCGTTAAGAGCTGTTGCCCAATCCCAATCCCAAACCGACCTTGAAATGGGGATGTACTACATGATTTGGGAAGACGCCGGTAAACGTCAAAAGGTAAACACCCCAAGCAGTGAACTTGGAAGGTATGGTGGTACCAACTTTGTGAAACACATGACTCCAGATGAATTTAGAAGTCTTGATTTGCTGGCTTGGTGGAGAGGTAAGGAGGATAAGTTTCCGATCCTCGCCGCCATGGCCAAAGATTTACTAACGGTCCAAGCTTCCACGGTAGCTTCGGAGTCTGCTTTTTCTGTTTCTGGCAGGGTTATATCGATTAGGAGGACTCGACTCACTCCACCAGCTGTAGAGATGTCTATTTGCTACAAGGATTACTTGGATTCTTTAGATAGGGCACAACATCAACGCTCACTCGAGGGGGAAATGGACTATGAGGCGGGCTTGTATGAAGACGAGGTCAATCAAGGACACACTCAACCAATGACCGATGAAGAAGCCGCGTACGACGATTACCTAAGGAATATCTCGGGATCGGGTAGCGATGAAAATAATGAGTAAGAAACAGCAAGTTGTTAATGTAATCGTGTCTAAGCATTCTTTAATGTTTGTATTTTTGAGTTACGAATATGCGATAACGATTTAATGTTTGTATTTTTAATGTAAAGGCTATAAATGAAAGTTATGTATTTTTGAGTTACGAATATGCGATAACGATTTAATGCTTGTAGTTACCGGTTTGTTTATACTGTGAAAAAATAATGGTTATTTAAAAAAAAAAAAAAAACCGGTTAACCGGTTAGACCGGTTATTAAAAAACCGGTTCATAAAAAAACCGGTTTATTAACCGGTTCTAACCGGTTCCTAAACCGGTCCTAACCGGTTTGACCGGTTATGGTTTTCATACAAAAAAACCGGTTATTAACCGGTCCGGTTATTAACCGAACCGGTTTTTTTCCTGGACGAAAAAAACCGGTCCGGTTAATAACCGAACCGGTTTTTTTAAAAAAACCGATTTGTGCACCTCTACCTTGAACTAGCGTAGTGACTTGATCATGACCCAATGGGACTAACCTTGAAGCACCGAAATCTGCAATTTTTGCGGTGTAATTATCATCCAACAATATGTTAGTAGATTTGACATCTCTATGTATGATGGACATTCTAGCATCGGTGTGAAGATAGGCAAGTGCGCTTGCTGATTCATGTGCTATCCTTAAACGACTCTCCCACGACAATCTACTTCCCCCAGTTGTTTGATTATGAATGTGACGATGAAGAGTATCATTACAAACAAATTCATAAACTAGCAGAGGGACATCAGTTTCCAAACAACATCCCAAAAGGTGCACAACGTTTGGGTGATTATTTTTTGCTAGAATTATCCTTTCATTTATAAACTGATCCCTTTGTTCTTTATTCTCTGGGACTTTTTGATAGCCATTATACGCGTATCTGGTAGAGTTCCTTTGTACACAGTGCCATTACCTCCTTTCCCAAGAATATTATCTTCGGCGTAATTGTTGGTGGCCTTGACTAGCTCTTCTACTTGAAAAATCTTCATCACATTACGACCTGCAGTCTTAAGTTTATCTTCCAATAGTACACCTCCATTTTGCTCATATAGTTGTTCTCTTAGCTTAATTATCTTTCTTTGCTTTACCATTATGTGCAACATAGTTAATGATGTTGGGAATTTCGGTTAAAGGCCGTTACTTGGCGTACAAGGTTAAGTAACGAGATTTAAGGAGTGGATAATTATAAACAATTAAATGTGCTTAGATTTAATTGTTAGTATAATTATTATGTCCTATTATTTAGCAATCCTAGTTGTAGTCTAATTGTGATAGGTTAGATTATAAATACCCGTGCTTTGGGGTTAGAGATTGTAATTGGGTAATTAAGTTATGTGAAGTTTCTGAATAATATAACATGCGTGATTTTGGTTGATTTGTCTTGTTAAGGTGTTCGTTTGGCGTTTCGTTCAAGACCTACTAAGTATAATCGGTCGAACGGTTGAATAACTTTTCGATCGGTGGACGACGACTTGGATTTGTTGAGGTATTTTATAAAGTAGCACAATTATCAAGGTAGAGCACCTTTTCACGTGATTACTTTGACCAGTGGGTATATTGCAAATTGGTGCTACTTTGAAATAATTGACAGAATTATTTTTTGTCACATTTATTTAACTTGGTGAAAGGGCACAGTGGTAAAAAGAGTCACGTGATTAATTGGTTCCAATTTCATCAATTAGAATTGATATCTTGAATCAATATTGTATTGGTTTCACTTTATTGATTTTTTATCAATAAATCTCACCATACAAATATTTTGAGTCAGTGATAAGGACGGCTCAAAAGCATATTGTGATTTTAAGTTTATTGAAAGAGAATCAGTTGTGTTTGTCTCTGAAACCGAAAGGCGTGTTCGGATCAGATTTGGAACTGGGTTTAATCGTGTAGGCTGAAAAATTGAACCAGTTACACCAAAGGATTTTTCAAAAACTTATATCGTAGAACCAAGATGGGTGACGCGAACCAAGCGAAAAAGGAGACGATCTCCGGGTCGTTTCAGTGTCCGCGTTTGACGAAAATGAACTACACGATTTGGAGTACGCATATGGAGGTTATTTTTGGGATTCATGGAGTTTGGGATGTGATTGACCCGGGCTCTAATGACGCGAAGAAAAATAACATCACGAAGGCGCTTCCCGAGGAACAGATACTTCAAATCGGTAATTTTAAATTGGCAAAAGAGATGTGGGATGCCATAAAGTCAAGAAATATGGGCACGGAAAGTGTGAAGGATGCTAGACTTCATACGCTAATACGTGAATTTGACGGTTTGATGATGAAAGAAACCGAAACCATTGATGAGTATGCCTCGAGAATAACTGCGATCTCTTCTAGAGCAGCCACACTTGGACAACCGTATGAAGAAAGGAAGCTAGTCCAAAAATTCTTCACAAGCCTGCCGAGCCGGTTTATCCAAGTTGTAGCATCCCTCGAGCAAGTGTTAGACCTTAAAACAGTCGGTTTTGAGGATGTTGTCGGGAGGTTAAAAACTTATGAGGAGCGTATCAAAGGACACGTGTTGCGTTCTGAAGAAGGTAAACTTTTGTTTAATAATTCTGAATCCTCTTCGAGTTCGAATAAGTTTTCACGCGAATCGAGTAGGGGGCGCGGGAAAGGTTCGATCAAGGACGTGGTAGTGGACGTGGTGGTGGACGTGGGAGTCAGAACCGTGGTTCACAAGGTGGGTCTAACGAAGGGGATAAACAAAAGGGTAAAAAGGATTACTCGGAAGTTCAATGCTTTCGTTGTGATGAATTTGGTCACTTTGTTTCGAGGTGTCCGTTACGAAGGAAAGAGAGGCAATCACATTTGGCCAAAGCAAAAGAAAAAGACCCGTCCCTCTATATGGTGCAGTGTGTTCAAGAAAAAGTGTACTTGAATGAACAGAAGGTTATAACAAAAGATTACGAGAGTGGTTCGAACGAACAAGAGTTGTGGTATTTGGATAACGGTGCGAGCAACCATATGACAGGTAATTTATCTTTTTTCTCTGAATTAAATAAGCGTGTTGGTGGCAAAGTTAAATTTGGAGATGGGTCTTATGTTGATATTTGCGGGAAAGGGTCGATATTGCTAGTCGGTAAAACGGAGGAGCAACAATTTTTGACCGACATTTATTATATTCCTAGTTTACAAAGTAATATTATTAGTCTTGGGCAAGCAACGGAAAGTGGTTGTGATATTCGTATGAAAGATGATTACTTGTTGATGTATGATGATCAAGGAAAATTGTTGATGCGGGTTACTCGATCCAAGAATCGTCTTTATACGATAAAATTAAAGACGGGGAAACCCGTGTGTTTACAAGCCCGAATTGATAACGAGAATTGGCTTTGGCACGCGAGACTAGGATACCTAAATTTCGAGTCTATGAAACAAATGGTGAAAAATAATATGGTCATTGGAATGCCAAAAGTTGATCAGGAAAATCAAATTTATGACTCGTGCTTAGTCGGGAAGCAAACGAGGAAACCGTTTCCGAAGTCGGCGACTTTTAGAGCAACCCGAGCGTTGGAACTAATCCATGGAGATTTATGCGGGCCCATTACTCCTAGTACCATAGACGGAAATAGGTACGTGTTCGTCTTGATAGATGATTTTTCTCGTTTCATGTGGACTTTTCTGTTGAAGGAAAAAAGTGAAGCTTTCGACACCTTCAAGCGATTTAAAGTCATGGTGGAAGCGGAAAATAGTGAGAAAATCAAGACGTTTCGAACCGATCGAGGGGGAGAATTTACCTCTCGTGATTTCAATCGGTTCTCAGAAAATGAGGGGTTTATTCGGCATTTAACTCCTCCATACACACCTCAACAAAACGGTGTTGTCGAGAGGCGGAACCGCACGATATTGGATATGACTCGGAGCATATTAAAAGCGAGACAAGTTCCGAATTATATGTGGGGTGAAGCGGTGAGGCATTCAACCGACGTGATTAATAAAATTCCAACTCGAGCGTTAAAAGACAAAACACCGTATGAGATGTTAAAGCGAAAGAAACCGGATCTTAAATTTCTTAAAGTTTTTGGATGTGTTGCGTATTCAAAAATAGTTGCGGGAAATATTAAGAAGTTAGACGATCGTTCGAATCGTTTAGTTTATCTCGGGAGCGAGAAAGGTTCGTGTAGGTTCCCTTGACGGATCACACGAGATATCCCGATATACACAGGTGCGGAATCCCTGTGTAGATCGTTACGGACGTAGAACACAAACACACGAACACACGAATACGATACGAACAAACTCACGTTATATTAATAAATCAACACGTGATATAATCACAGTTACAGACTCTCGACCTCACGTCACTTGACTTACACGAACAACTTGAACTTCTAAAACGATAAGCCGTAACCTATATAAATACACGACAACTTCGCCTCAGGCGAAGTTGTCCATAACTTCGCTTGGTTAACAAGTTCGCCTAAGCGAACTTGTCAACAACTTCGCTTGGTTAACAAGTTCGCCTAGGCGAACTTGTCAACAACTTCGCTTTAAACAAACAAATACATAAACAATATTACAGACTCGATTACAGACACTAGACATATGAACTACTGACATTTATGCACCAACAGACTCCCCCTTGGCAGTAGCTTCATATCTTGATCTTTCAGCTCTTGTCTCGTAATCCTGTAACTTCAAGCGTGCACTCCTTCTCTAACGCACACCGACACAACCCTTTGATATTTCCTTGCTTCATCCTTCCAAGCAGGAATATAAAAGATCTTTTTCTCGTTAAGCATCTTCAGATCAGCTTGCGATAAGTTAACAAGATGCATCGGATCGTAAACTCTAAGGATCTCTTGTTCATCCTCATCTTCCATCACTGCCTCCGCTGTCTCACAATCAACGAACCACCACTTTAGGTCTTTGAGCACATCCTTGGGCATAAGCTTCATCGGTACTTCTTTAAGGCACCGGATTGGTTTATACTTCATAACCATCCAAGGCTTTCCATCAGCTCTCAAACCTCTATCCTTGTCTTCAACAAGTTTCCCTTTCTGTGGTTTCAACAGCTCAAACTTCTTTTCCTTTATGCTCTCTTTCCATACGATTTTCCCTATGACTCTAGCCATATTATCATCACTTCGATTGATCAACCCCAATCTGGCTAAGTCTTTAACCTCACATTCAGGAAGTGTGTTTAACGATCTCAACATTCTTCTAAGGTACTGAACTCCATCATATCGTTTAATCACGAAGAGCCGCAACTGCTCATCATAAATCCAGCATATAATCCCTTTCTTTGCTTCAGCATAGCCCTTAATATTGTAACTCTTTTTGAACATGGTAGGGACTGCCGGTTTCTTCGTTTTGACGAACCATTGAGCGTATCCTTCCTTCCACCTCGGCTGCTCTTCCCATTCAGTATCTTCAACTGCCGTCTGATCACCCATATCGGCCTTCTCAACCTCTGGAATGTCATGTTCGACATTTTCCTCTACTATCTCTCCTTCCTCAATCTCATTCTCAATCTCAATCTGCTCACCGATCTTCTCAATCACATCACTCGGCAGCACATCCTCATCAAACAATATATCATCGCTGAACATATCATCGTCAAGTTCTTTCAACGCATCAATCACATCATCACCTATATTCTCATCATCAACCAACACCACATCATTACCACCAGAACCACCAGCCGCGTCGGCAGACTCCCCCTCAGCTGTGGAAGTACCAAGAGCTAGAGTAGTTCTTGGCAACTCACCACCTGCATCTTTCGATGCATTGGGATCATCGTCTCTGTCGTTTCTCTTCTTCGTCCTGAGCTCGTCGCCTTTACAGCTCATCTCCCCCTGAGATGCCAAGAACTCCTTCAAGGCATCTATAATTTTCCCATGCTCAACCAGGAGGGATGACTGTAGTTGATTTGCTTCTACTAGGCGTTGAATAGTCTTCGATTGCTCTGCCACGATCCGCTCTAGTGAAGCTATTCTCTCTGAGTCTGACATAGGCGTAGGCGAGACATCAGAAGCAGGCGTAACCGCAGGTGGTACCATACCTGATAACCCTGCAGTAGTGACGACCGTTGACTCTACAAATCGTGCAGCAACCACCGACTGAGTAAGCGTTTGAGGTGGTAGAGACACAATCTCCGGAGTCAACATCTGGATAGTAGTGGTAGATGGAATGCCAGCAGATGATGTAGCCACCACGGGAACATCCGCAGCGCTTGTACTTGTAACCTGTACAGAAGTAGGAACGATAGACATACCAGACAGTGCATCCGGAGCGAAACGTACCATCCTTGAAGTCTCTCCAGCTCCCATACCTGCACCTGTCCTTTCCCGTCTTGAACGTCGTATCAGCTTATGTATATCTTCTTCCTCTTCTGACTCATCATCATCCTCCGTTCTCTTTCTCTTCCCAAACGTTCTCTCTCGAGACACCATCAACCGTCTCCCCTCATTCATGATCTCATCCAAATCTGAGTCAGCCATCGACGTTGCTGCTCTAGTAACACTCACACCCGAACCCTGTGCAGCAGAGACCTGCACCTCTTTCAGCGGATCAACTCGGTCCATATCAAAGTAATCTTGACCACCAAAGACAGCATCAAGATCTATATTCTCCTCAGCCGTCACAACAGGCACAGCAGATGCAGCTTGAGTTGCTCTTGCCTGTCGCGGTTGAGGATCTCTGAACTCGTCCCCACCAGCAGGAACATACTCTGGGTTGATTAAAAACCCAAACAGTGGAGTATGCCTTGGACGCCGCTCAGGCTTGCTCCTCGCACTCGAAGTGCGGCATTGAGCGAAGATACGCTTGCTCACAGATTCCACGTATCTGATCGGTCGTCTCTGAGGTAGATTCGGAGCCACATGGTTCAATATCATCTGGATGAAACGTGGATACATAATGAACCGCTCACGAGCCATCGCCCTCCTCTGTCTGTCAATCTCGTAAAAGACCATCTGACTAAAACTATAGCGTTTATTGTAAGTCAGTGCAGTCATTGCGGACTGCATGGTCGCACCCATACCGTCAGTGCTCGCCTTCCTTCCTGACATGCAAACTATCATGACGTGCATAAGGAAGCGCCACTGATCAAGTAGAAAACCCTTCCGTCTCTGTGTATCGCCTAATGGACCAGAATAGCCCATTCGGAGAAACGCTCCATCACGAAACGGAGCCACAAACTCAGTTGGGTCGTCCCTCGTCTCTTCTCCAAACCGTAACGCCACCCGAATCTGTTCAGAATTGAACTGAACCTGTTGATTGTTCACAGTCGCTCGCATGACCGGGGGCTCAACACGACAATCGTATTCTACCGTCTGCCAAAAGTCTTCGATATTTGGTAAGGATATCGGCAGAGTGTTCGTGATAGCATGAAAAATCCTCGAGCGTATGAGGAAAGTAATAATCTCGCGGTAATCCTCAACGCCGCTCGCTTCCGGGTCAAGGGTGATGTACATATTGTGACCCGGGAAAAATTGCCGTTGGTTATCACCATCGTCTCCTCCTGCACCTCCAGCACCAGCTACTGCAGCCATATCTACAACAAACGAACCAAGTTAGATAAACGTTAATGAATAACACAAGTTCGCTAGTTACCATGAGCGAAGTTGTGATAAACTCTGTATAGGCGAAGTTAAAGATGAGGCGAAGTTGGGAACAACTTCGCTTCAGCTTTAAGTTCGGCTAATTAATATTAAGTAAAAATGATCCAGGCGAAGTTAATGATAACTTCGCCTCACCACAACATCGCTTCAGGCGAATTTAAGTTTCAGGCGAATTTAAGTTTCAGGCGAAGTTACGGATAACTTCGCCTCAGGCGAACTTAAGCTTCAGGCGAAGTTACGGATAACTTCGCCTAAACCATAACTTCGCCTGAATCTGAAACGGCGACAGTTCGAATGATTCAAGCTTGAAGATCTGAGGTTTTCTGGGTATTTTGACGATTTAGGACTTTTAAACTCAAGCTTTTAACAATAGGTTGACGATCAGTTTGTACATGACCACGTGAAAACGAGTTTTGAAATCGGGTTTAATGGTCGGTCGTCCGAGGTTATTACCCGGTTGTCGAAACAACCTTAGATTAATCAAAGAACATATAACATCAGATAAAAGAACCCAAACAACCTTTAGATCGGTTTGAAATCGAAGAACAAGTGAACAAGTATGGATTTGTAATAACAAGTTCGCTGTGAAAAACGGTGGATATAAGTTCGCTGAATAATGAACAAATTGACTCTAAGTATTCTTTATATAGGGGATCTGTTATACAGGCGAAGTTACGGATAACTTCGCCTAGGCGAAGTTATCCACAACTTCGCCTGTTCAACAACATCGCCTATATATTTACAGAATTTAACCTTATAAGTTTAACAATTTTCCAATTAAGTTATAAAACTTTCCTTTAAGAACTAAACGACACGATCAAGTCCAAGTAACCTGTTTTAAAAAAATACAACTACAGAAAAGGAAAACTTTTAACAATTAAAGTATAAGGGATCAAATTTCAGTCTCGATAGGATCTGCTACGTTTTAGAAAAGATCCGAACAGGAATCATACTAAGTATGTGACTGTCACATAGATCCGTGTTTAGCTGTATTATGACATAAGGAAACAGGTTGTAAGCAGGTAATATACTTAAGATGGTTTTCATCGTTTCTGTGATACGAGTTAGGTTCAATTATGCCTCAAAATTTAAGTGGGCAACAACTCAGAAATATTGATGCCTCCTATCTCTCCTCAAAGCGTATTTGGCTTTCCCCAAGTCACCCCGAATTGACCTCGACCCATAGTGTCTGATTAAGTTGTAAGTATTCTTGATCTGCTTCCCGTTCTTCTCTCTTACTCAATGATTGTGAAGTCTTGATTTTGTCATCACTAATATGTTTCAATAACTCCAAATATAATTTTTTTTTTCCGAATAAACATAGACTTCAAAGTAGAAATTAACTGCAAGTCCCGAATCTGGATCACTGCAGTATCTTGAGACGCTATCTTCACGGGAATCAGAACACACATGGGCTCGTGTATGACTGGGTAATCGCTTTTCTGCCTATCATTCGGAAAGATATATATGAAGACATGCAAAACTCTTAAGGAGTTTCCACGTAAAATCAAGTAGATTTAGTTTGTATCACGTCTACTTTTACGCACCATAAAAAGTTACCATGACATACAATGACTGTCCTAAAGCCTTTTAAGCCTAATAACTTCACTAGTTAAGCACACAGAATTAGTATATCTATCATTTTCCAAGGTTGGATCAATTTTATGTTAAACATAGCTAACGAACTTCTTACGAAGTAACAGACTTGAAAAATAATTTCATTTCCCAGAAAAATTTTGAATTCTATCGCCCCGATTGATTCAAAGTCTTCAGGTAAACGGCTATCCCGAAGATCCAATGGATCAGCTGGACCGACCCCATACTAGTATGTGTCCTTCGAACTAATTATGATCGACTAATTTTCAGCGAAAGAATAAAAACTCATCATAACCGCCCCGGTCACTTTCAGTCATCTGGTTAATGGCTATCCTCATATTCTACAAGTAGAAATAAGGACCAAACATATCCTAAGACATGTCCTTCAAACTGAGGTAACCGACATAATTTTAAGCGATAGTGACGTATTTATTTATTTTTTTTTTATTTTTTTTATTTTTTTTTATTTATTTATTTTTTTTAATCAAACATTAAAAACATGATTACTCGGGATTGATCATCCCATTCAGTTCAATAAGGTTTTGAAATCTGGATTTGTCAAGCGCTTTAGTATATAAATCAACGAAATTATCAAGCGTATCCACCTTTTCAAGCACAATCAATTTCTTCTCAGCACAATCCCGTATAAAATGATGACGTATGTCAATATGTTTAGTTTTACTATGTTTCACGGGATTGTTAGTTACTGAGATAGCAGCTGTGTTATCAATGCAAATAGGAGTAAGTAAGAAATTCAGACCATAGTCGCGCAACTGTTGTTGAATCCAAAGAACCTGAGAGCAGCAGTTGGATGCTGCCATGTATTCTGCCTCACAGGTTGAAATTGCGACTGAAGTCTGCTTCTTGCATTGCCACGACACCAATCTGCCACCAAGAAACTGACATCCTCCAGTTGTTGACTTCCGACTCTGATTGTTATGATACCAATTGTAGGTTCCCTTGACGGATCACACGAGATATCCCGATATACACAGGTGCGGAATCCCTGTGTAGATCGTTACGGACGTAGAACACAAACACACGAACACACGAATACGATACGAACAAACTCACGTTATATTAATAAATCAACACGTGATATAATCACAGTTACAGACTCTCGACCTCACGTCACTTGACTTACACGAACAACTTGAACTTCTAAAACGATAAGCCGTAACCTATATAAATACACGACAACTTCGCCTCAGGCGAAGTTGTCCATAACTTCGCTTGGTTAACAAGTTCGCCTAAGCGAACTTGTCAACAACTTCGCTTGGTTAACAAGTTCGCCTAGGCGAACTTGTCAACAACTTCGCTTTAAACAAACAAATACATAAACAATATTACAGACTCGATTACAGACACTAGACATATGAACTACTGACATTTATGCACCAACAGTTCGGCGGCATACCGTTTATACAATCCATCGACTAGAAAAATTGTTGTGAGTCGAGCGGGTGACACGGTGTTTGATGAAAAGCAAAGTTGGAATTGGGGTAAAAGTACCGAAGTAATCAATGTGGAGGATCGAGCACCTGACATGTTTTGGGTTAACTTTGGTGATGAAATTGACACCGGAGAAGGAACCGTTAATGCTGAAAATATAGGGTCGAACCCTAAGTCGAACTCTACGAGTTCAAGTGGTGACGGGGGTGAAGAAGACGATGAAGAACCGATAGTCGAAAATGCTCCAACAAGCCCGGCTAGTACAAGCAACACGGTTACACCTGAGCCGGATGTTCGGAGATCATCTCGAGCCACGGTTACCCCGGTTGTGACATTCGTCAATTTCAGGTTAACTCCGTTAACTCAACTCCGTCAATTCAAACTTAAAGATCACTGAATCTATAACGCACACCTCATTACATTTAAACTAGGGTTTAAATGACGCTTGACACTTACTACATGTGTAGTCTTTCGGGAATTGCACCGAAACGCAAACCTGTTGACGCAAACAATTGGTGAATAAACGAAAAACGTCAAAACAATAATTATGTGATAATTATGTGTTAGACTTATGTGTTATGTGATAACATTATTATAAACGTTAACTCAACGTGCTAGAACTAGTTAATTAAGCTAGAAAAGTACAAACTAGAAGTTGAGGGACAAAAGTGTAACATGTTATTATTATTAATAAATATAAACCCTAACCTCTCCTCCCTCTCCCTCTTCCCAAAACCGACGGCCAGCCCCCCCTTCCCCCTCCTCACGATCGGGTCACACACACACACATATCTCTTGGTTTTTGATCTTGTTTTTCACAATTGAAGCCTCCTACACCCGATTCTAGTCATCTTCTACCTTCCTCTTGCTTATATTTGTGCTTTTGAAGGTATAATTATAAACCTTAAAATCTGGAAATTTCATATGTTGTGTTCATATGATCTTTGTTTGATTTGATGATGTATTGATGATGATTTGATAACTAGAATTGATATTATTACATGTTAATTGTTGTGTCTTTGATTTTGAGATCAAATAAAACCCTAACCATGTATGTATGGTGTAATTGATATGCATGGATGATGGTTATGGTGTCTAGAATGTTATATGAACGGATTATGGTCCATAGATAGTTAATATGTTGAGTTTGGATGCAAACAGTTTCTGGACAGATTGTGTTGTTGATGTTCAATTGACTATATCGGGGTGTAAACGTAAAAATTGGTTGAGATTATTGATACTACAGTAAACTAGGTTGAGTCTAGTTTCTAAAGAATATAAATTTGCAATTTTTGGACGTGTGAAAGTTAACCTTTATGATTTTACAAAAATGTTGTGCAAAGCTGAGTTGTTAGACCTGCTGTTAGGTTGTTTTGTAAATATTATATCTCATGAACTACGAGACCAATTGGGCTGGTTCCACTTCTGGAAGTTGACTTGTTGAGTTAGGAACCTAACCCAAGTGGTCTTGCAATTATTGGATTTTTCGTTTAACGGGAATTTCAAATAACATTCTGTTGCGCATAAATTTGACTGTTATGAGTTTGCTGTGGTAAATTGATCTTTGTGAGAAATATGTATGGAATAAAAATACAACAAAATATGTTCTGGAAACCTAACACATACATGCTTTTGTGATGATTTTTGGTAAATTAATTGTGATGCTATGATCGGTGGGATAGACTAGTTTTTCAAGTAGAATTCTGTCGTTAAGAAACTAGTTGCTGAATTTTGTGAAAGTTGCATGAAACATGGTGATTGCTAATTTATTATCGTATTTTGACCAAATTGCCCTTGCGGTGGATAATTGCTAACTAATTGTCGTATTTTGACCAAAATACCCTCGCGGGGAATAATTGCTAATTGATTGTCATGATTTGACCAAATTGCCCTCGCGGGGAATAATTGCTAGTTAATTGTTATGTGTTGACCAAATTGCCCTTACGGGAAGTAATTGCTAGTGATGTACATTATGAATACATGACACGTAAATAATTGCTCACACATGTAACGTATCACAAATACACTTGTTAAAGTCACACACGATTCACAAACGAAACACGAAACATGTTGTGTGCATAGGTATTATGTGCCGAGTCTAGAGACTTGATAATAGTTCCGACACTTAGAAAATCTCCTTGTTGTTTTAGAACGCTAGAGAGAGTTTTTTTCGGTGACGCACATCCTTTGGTGAATTATTTTGGGAAATTCTTCGCAAACAGTGAGTTCACTTACCCCTTTTTAAATTGTTTTCAAACGTTTTTCACTTGGGGAGATAACATACTCCGAAAACGCATTTAAGATTTTGTTAATATAGATTATATATCACTTGTAAAAACTAAGTGGCAAATGTAATAACTAAAGTCCTTCATTCACATCGAACCGTTTAATATTGGATAATAGCGAGTCATTGTTGAGTAGTACTATTGGGTTTGACAAACCCCACCCAACGCTAAACTCGACTGGAGGTCGAGTGGGTGTAATCTTGGCTAAACACATACCATGGTCGGGATAGACCTGGTGGCAAGGCAAATGATAAACAGTCAGCTTCGGTGTCGAACACTTAGTAATACTTGTTTTATAGGCTAGCTACCTATAGATATATAATTGATTTAACACTATCTGGTAACGCAAAACGCTGAACGCAAAACGCTGAACGCAAACGCTAAACGCTTTATTTTATATAAACTTGTGAACTCACCAACCCCGTGTTGACACTTTTAGTATGTTATTCTCAGGTAGCCGAGGCGGGCGCGCGGTATAGGATCATGCATTATCTGAAACGCTTTTGTTTATGCAAACTATTTAAAACTGTTATCATTGGGTTTAAGTCGTCCTGCGTGACGCGACATTTATTTTATGGTTTTTACGCTTCCGCATTTAATTACTCGTAAACGTTTTTATGGTTTGATTATAACTAATGAATCCGATCCTGTTAGTTCACACCCTCTGACGGTAAAACTCCATTCGTGGATTTTGAGGGTGTGACACCGGTACATTTTAATGATTATGTCTTGAATTCGAGTATAATTGATGAAGATTTGCTATTGCTTGCGGATGATGAACCGGTTTGTTTTGATGATGCAAATCGAAACCGGAGTGGATGAAAGTAATGCGTATCGAGATTGAGTACATTAATAAAAATAATACGTGGACGTTGACCGAGTTACCACGTGGTGCAAAGGCGATTGGTTTAAAGTGGGTTTTCAAGGTTAAAAGAAACGCGGATGGCTCGCTTAATAAACACAGGGTGAGACTCGTGGCAAAGGGTTATGTTCAGCAACCCGGAGTCGATTTTGACGGGGTTTTCGCACCAGTGGCTAGACTCGAAACGGTTCGTTTATTATTATCTCTCGCAGGGAATGGAGGTTGGGAATTGCATCACCTCGATGTCAAATCCGCGTTCCTACATGGCGAGTTAAAAGAACAAGTTTTTGTTTCTCAACCGCTTGGTTTTGTTAAAAAGGGTGAAGAGCACAAAGTATACAAATTATCTAAAGCGTTGTACGGCTTAAGGCAAGCTCCGAGGGCGTGGAATACAAAGTTGAACGGTATTTTGTTAAATTTGAAGTTTCACCGGTGCATAGAAGAACAAGCGGTTTACCGAAAGAAAACTGGAACCGAACTTTTAATAGTTGGTGTGTACGTTGACGACTTAATCGTGACAGGTTCGAATTTAAACTTAATAATGGAGTTTAAGCTCGAGATGGCTTTAAACTTTGAGATGTCGGATTTGGGAAAGCTAACTTATTATCTCGGAATTGAAGTTTCACAAAGCAAGGATGAGATAAAAATTAAGCAAGAAGCGTATGCGAAGAAAATTTTAGCAGAATCAGGAATGGAGGTTTGCAATCCTGCTCAAATTCCATTGCATCCGAGTATAAAAGTTTCCAAATTTGAAGACGAAGAAGATTTTGATGCTACGAGATATCGAAAGATTGTCGGGTGTCTCCGGTACCTGTTACAAACTCGTCCCGACTTGGCGTATTCGGTCGGAGTCGTAAGCCAGTACATGCAAAACCCGAAGCAATCTCATGCAACTCTTATAAAGCAAATTCTTCGTTATATTCAAGGTACTCTCAGTTTTGGTATTTCTTACACTCGTGGGAAAAACGTGTTAGTTGGTTATAGTGATAGTAGCCATAACATTGACCAAGACGATGGCAGAAGCACTATGAGGCACGTGTTTTATCTTGGGTCTTCACCAATTACTTGGTGTTCTCAGAAACAGTGCATGGTTGCACTCTCATCGTGTGAAGCAGAGTACATGGCGGCAAGCGCAGCCGCGTGTCAGATGGTTTGGCTAAGAGACTTGATAAGTGAGTTATTCGACAAGGAAATTCAAGCAGTGGTGTTACGTATCGATAATACATCAGCAATAGCACTCGTGAAGAATCCGGTTTTCCATGGAAGGACCAAACACATCAAATCTCGGTTTCACTATATTCAGGAATGTGTTGATCGTAAAGAAGTAAGTGTCGAGCATGTTAGTGGTGTTAAGCAATGTGCCGATATCTTGACTAAGGCTCTTGGGAGAATCAAATTCAAGGAGATGCAGGAATTACTTGGAGTTGAAGACTTGTCGATTTCGAGTTCGAAATTCCGGGGGTGATTGTTGGGAATTTCGGTTAAAGGCCGTTATATGGCGTGCAAGGTTAAGTAACGAGATTTAAGGAGTGGATAATTATAAACAATTAAATGTGCTTAGATTTCATTGTTAGTATAATTATTATGTCCTATTATTTAGCAATCCTAGTTATAGTCTAATTGTGATAGATTAGATTATAAATACCCGTGCTTTGGAGTTAGAGATTGTAATTGGGTAATTGAGTTATGTGAAGTTTCTCAATAATATAACATGCATGTTTGGGTGCTTAGCCAAATTAACGTGTCTGGGTTTTGAGTTCGTGTTCAATACCTGGTACCAATTCCATTAATAAATGCAATTGATAATGTTAGGAACCCAAGCCCTAACCCATTAATAATTTTTTTTAGGGTTATATATTATTATTTTTCAAAATTAAGGTAACATACTATTTTAATTTATCTAATAAGGTAGTTGAGTGTTAACAAATTGTAATAATATAGTCACTTATACCTGTTCTAAACCTGTAAGTTATAAACTTTATACTTCTGTTACCATGATTTTGTTTTCATAAAATAAAATTAGAAATAGGAAATACATATACCTAATGATAAGTGAAGCACGTTAACTGATTTTAGCTTGGGTGGTATCCGTGGACAACCATCTTCAATAGTGGCATCGCCAAAATACCCTTCTTTACATTTGCACGAGTAATTCCCTTGGGTATTCTTGCATTCTCCATAACACAGAACCAGGTTACATTCATTGATATCTAAAAAATAAACAAAAGAATATCATGTGTATTGTAACCTCATGCTAGCTCAAACAATCAACTTATTAATTAGCACACATGAGTGTATGGCCGGTTTTCTCTCTTTTGTTTTTCACATAAAATTAATAATATCATGGTTTAAATATCATAGTTAAATGGACATGATCCATCAAAGTGATATTCAATATTAACCTAAACTAATATTCCTGCTTTTAATTAATAGAAAGATAATATCATATATATAAAAGGATCATGAACAATCTCTTTTGTACGTCGAGTAAACTAAATAACTTCATACAACATATATGCAATTTACTGCATACTTGCGGTATACCATACTACATGTATGAACTATTATGTGTAGTACATACCTTTGCAGCCAGGAGGTAAATATGGATTCCCTTGATAGCCATCTTTACAAACACAGCGGTAACCACCAGCTACCCTTTGAGAGTCCACACACAAGCTATTTGGGTACTTGCAGGCAAATTCATGGTTTGCTTTGGCTTGAGCACAACTCTGATTACCACCAAGAGCCCAGTCGATGACTACCTCAACAGTAGATTCAATCCTATCTCGGAAGGAAGTGTCGTGTACATCAGTCGCACTTAAATCACTAACGCCGTTAAACTTAAATACGTACTCCTCACCAACAAAGGCATATGTACAAGGGGCAAAAGACATTGTTTCATTCGAATAATTATCTATATCCACCAAGCTATCAACAGAAGTTTTAAAGTAATTTATGCCTTGAGGGATGGATGACTGACAACAACCACTTCCTGAGCACTGATTGCGTTTTACCTCCTCCGGTTTTGAGCAAAACACCATACAACCTGTAGACAAGGGCGTTCCGTTAATATTTGTTGCTGAGGTCAGCCAAGCAAAACCGTCACAACCGATGACTGTGAACTTATTTACTTCTGAGTAGGTGTGCGGAAGACCCCTAATATCCGCGGTGATATTGGCTGATGTTTCGTAGTTATTTAGAAAAGAGCATTTCTGCGCCACTAGATTGGAACTGCGGAGGGTGGAGTCAGATATCCGTTTAATGGAAGTGTAGCTTCCTTCAGCAAACGAGGCCTTTGGAGGGTTTGAGGACTTGTTGCAGTAGATAACAAACCCTTCGTTTATAGAACAGTTTGAGTTGAGGGGACAATCAAGTCCCCACATCGGCTTTCGCAGCCTGGCTTTGCTAAGTTGGTTGAGTTGATGAGGTTGTAGGTTTCGTTAATGGATGTTAATGCCAAGGCTAACGGTATGCATATAATTGCTGCCAACATTATTGGAACAAGGAATTTCATTGCTACCATGTAAAGTAATTTGTACGTGGTTAATTGGATATTTAAGGGATACTAAATTAACTTTATATATATATATATAGAGCACAACGTACACCCTCTGGCCTCTGCAATATCTTATGGTATCAATATGTGTTAGATAAAGAGTCCTTGTGAGAGTTTAAAGTCTCATTATGAGTAAAGTGGTGTAAGTTTTGAACTAATTATGGGCATATGAGTTTGTTGTTTTAACAAAAAAAAAATGCATGGTAGACTTGGTAGTGGACTAGCTTGTAGGGGAAAATGAGGTGTCGGTTGATAATATTCTAGTCATCATAAATGGTTTTTGGCAGATAAATCGTGTATATATCTCATGGGGCCTAATTGCATGGGATGTTAGTGTATTGTTGAATTTTCAAACTCATAAAGAGTAATACCCCTAGGTACGGCTACAAGCCCTTTGGAAACTTTGGGTTTAACAAGAGACAACATCTATATGTTAATCTTTTTATTCATCTGCTTTTACTATTAATAAAAAAAAGCTCTTAATTTATAAAATCATAAGAGACAAATAAATCTTATACTTGTGTCTCAAGAACCCGATAGATAATCATACCCGAATAAATTAAACGAATAAGTCTCATTTATTTTATAAATTGATATAAATCACCAAATCGTAAACGTACACAAAATTAATATTGAATAACTCTCAATATATTGTAGAAGAAAATAACTAAAAAAACTTTATTATACATAACTCGTGTTTTTATTGATGAACCCTAACTCAGTTGCATTTCATATGTTCTATAATGTCTAACCATAACTCAACTTATATAGACTAATCCAACTTGATAGCTAAAACACTACTTATTATAATAACAAAAAAATTATGAAACATAACCAACTATGACTGACTTGTCAATATTTATTTCTCATATTCACTAGCTAGTAACATAGAGTCTGAAAATACCAACAAGGTGTATTAATTACACATGCAAGATATGACATAAATTTTGATATAAAGTACCGAAACATGAAATGGGACCACCAATGGAATGTAAAAGGTCCAATCATTCCTGTAACTCTTAACGTGGACTATGCAAGTGGAGCATTATGTCTTTCATTCCCATACTGCTTGAACTGTATTCTCCAAATGTATCACTAGTAGCAACAAGAGGGTGCGTATCATGCTCTTCACTTTCAATCATGAAACTGCTTGTTTTGGTGTAATTTTCTTGACTAAACCAAGGATGATGTTTGCCAGACTTCCTCAATGTTTCAAGCTCCATGGTCACATCTTTCATGCTAGGCCTGTCCGCACCTACTTGGCTAAGGCATCTACAAACCAAGTCACACATTGCTTTTAACTGCTCATCAGTTGCTTCCTTTACCACTAGATGGTCAAGAATCTCAACCAATCGATTTTCCTTTTTTACCTTTAGAAAATATGTAGCAAGATTTATATCATCAAAACCTCTTTCTGGGTCAATAGGTTTTCTTCCTGTCAAGAGTTCTGCTAGAACCACTCCAAAGCTATAAACATCACTCTTGTCTGTTAGATGACCCGTATGAAAATATTCAGGATCCAGGTATCCTATGGTCCCTTGAACTAGTGTAGTGACTTGATCATGACCTAATGGGACTAACCTTGAAGCGCCAAAATCTGCAATTTTTGCGACGTAATTTTCATCCAATAATATGTTAGTAGATTTCACATCTCTATGTATGATGGACATTCTAGCATCGTTGTGAAGATAAGCAAGTGCACCAGCCGATTCATGTGCTATCCTTAAACGAATATCCCATGACAATCTCCCCTTCCCACTTCTATTACGAATGTGGCTATGAAGAGTATCATTAGACACAAACTCGTAAGCTAGCAATGGGACATCAGTTTCCAAACAACATCCCAAAAGTTGAACCACGTTTGGGTGATTAATTTGTGCAAGAATTACCATTTCGTTTATAAACTGATCCCTTTGTCCTTGGTCCAATCTTTGGGACTTTTTGATTGCTACTATACGCGTATCCAGTAGAGTTCCCTTGTACACAGTGCCATTGCCTCCTTTTCCAAGAATGTTATCTTCTGCGTAATTGTTCGTCGCCTTTTCTAGCTCTTCAACTTGAAAAATCTTCATGACACTACGACCGGTGGTCTTAAGTTTACTTTCCAAGAGTACACCCCCATTTTGCTCAAATAGTTGTTCTCTTAGCTTAATTAGCTTTCTTTGCTTCACCATTATGTGTAACAAAGATAATCCAGTCAGTAATGTGAGGAAACCAAGCCCTAATCCTGCATGTGATTAGAAGATGGATACTAAATTAAGATAACCCAACCAACAAATTATGCTTGAGTACGTTTTCGATATGGGTTAAATAACTAAAAAAAAAATTCAAAAATAACGTAACAAACTATGTTAATTTTTCAATCAAGGTAATTGGTGATTAACAAGTTTCAAACAACAATCATTGAATTTTTTATAGTTTTATATTTTTAATTAATTTTTAATATAAAAAGGAAATAAACTATTTGGCACTTCTATTATTATATGTCATTATATCAATTAGAAAAAAAAAATTATAATAATATGTCAACTTAATTGAAAATTCAAAAGCATGCTTTTAGCCATGTCCTTTTTCTCATAAACTTCCAAAAATAGAAAATACGTATACCTAACGATAAGTGAAGCACGTTTAATGGTTTTCTCCGACAACCATCTTTAACCATGGGATCACCGGAATACCCTTCTTCACAGTTACACGTGTAATTCCCCGAATTATTCTTACAAACTCCATAGCATAGGTTCACAACATCACATTCATTGATATCTATAAAATAAACAAAAGAATATCATGTTTATTGTAACTTTATGACTAAATCAATCATAACCTAGAAAATTATTTTTATTTCAATGGTTAAATGCGTACAATATGTGTAGTTCTACTAACATCAATTTATTAGCCCACATAAGTGCATGAGTTTTATATTTTTGTATGCTTAAGTATAGTAACTTTTCCTATCATTCATTCATTCTTATCGTGTATATTTACCAACTCTGCATTACCATTTGATATAACAAAGTTTTATCATAGAATTAGTTAGTTATAAACATATAATGCAGTTAACTGTTGTAATAAAAACAAAACGCTCGTTATCACATTATACATCATCGTAGAGTCAAAACTTGATTCTGGGTCTATTTTTTTAACAACATTTGAAAACAACTCATAACTAGAACGTCAAAATCAGTATCGACAGTTGCCATCGCGTTACAAGAAGGACACTCTGGTATAGGAGATAGTTCCAAACACCATTACAAAATAAAAATGAAATAAAGTGAAAACCTTTTTGTTTTGTTATCTGGCACTTTTAAAGTCAACGGAAAATTAAATAGTTTCACATGTGCTTTTTGTAAACTATATATTTATAAACAACTTACTGTTAATCGATTGACAGAAATGTGTATCATGTATCCTTTGGTCACATTTTATTATCTTTAATTTTGTAATATAAGTTCCAAAAGTACTGATTGATTTCCAATTTATGGTAAATATAATAGCTCTAGTAAATTACGTAATTTCGCCCATTAATATATAGGGGAATGTTAACGTACAAATAAAATTAACGTGCTAATTTTGAGAATCAAGTAGAGTAATTATAAGTTCTCTATGATGTAATTACATAATTAATCTACTTGTATATATAACTACTCTACTTAATTCTCACAATTAACACATTAATTTCATTTGTATTTGATCTAAACCCTTAAGATATATACGTATATATATATATATTGAATTTTAATATTGTCTTTTTTATGTAGCCAGTGACATGTACGTTCAGCTGAAATTTAAGTTAATTAATCAAATGTAAAACACATGTCGATCACTTATAAAAGATGGTTATTCTCTTTACTTTTTTTACCAAAATTGGTTTTAGTATTATTTTTTTATATAAAATTATATATTTCATGGCTAAAATAATTTCGGATAGCCGGGACATGATTATCCATTATTATATATCTACTTATGTCAATTTATACATATTACTTTGTGCAATCATTTGATAATAACTAATTGTTCTCTCATTATTTAATATATGCAACTAACATATTATTATAATAAACATAAAATGTTCGTATGTCACATCAAAAGAAAGTCAAAACTTGAGGCCAGGTCACCTTTTATCTCCACCTTCCACACTAATTTCATTCCAAAGTCAAAGTTGATAAAAAAAATTAAATTTACATAACTCATAGAGAATAAGTTGAATTAACTAATACAGTTTGTAAAAGACTTGCTCTTACAATTAAAAACAAAAATAGCGTCGCAGCTTGTTAATCGCTTAACTTCTATTTCAACATAAACGAAAATATATTTTAAGTTGAATAATAGCTAGTGAAAAGTCTATGAAGTGAATCGAATTTTGCAATAATCGTGAGTAACCGAACAAGAAGAGGAAGGACATAGTTGCTGACCTTTTATTAGTCATGTATTCTCTTTAAACACAAAAATTAAGTTGACTGGTTCATTTTATTGTGTTATAATCTATGTAATGTGAAAGTTGGTAACTAATTGAGATATATTGATTGTAGGCAGATCATTACCTTGGCAGCCAGGATACAAGTATGGATTCCCTTCATAACCTTGTTTACATTCGCAGCGGTAACCACCAGCTTCCCTTGCAGAGTCAACACACGTGCTATTTGAGTATTTGCAGGCAAAATCAGTGGTTCCGTTGGCCTGAGCACAACTCATCGTACCGATAGCCCAGTCAAGTACTATCGGTACATCAGACTCAATCCTATCTTTGAAAGAAATGTCGTTTAAATCAACTGCGCCTTTGAACTTTAACTCGCTAGGATCACCAAGAAAGGCATACGTACAAGGAGCAAACAGACTCTTATCGGTCCTTTCACTTGAATTCCGCAAGGAAGAGATGCGAGTTGTGTAGTAGTTAATGTCTTGGGATATGGATGATCGACAGCAACCATTTCCTGTGCAGTCAGCATCACCAACCTCCTCCGGTTTTGTGCAAAACACCATGCAACCCGTATACAAGTTCTTATCCTTTGTTCTTGAGGTCAACCAAGCAGAACCATCACAGCCGAGGACGGTGAACTTGTTTACTGTTGATATGGTGTATGGCCAACGTGTAAAATTGAAGGAGAATGCGATAGAACTGTTAGACCCATCAAGAAATTTGCATGTACGCCCTACTAAATTGGTAATCTGCAGGGTGGAGTCAGATATCAATTTGATGGAGTTGTAACCTGTTCTGGTAAAAGAAGGCCTTGCAGGGTTTAAGGACCTGTTGCAGTAGATAACAAACCTCTTGTCTATAGCACAATTTGAGTTGAGGCCAAAAGGGTATGGGACAGTCAAGTCCCCACATCGGCTGTCGCAGCCTGGCTTTGCTAAGTTGGTTGAGTAATTGACGAGGTTGTAGGTTTCATTATTAGCTGATGCTGTAAAGGTGAATATTGTTAGAAATAAAGCCAACATAAGAAGAACAAGGAGTTTCATGGCTCTGTGTATTTTGTGTGGATATTTTGATGAGTAATTGGTCCAACTTAAATAAACATTACAACTGGTAGAAGAATATGCATACGTATTTTTCTTTCATATAATATATCAACAACTATTATTATTATTATGGAAACGGTCTTCATTCAATATATCAACTACAGCCACACCTTCCTGTCCTTTTTATGCACTCAGTTTTTACAATTTTAATGCACTTAGAAGTATATAAAAAACTTGGATTTATTGTGTATTATCTATAACCACTGTTAGAAATCGCTAGATGCTTGTCGGGCAGTGGCTGGCGGTTCAATCTATGGCTTGATTCTTTCATACATATATAAATAGTTTCACACATGTCCATATCAACTCTATTTTGTCCCAGTCAATATTAACTGTCTTTGTTTAATGTTTGATACAAAGGCACACATCACACATCACACATTTACTGGTCATACAACATAAATAAAATGGCAGATTGGGATGTTATTAGTATGCACTTGAGGTTATCACAGATTTTTGTAGCTATAATACCACCAGAAAAAAAAGAGTATTAACCACCAGGTCAATAGCATTTTGCACTAGGTTCCATGGTTATACTAAAATCAAGAAAACATTTTGCACTAGGTTCTGTACATTCTATTCCCCTTGTGTTCTTGCAAAAAGGATGACTTTTTAGTCAAAAATCAGCAATCTTAACGGTCTTACCATTTAGTCAAAGTCAAAGACATACCTGATGCCAGAAATCAAAAGAATATTAGCAACTAATAACCACCCTTAATGACCACATTCGACTGTACAATAATAGGCATCACGCGTCATCTGCATCACTTCCACCAGCCTGAACTTCTTGCCCAAACACATACATGCTCCCATCGGGACCCAAAACCTTAAACCTGCGCAAAAACCCGAATAAAAGTCAACATTTTCTCTCAGGACAGTTGACCAAATGGATGTATGAAAACGTAAAATTTATTCAAATTCAAATGCGAACTTGCATACCTCTCGAGAATAAACTTCCCTTCCTTGTACTTCTGTATTTTCTCATGTGCAGACTCCTGAAATTAACACAAATGTCTGTTATTCAAAAAGGTGTAGAATAGACCACATTTGACTTTTAAAGTCAAAGTACTACTTTTGAAACATGAAAGTAATATGAAATGGTCTGATAACTGAATAAATTTAATTAACCATGTGTAACGAATATAAACTGCTTTAAGAACAAGACCGTGACCGATGAAAAAACAATTTGACAGGTGTCAACTTCTAATTTGTAAACTGACAAGTTTGAGTTTCCACAATGTTGGAAGAGAAAAATACAAGTATAAATGAAAAGAAAATCTCACATATTTCCACCCGACGATCGATCCACATCCAACACAAAATATGTCAACAACAGTATGCATTCCAGTTATCATCATCCGTTCTTCTTTCTCTCCAACAGTCACATTCACACTAGAAGCATATAAAATACTTCAGGCTGTTTTAAATAAAAGCATCGGTGTTAAAGCAGAAACTTGAAACAAGAACACTTACACCTTATCAAACAGATAAGCTTTCCCATGTCGACAGTGGAAAGCCTGTCAATAATCAAAACAAAACAACAACAAAAATCAGCATAAAAACTATTATTACAGTTTACAATAATGAACCAACTTATTTTTCGGATAAAAGTAATTAAGAAGATTGCAGTCATTTTTCGGCTTTAAACCTTTTGAAGCCTAAAAACTCTCTTGATTTTTAGAAAGCCAATTATTATAAAAGATAGTTGAACTTGAACACTAAAGTCTAAATCGGACTTGTTTTGAAAGCGGGTTTAGATTCAGGTAGGGAATCGGATTAGTACATCTAAAGAATAAAATCATATACTAAATAAAAGTTAAATACATAAATATGTTCAACCAAAATAGTAATCATCACATCAGAAAGGTTTACACAAACAGGCTCATAAGCATTATTACTATTATTATAATGTGTAAAAAGAAACTGATTCCAATTTCCGATTCCGTTCTAAGAAGGAAAACAGATAATCCAAGTAGCAAACATGAATCATATCTCTAGAGAAAACTTAATCCCATAAATAATTTGCCATTAACAAATATAGTAAAAACACTTATCTGAATGGTTTAGAACGGTATCCTATTAGCAGTAACATGAAGCAATTCAAGTGGCGTCTATTATCAAATTCAAACACACATTTTCTACAACTGGCAGTAGAAATATGTGAGATATTATTAATTGTCTAAATAGATTAATGGCTAAATAAAAACTTAAACATCCTTGTTGATACATTATTATTAAGTTATTGTATATAATCCTCAGTCAGTGTTGAATTCCAAAACCCTAGAAATGAGAAACACATTTTAATAAATTATCATCGCATTCGATCATCTCATCACATATATATAAGTAATTGCGTTGCGTGTATATATATAATAATAATAATAATAATAATAATATACCTTAGAGATGATGTGATCGGATAGGGCTAAATGAGTTTTGAAATGCTTGCAACTGTAGATGCTTCCTTCCAGGCTCACAACGTACACCCGTCCCATTATTATTATTCCGATTCCTAATTGCATTCACAATCCAAACAAACAAATGAAATCGATTCAATGAAATGAATGAATCGCCATAAGTAAATGCGATTGGATTACCTTTTAATCGGAGAAGAAGTTGTTACACAAACAACAAGATCATGCCAATAAATATATGCAATTCATTTCATTTCATTTTCTTCTCACTTTTTATTTCCGCCAAACGGAAAGTTAGTTTATGTACGTCTGATTAATAAACAAATCAGTAAGGGTAACGAACGAACATGGTCTAATGGTAATCGTGAACGTCCGGTAGTGATTAAACTTTTCTAAATTAGTATGTAATCATTTATGTTCGTTTCTTCATTACAATTGTATTTGTATGTTTGTTCATTAATGTTTGTTATTGTTCGTTTGTCGGTTAATATCTATGCGTTCGTTTGTCCGTTTGCAATATTAACGAACGGCCACGGATAAACTTAATTCCTTAATGGACGGACACAAACACAAATTTTTGTTTGATAAACTGTTCGTGAACCGTTCGTTTGTTCGACAAAAGTTTAACAAACAAACGCGGCAAGATCTCGTCCGGTGTTAATGTTTTTACCTTTATCTTGTTAATTAATTAGCTATATTAAATACTTCAGCAAGAATTAATTAATTTTAGTGTATTATTTACTAGTTATTGAAGAAAATAATATCAAAATCTTGTTCCATTATGCATAACAAAAACGTATTAATGGTAACTAGTAAATAATACACTAAAATTAATTAATTCTTCCTGAGGTATTTAATATAACAAGATAAAGGTAAAAACATTAATTGGATTTCTTTTTTTTAAAGAATTATATGTAGTATTTATTACATATATGTAATGTAATATGAATAATTAATGTTCACAACTAGGGGTGCAAATGAGCCGAGCTGCTCGCGAGCTACTCGAGATCGGCTCGTTAAAAATCTCGTTCGAGCCGAGCTTTATCGAGGCCGAGCCCGAGCTCAAGCCTAAAAATAAGCTCGTTTAATAAACGAGCCCGAGCCCGAGCTTTAGTTATCGAGCTCGAGCCGGCTCACGAGCCTAAACGAGCCTGCCATTTATATATATTTTTTAAATATATATTTAATAATTATTAATTAATAAATATTATGTTATGAAAAAATAAATAAAAATAACTGAATAATATATATTCTTTTATACATAAAATTATAATAGAAAAAAATATAAAAAATAATTATAATTATATAAAAAAATAATTAATAAATACTAAACGAGCCGAGCCCGAGCCGAGCTCGAGCTTCAAAATCCATTCACGAGCCGAGCTCGAGCTTTGAAAATAGAGCTCGAGCTCGAGCTCTGTGCAAGTTAAACGAGCCGAGCTCGGGCTCGGCTCGGCTCGTTTGCACCCTTATTCACAACATTTAATGATCATAATATAAGAGTAAAGTGTCATTTTTGTTCTTGTGGTTTGATAAATAATGCGAATTTAGTCCAAAAAGTTTATTTTTTGCATATGGGCCCCTCCATGTTTCCCAGTTCTTGCCAATTACATCCAAATCACTAACCCCCGTTAAATTTTATCATTAAGTCAGGGGTAAACATGTCTTTTCACAATTTTTTATTATAATACTTATTTCAGTGAACTGTGGTTTTCGTCCCTCTGGTTTGTCCAAATCTGCAGTTTTAGTCCAATAGTTTTCAAATTTGAAGTTTTCTTCCCTATGGTTTTATTTCACTTGCAATTAAACCCTAATTTATTAACCTCGTTAAGTCTGATTGTTAACCCATTTGCGTGCCCCTCATGTGACGATCAGTTTTGTCATTTTTCTCCCCAAATAAACCTCATTTCTAATTCGAACCCCCCCCCCCCCCCTCACGTGAGGGGCTGAGGTGTATTTGAGGAAAAAGGAAAAAAAGAAGGAACAAAACAGCCCATCACGTGAAGAGCATACTGATGGGTTTAACGACCAAACTTAATGTGATTAGAGAATTCATGTTTAATTGCAAGTGAAATGAAACCATAGGGAAGAAAACTTCAAATTTGAAAACTATTGGACTAAAACTGCAGATTTGGACAAACCAGAGGGACGAAAACAGCAGTTCACTGAAAGAGTGAAAAGACATGTCTACCACTGACTTAACGAAAATATTTAACGGGGTTAGTGATTTGGATGTAATTGGCAATAACTAGGAAATGTGAAGGGTCCATATGCAAAAAATAAACTTTTTGGATTATATTCGCATTATTTGTCAAACCACAAGGACGAAAACGACACTTTACTCTAATATAAGCAATTACAATGTATTTGGTCAGTTTGGTCAATTAACTTTGTTAAATATTTCATTGCATTACTTAAATAAAAATAACAAAAAAAAACAATTACTAAGAAACCAGGCCCATCCAGGTCCATGGGCCGGTTGAAACTTTAACTAGCCTAACAAGCCCATAACTCATGCTAATGTAATAATCTCTACTCCAACAAAACAACATAACAAAGGAACAACAATGAAAATACTCCATAACAACGCATGCTAATATGCTATAAATTCTCAAATATGATCTCCGGCCCAGATCCATTCGTCGTATAACCTAAGCAACTGCCCACGATGGGCCCGACTCGGTGGTGGTTTGAGCACAGCCAAGGCTCTATTAACTCTATCCAATGGTGACACAAATACATCATCCACAGGATTTACGCGCTTTTCCAGATAATAGGAACACATGTTGGCAATAGTCAAGAGAAGTCCACTATAACACGCCCAACGATCGTCTAAAACTGCGATCACGTAGCTGTACAGCGGCATACGCATTGTAGAAATATCATCATCACTAGCATCACTAATAAAGCTTCTCACAAGTCGCCGATGGCTTAAAACCCCATCAAGCGGTTCATCATGTTCCAAGATCACGCGCCAGAAAAAAATATCATTTTGCAGCAGAGCCTGCCAAATATCAGATCATCAGATTATTATTTTTATAAATAGTTTTTTAAGTCATAATTAATATATGTTATTTATTTGAGATGACCTTTCCCAGCATGGACTGAGCAGCAGGATTTTCAGCTCGGGCGCATAAGAAAAGAAGGCCCTCCCTATGACAATGCGCTCCATAATCATTAACAGAAATTCTCTGAAAATTTACTAACTTTAACACCTCTGTGTCTCGACAGAGGCTGTTAAACTTGCGACATCTGCAAGAAAAACATTTTAAATATCTTATTATCTCAAAAAATACATAAAACGACTGTAACAGAATCAAAAGAATAAAAAGAAACATGTTGCTTACGTGGCAGCAAAGCGGACGAGATCAGTCGCCCCGTTGGCTGAAGTCGCCAGTAAGGTAATGATGAAGCTCCAAATGTCGTCAGGCAGATAATAGGATGCCGCCATTTTCTGCTTTCTGGATTGACAAAACACATTGAAAACTTGTCAAACATAATCAAATCGCTTTAACTTCAAAAAGATGATCTTCAAAAGACATAACTATATATGTATACACACACACACACATTAATGCAAGTGCACATACACACACATATACATATGTGCCATTCTGAAAAAAAACAAAAAAAAATAGAAAAAAAGAAATTTAAAAACATATATGTATGTATAGTGTAGTGGAACATTATTTCTGTATAATTTTGTTAGAAATTAACAAAATTGGTTGGGAATTCTCTTTATCACATTCAAAATTTACAAAGAATCAACGCAACACAACGCAACGACTATATATAGAAAAAGGAGAGATAAAATCACACAACGATCAACATTTAAGCATAGGTATAGATACATAAACTGATATACCAAATTAAGCTTCCTACTTAATATAATCATGATTATATAAGGAAAATCACACTCGAGTAGGATTAACTTAGAACACGACTAAATTTGAAAAATTGGGAGCCACTATTGACACAATTTGGACAGGATTTTTGATCTCAATTCATAAACCACCAAATGAAATGTTTTCAGTATTTTCAAAACAAAGAGCAAGCTAAAGTAAAGCATTGTTACTTGTTGGTGTGCTCTTCCTTTTGACCAAAACCAGACATCTCAAAACAAACTAGCATTAAACTTATGATGTAAACTGCTTCAGAGCTTCCTATATATTGTAAAAATTAAGGGGTACTTTGGTATGCAACTTAACTGTGTTCATAACTAGAGCTTTTACTGAACATGAAATAATAAATAAGTATGTTGACGTGTATTTCCACGTGTCAATGATGATGACACGATCTGACAAACTTCCACCAATGGCAAAAGGACACGAAAGCATATGCATGTATTTTTTAATTATTTTATTCATTTTAGAAGAAAATGACCGCATTTACGAGATATGTTACATTGAATTTGCATTCAGAATTTATGAAGAAAAGGTTAATCGACGAATATTTATGAAAACTAAAATGATACAAAAAGATTGAGCATTAATTTTATTGTTAACATAATTATTTTAATACGCATTTGTATATTTGGTTTTAAATTTATAATTACAAATAAACAAACATACCCAGTAATATCCCACTCAGAAAGTAAGGTCCCGGAAGGGTGAGATGGGCCAAACCTTACATCCAGAGAGGTTGCTTCCAAGGAGACCCTAGACTTCAAAATGACATAAAGCATATAGAAAAAAAAAATACAATAAAAGGAAAGAAATGAAGAAAAAAAAGGATCAGATACCACCTAGGAAGTAACTAGCAGTCTAGCATATCACAAAACCCCTAGCAAATAGCTAACGTTGGGCAATTCACTTAATGCCTTAACGCAGTCTCTCTACATCTCCTGGCTGACCTATGACTATCGCAAGGTAAATCATATTTGACCCGAGTCACCCGACCAAGAGTGCAACACTATTGCCTTCTTTGTTTAAAAACTCCTACAAGTGCAAGTAGGCCTGCAAACAAACCAAACGCTCTGTGAACTGTTCGGCGGGAAGTTCGTTTATGCTCGTTTATTTAATAAATGAACGAACATGAACACATGTTCAGTTCGTCTTTATGTTCATGAACGTTCGTTTATTTATGTTCATTTATGTAATTATGTCTAGTTATTTATGTTTGTTTATGTATTAATAGAAAATAATTAAAAATTATATGGTTGAGTCATTTACTTAAAGGTTCTATATTTGTTAATTTGTGTTATTTTAAGTGTTTTCATTTATGCTCGTTTATGCTTGTTTGCATTCATTTACATTTGTTCATATATGTTCATTTATGTTCGTTTATCTTTGTTCAATTATGTTCGTTTAGATTTTAAACAAACGAACATAAATATCTGTTTAATTAAGTGTTCGTGTTCGTTTAAAGTTAAATGAATGAACACGAACATGTCCTTGTTCATGTTAGTTCGATTCGTTTCCAGGCTTTCATTATTCACACCGATGAATACATCGGTCTCAATCTCTAAATTTTGCTGATTTTATTTGTGTTCGTGAACCCTTAATGAACGAACACGAACATGAACACAAAATCTCGTTTGGTAAGTGTTCGTGAACCGTTCGTGAACACGTTATTTTCTTTAACAAACGAACATGAACAAAGGCCTTGTTCGTGTTTATTCGGTTCGTTTACAGCCCTAAGTGCAAGACGCAACGCCACCTCAATACGCTTTCTATAAACACCTTGCCTCACCCCTCTAAAGTGCTCCCCTCCATTGCCTTCCGAGCCTCATCACCATTTTGTAAACCGAGGCACTCTACATCGCCTGCAAACTCAACCGTTGCTAAGGGTTGTTCTCAGGTACATGGTAATGATTATGGTGAGACTTTCCACCAGGTTGCCAAACACATTTGTATTGCTCTTGTCGCCATTACTCATTAGCCGCTCCACTAACTTCATGCCAATAAATAGGGTTGTCGAAGAGGTTTCGAAAGTATGCAGAATATGTCGTTCTTATACATGGTCTTAGTAGTTTCCCGGCACATGGTTTGTTCGGCTTTCAGGGGTTATGGGAGAGTTTAGGATGGTTCGAGCGTATAACTACTTTATATTCTTCATGGCGATCCATGACCAGGTATTGTGTGCTTTATGGAGAAAATCTTGTCTTGGAAAAAGTAATAAGCATCTCACAATATCTAGATCGAGTGTTAAAGCCACGACAAAAATGATATGCATTCGCCGTCTTCTGAGAGAAGTTGAGGTTGTTCTTCACGACTTGATGCGGTTATATTGTGATATTCAATCAACTATATATATATATATATATATATATAGGCGAGAATCAAAATTTTGAATGAGAATGAAGCATATAGAGGTTGGTTGTCATCGATATGCACCCAAACATATCCTCAGTCGATTTGCATTAACATGGCCTTTCAGCTTGCATCTCCAGGAGTATGTTGTATGCAATATTTGGGGCTAAAGCTTGTAATTTTGGTTTGCTTCCAAAACTCAAGTCAATTTAGTTTCAGTGTTGAGATCGATGGCATTGGCATATCTATATAGATTGTAACATGCTAGGTATCTATCTCTATAAAACAAACAAACAAACAAACAAACATTCAATACTTTTACACTTAAATGAAGCTACAAACCTAGAGCTTTAGACTTGATACTACTAACAATAACAATTAATGGTTTGTTGGTTGAAAGTTGAAGGAACACATATATACATTTCTAATCTAAAGAAAGATACAATTATTTGTTACATATATTAAAAGAGATAACTGTAATTGATTTATTTTATTTTATAAATAAATAAAGTGGATGTTAAAATCAACTCAAACAAAGATTGTTGAAATGAAGATATGTTACCCTTATTATTATGCATCATCATCATCATCATCATCATCACTTGACTGAAGATAATCGGCATACAAACAGTGTGTGCAGTGTCAATTCCAACACCATCCGGAGGATTTGACCGACTCCATTCATTTGATTTGATTTGATTTGATTTGGGTGGGATTATTATTCCCCTTTTACTTTTTACTACTTTTACAACCGGGCTCGGGCTCAGGCTCGGGCTCAAACTTAAACAAACAAGAACCTCATGTTTTTATTTTGAATGTTTTATAATATAAATGACTTTACTTTATGTTTATACAATTATTAGCGGGAGCTTGTTTGGTAGTCAGGTTAGACCTGTTCTAACTTTTATCGTGTTTGAGCGAAAAAAACTGTAACATATAAATAATTCCTTACAAGGGTCCATAAACTTTGCTTCATGTTAGGTCGGTATGGTATGTGTGCGTCTAAAATGAATGGACGCTAAATACTTTCCGATAAGTGTGTATGAAATGACCAAACTACCCCTTAGTATTATATAAAGAAAAAAACTAAACACCGAAAATTAAAATTTAAAATAATATATAGGGGTGGATGGTGGATCTGAACAATACTTTTTTAACTCTACAAGCTAACAACATATTCACAAGATGAAAGGTAAAAGCTTATGCATGACAAACAAATACTCCACAAAGGATGTATTTCTACACTTTATTATTTATAACATTTGATTTTTATCATGTAAACATCATTAATGCCTCAAACTCTCTCGCTCATGAACACCAAACTGTAAGTCGAATAACGCAAGCACTAGCGCACGATGGGCACGTCCGGATGGTGGTATGAGAAAATTAAATGCCATATCAATCCCATACAATGGCTGCCTAGGCACATCATGTACAACATTTACTCGTTTTTCCAGATAATAAGAACACATCTCAGCAATAGCGAGGAGAAGTCCACTTCCACGTGCCTCGCGATAGCCCGAAAACGAGATCATGTAGCTGAACAGCGAGATACGCATTATAGAGAGATCTTCATCGCTAGCATCAGAAATAAACCTTCTTACAAGTCTCTGATGGCGTAGAAGACCATTCGCTAACGCATTTTGATCCAAGATCATGACCCAGAAAAAAGCGAACAGCGAGATACGCATTATAGAGAGATCTTCATCGCTAGCATCAGAAATAAACCTTCTTACAAGTCTCTGATGGCGTAGAAGACCATTCGCTAACGCATTTTGATCCAAGATCATGACCCAGAAAAAAGCATCATTGTGCAGTAGAGCCTGCCAAATATCACATCACTAGTCACAAAACGAAAACGTGTTGGCGGATCAAAAAAATTTTAAAAACACTTGTTTAAGATAACCTTTCCCAGCATGGACTGAGCAGCTAGATTTCCAGCTCGAGCACATAGGCAAAGAAGGTCCTTCAAATGACGGTGTTCCCAATAATCGTCCACCGAGATTCTTTCAAAATTTACAACCTTCAGCAATGCGGTGTTTCGAGATAGACGGCGAAAGTTTTTCGATCTGCAAGAAAAACATTTTAAATATCTTATTATCTGAGAAAAATACAGAATACGACTGTAACAGAATTAAAAGAATAAAGAAACATGTTGCTTACGTGGCTGCGAAGCGGGCAAGATCAGCCGCCCCATTGGCTGATGTCGCCAAAAGAGTGATAATAAAGCTCCATATTTCATCACTAAGCTGAAAAAACGCTGCCATCCTCTGCTTTCTGGATTGGCAAACATCATCAAATAAATTTAACTTCAAAAGGATGATGTTCAAAAGACTATAATTACACACGCCAAAAAGAACTTTTTTACATGCATATACATATGCAGCGGATTATAATTTCTGTATAATTTTGTATTCAACCAAAAAATTGGTTTGGTAATTCTCTTTCACATTCCAAATTAAGCAGATGCATAGATACATAAACAGATATTCCAAATTAAGCTTCCTAATAAATCTAATCATGATTTTTTTAACTTTAATAAATTGATAATTTCATTCATTGAAGCGTGGTGTTTACATCGAAATGGAAGGCAAACGCGCAATAAGCTGTATCGCTAGCCCTTTTTGAATAGCAGCATTAAGTCACTATAAAAATCATTCAAATTCGCATATATCATGATTACTTATGAAAAAAAAATCATATAAAAGCAAGATCGATTTGAAGCATGACTAGATTTGAAAATTTGATAATCGACACAATTTGGAAAGTGTTTTATATCTCAATTAACAAAGCACCAAAGAAGCAATTTCATTCGCGTGCTTTTACTATTTTTTTAGATAAAGAGCAAGAGGAAGTAAGGAATTGTTACTCAATGCGGTGCTCTTCCTCTTGATCAAAATCAGAATTCTGAAAGCAAATTCGCATAAAACTTGTGATGTAAATTGCTTTAGAGCTCCCTTTATATTGTGAAACATAAGAGGTTTTTCTTACGAAACGTGTTGCGTTCACAACTAGAACATTAATTAAAATAACAACCAACTAATAACCTCAATTTTTTAATAGCAAAGGCCCGGACACCCGAAATCACCCTAGCAAACGAATCACCCTCCCGCCCGAAGAATGAAACCACGTGACCCGGTATACACACTTAGGAGGAAACCCACATCTAGTAAAATCCCCTAGCTCAACCGGAAACAAAATGCTCCAGACAAGAGCCAAACCCACGACTTCCCTTATGGAAAGTCATGGGGCTACCACTTGACCAATCGGTATTTGGTAATAAATAAACTTATTGAAATTGGGTTCGGGATTTATGAAGAAAAGTTTAATTGGTGAGGTAGTGACGTATGTATCTATACAATTAGGGGTGTGAACTTCTAACACGACATGAACCTAACACAAAGTTTTCAGGCTTGACTTTAGTCTAAAGACTAAACAGGTTCGGGTCAGTCTCAGGTCAAATCCACAAACATCTTTAGCTAAACGAGATGTGTTCGTCTGAACATGGTGGCTTTGCGAGTTGTCCCGTTTTAACCCATTTGAATTTATGTTTTTTCTCAAATGTGTTTTATGCCATAACTTGAACTCGTTGAGTATTTTAGCCAAAATTCAAAAGATAAAACGAGTAATAAGCATCAGTTTTATTGTTTAAATGTAATTACGTTATTTTTATACAATTGTATATTTGGTTTTAAATATGTTATTATGAAGTATCCACTATAAATGCGCAAAAAAAAAATAATCATAAAACAAAAAACTAGGTTTTACAAGTTGTGTTCGCTTCAACCCGCGAAAACTCGTGTTGTGTTATCTCATGTTGTGTTCAAATTCATCAAATTGACACAATTTTTGGATTCATGTTAAGTTTGACCCATCGACCTTATATTACAGTTAGCCGCCACTACGGTTAGGCCAATTAGATTAGCCGTTGGTTATAAAAAAAGTGAGATGCTCCGAGGCGTATAGGTCTCAAAAGCTAAGGTGCGAGACATGAGCTTCACGTACGTCAGTACGGAGGCGTTGGGTGTAGAATATTTACTAAGATTTTATTTACAAATAATAATTAAACTTGATAATACTTTTTTAGCAATTTACTTTTCCCTTTTTTCTTTCTTTTTAACTAATTTGTTTTCTTGATCTTTTGTCTTTTCCTTCTAGTTGTTTGACTCTTTTAGTTGGTTCACATTGTGTGATATTAAATAAGAGTTATCAAAATGTGAGTAATATTCTTTTTTTTTTCTTCAGGATTAATATTGTGGTAAATATTATCAAAAAAAAAATTATAAATATAATATAATATATAGTGCTCATGTACGTGAAGTTATCGCCTCGTTCATAGTGCCTCGCCCCTCAGCTTTTATGAACTAATCGCTTCGGCGCGCCTCGCGTATTGCTGGTTGCCGTTGGGTGTTCATTGTCAAACTCAACTTCCATTCTGAGGTGCTCAGTCCTGACAGCCGTGGCACTAGGCGCAAGGCGACAACATCACGAATGCGAGGCGCCAGGTATTTAATATATTGTTTACAAATTAACTCAGAGACAGAATATATGAAACAAATAAAAAAATATAAGACTTTTAACTTGTTAATCCTATGCACCCAAATATAAGATTATAAAAAGATGTGCACGTAACTTATTAATAAAAAAACCACTTTTAAGCACCATTAATCTACAAGAAAAAAAACAAAAGAAATAAAAAAAATTAATAACAATCTCTATATTTTAATAAGAGAGTGGAGATTGAGATGGTTTGGGCATGTGAAGAGAAGACAGACGACGAATCCTGTTAGATCCGTAGAAAACATTACTATAGAGGGGGGGAGGGGTAGAGGACGACCTAAATTGACTTGGGATGAGAGGATTAGGCATGATCTCATAGACCTAAACCTCTCTGAGGACATGGTTGATAATAGAAATCTTTGGAGAAGTAGAATTAAAGTTAATGATTTTTAAGAAGAAATGCATACCTTAGGGCTTATACTTAACTTATTTAGGTCACATACCATAATGGTATTTCCCCTTCATATATTATTATTATTACTATTACTATTAGTATTATTAGTTTTGATATAACTGTTGAACTTTGATTCCCTTGTTTTGCTTAATACATATTATTATTATTAGTATTACTATTAGTGTTAGTGCTTTATATAGCTGTTGAACTTTGTTTTCCTTTGTTTTGCTCCATACATATGTATTTAGATCCGAGGGTCTCTCTGGAAGCCACCTCTTTATCCCTTTAGATAGAGGTACGGTGTGCCTACATCCCACCCTCCCCAGACCCTACTTATAGCTTTGCTGTCGGTGGGACTTCACTGGGTATGATTGATTGATTGATTGATATTTTAATAACTACGGTATATTTTAGTACGATGCTTTTGATGTTGGTCTTTTATAGAACCGAGGGTCTCACTGGAAGCATACCCGATATAAATCCCTTGGGATAGAGGTTTGGTCTATCTACATCTCACCCACCCATACCCTACCAAAAGCTTTTCTATGGGTGGGATTTTTACTGGGTATGGTTGTCGTTTTATATAAATAAAGCAAAACATAAGTGATCAACAAAACACATTTATACATTACTTTTTTAATTATCACAATGCAAAATAAACATTGACTATGAACATACAAAATACTAAAATTAAATTAGAATCCTTTTCTGAAATTGACATTTAGGAAATGACATATTTTTATTTTTTAAATAAGAGTGTTGACTTAAAAGGGAAAAAAAACAACTGTGAAAGATTAACGTAATTGAAATATTTCAATTAGAAAACAACGATCTAATTCGAAATTTTCAGTTAGGAAGGAATAGTAAATTACCTAACTGGTTTTTAATTATGAAAGAATTATGTGAAATTCTTTATTTACATATAGCCAATAATCAATCTTTCCATTAGGATGAAGCATATATAGATTGAAAGTTAACCAGGATTGAACAGCACACCCAAACAGATGCTCCATATAGTCAGTCGATTCACCTTAAGACGGACTTTCAGCTTGCAAATATCCTCATTAAACATATTTTTTAACGAGTTGGGCATGATTAACATCTATCCTCCAACTTGAGGACGAGTGTTATTTGTATGTATCAAAGTTATTAAAAGTCCTCGCTTGTTGCGCCTAGGCCCATTTTTTATGCGAGGCTCAATAAATGCGCTTCTAGTTCCTAGGCGAGCGCTTCGGCATTGTCTATGCCAAGGACATGAGAAGATAAAAGCCGAGCAAAACAAACGCAAGGAGTGCTATTGAAACTTAGGTCTAGGTGAGGTCAACTTACATTTGAATCTTGACTAATTTAGAACTTTTGGTACAAATTAGATGATAACTATGGTATGTATTGTAATATTATTATGTGTATCAGTCAATTAGTTTATGGATCATGGGCCATACAGATATAAACAGAAGTACAGACCTTAAAAGAATAAGACTAGTATGTAGTTTATAGTGATTGAGATTAAACTCACATCTTGTTCGAATAGGCGCCCCATGGTAGCAGCAAAGCCTTGTGATTTTGCTATATGAGAAACTATCCAACAAGCAACCAACTTTGTACTGTAATTCAAATAAAAATGTTAATAATCAGTCAGTCAGGCATATCATCAAACACCTTGTATGCATGAATAAATAATAATAATAATAATAACTTGAAAGCAGAAGAAGCATAGCTAACTCTGTGTTGATTTGATTTCATCTGGAATTGAAATTGGTAAATAATAATAATTTGGTTGCTTGCAATCGAATGATTTAGGGCAACGCCAGAGATTCATCTTCTTTTGCTATAACACGACACAACAATTAAATCAAACTTATAACCCGAGCCCAATGTAAAATAATCAATTATAATAATTATTTAACTCATGAAAAATACTGTCTGAATTATTATATTACTTTTGTCTGACCATAACTTGCAGGCTCAAATGACATAACCAAAAAGCTGAAACCGAGTAAACAGACATTTCGGTTTTTGAGTCATGGATCATATTAGATATGCTTATTTATAAATGATATTGAATTATAACTTATAAATATTGAAAATTGGATTAATTTAGACGAGTCAAACAAGCAAGCTTACGAGGGAGCTTACCTTAGCGCAGGCATGGGTTGGCTCGTTTATAAACTACTGATCTCGAGCGAGCCACGATCAGGATACAATTAGATGGGATTAGCTTTAATAACCAATTTTCAAGGTCATAATTGTTTAAAAAAACATGAATGCATAAATATTATTGAAAATAATAATATTATACTGAATAAAAGCTTATATATATTAACAGTTAATCAAATAGAATAATATAGCAATAGGTCTTCTGGTTCAATGACATGAGAGTGATGGTTAAGGCTTGAGATCTTTGAGATCTCATGTTCGAAACTCGACTCAAGAGAGTTTTCTCAGTGGTGAATTTCTTTCTTGATGGTGTTCTTTGATGAGTCAAGTCTGAAACGTTAAAAATTTGTATAAACGGTTGACATCTTGTTCAAAAATAAATATAGAAATCAAACCCACATTTGAACTAACTTTAATGGGTCTGGCCCTTTATTTTAGCTTTTTACAATTAGAAATGTGGATTCTATTTAAGGTTATAAATATAAAATAAATTTACTTCATGATTTTTTAAAACGTGTTGTTTCGGACACACAAACCATTATCATCCAAGGTTGCTTGGAATCGGGCGGTTCCAACTTCTACCGTATTTGAATAAAATCCATAATAATAGTCAATAACTCAACGTGTATAGTGCAATATAGACATAAGAGTTTGTGAAAGAGCAAGGAGATGAGGAAGAGAAGCCCCAATTCTTTACAAAAGAGAGTGATGGGCTGGATCAAGCCCGGTGGGCCGAATCTATTTAAGCTCGGACCGATACTAGTTATTTATAAAATCTGAAAAACCAACCCAGCCCAAAAGTGTACCTGTGTTGTATTAACTTATTACTAGTAGAGTAGTTACAGTAGTAGTCTACAACAGTCAAAACACACACAAGTGCATAGCAAACATGCTGCTAACAGAATTTATTCATATTATATTATTGATTTGAAGTCCCATACAAAACTCAAGCAGGTTTAGATGGAAAAACTTTATCAAACAAGTCAACCAGTTTCTTTCGCTCGTCACGCATATGATACCTATATGCAACCGGCAACACAGTGGCGCTTCCAGTCAAATGAAGACTCGTCGCATAATGTAGTTGAAGTACCCTAGACATTTCATTACACATGCCATGAACAGCATTAAGGATACCAAATCTATTAGCCACTTTATATCCAACAAACGAGATCACATAGTTGAGCAAATGCCCTTGCATCTTTATCAAATCACCATAGCTAGCATAGCGGATAAAAGACTTGATAAGCGAATGGTAATCGAGAAGCTCGTTATACAAAACCATATTATCAAAAGCCGCTTGATTGCTTGCTGCTATAAATTGGTTGAACCAGGCATCATTATATAAGAGTGCCTGCAAAACAGCATTACTTTGGACTGGTAAATTCAACCTGTTTTATTAAAATGAACAGACATGGGTCCTGTAGTATTATTACCTTTGCGAAGAGGGTCCTGGCAGCCATATTACCCATTTGGGCACACACACAAATGAGGTCCCTAGGATGATGATGCCTAGAGAAGTCCTCAATCGAATACAAACAACGGAAGTTGACTTCCCTAAGGATGTGGATTCCTGCTGCAAGCTGTTTAAACAGCCTGCACCTGTAAAATGTTTCCAGTGAAGTCATTGATTAAAGCACTATAAAAATAATATAAAAAAAAGCAGTGAAACTTTACGTTGAGGAAATGGTTGCGATTGCTTTCACGCCATTCGGTGAGACCGCTACATGAGGATTAGTTCAAGAACTCCAATGGGTAAATCTATAAAATAAACCATCTTCCTTCTATTGGATCGGCAAGCACATGAAAAAACATAATTAACAACAAACAATTATATTAATCTCAAACAAATGAAGAAATAAATACTTGAAAATTTCATTGAACAAAAACAATCAATAAATGGGAGAAAAAAACAGAATTATTAGAAGTTACATTTGTCTATAAATTCCATTTAACAACTAAAATCTATTAAATTCTTCGATGAAATTTACGAAGACTTTACAACAACACGAAGAATTGTATTTTACAGAAAAAGAAAGTAAACCCTATAAATTAAATAGGATTGCCATTTAAGCATAGGAAAAGAATCTAATAAGACCGGTGTATCTTTTTAAGATTTAAAAGCAGAATTGTTTTGAACCTTAGGCAGATTTATAGAACTCGGAGTCTCGGAATCAAAAATTACCTCATGAAGAAGACTAAGATGATATGTTTCTGACTATGCTTGTGTAGAATATTTTTCCCTCAGTTAAAGCAAAATCAAATGATATATAAAGAGCTAATGAGTCTTAATACCAGAAATGCCACGAAAGCAGATAGGTACAATATTAATACATATAAGAAAGACAGAAGGTTACACACGTCAGACATCAACAAACTCACAATATGCATTGACTGATGAGTTGATTATGGTATAAGACACTATGATTTGTCAATTTCTGATTGGTTTAGGTAGAAGTGGTCGGCTAGTCGGTCATTCAATACAATTTTCGAGAAAAATATTTAGTCAGCTTTCCAACGTGTCCTTAATTACTACTTTTAGGTAGTTGTTGGTATGACGGTGTTGCATTAAAATTGCATGAAAGTTTTGGATGCCTCCATGTAACACGCTAGGCAAATCCCACATCAGCCATGGATAGAAGAGATTCTTGGTTTACAAAAAACGTCCTGCCTCTAATAATGTCTTTTGTGATTAATGGTTGTGTATGAGAGAAGTCCACAGTAAACATGATCAGGTGAGAGCAGTACCAAGATGGGTGACCTCCTAGCAAGTCTCCATCAGGACGACCAAAAACAAATTTGTGAGCTCCTCATGGGCAAAGTGAACAATATTGGTGGTACAAGAGGCTGCATGCCGCACCCCCTTATGACCAAGCTCTGGTATAAAAATAAGTCAGGGCGGTATTTTTAGAGAGAAAAAGTAGTGTCTTAGATGTTATAGAGTGCCTAAAGGCATTCCCCACAAGGGGGAGTATTTATAGGGAGAATCGACCATTGTTTTGGTATTCTTCATTATTAGACGAGTAACTGCCCAAGAGGTGTATCATTGCATGTCATGTGCAATGGCGGAATCTAAACATTTAAATTGGGGAGTGGGAAATACATGTGAGATTTGGGCCCAACCAAATAGAAACTAATATCATTCAAACCTAATGGGCTAATGCAAAAAAAGAGGGGGGGGGGGGGGGTGACGAGAAATCAGCACAAGATTTACAGTGGCTCGGATGGGTATTAAGTAACCCACCTTACATCAACTCCATGATGTCCACAAGAGTTTATGTTTCTCTAATAACGTCTCGCTAAGAAGGCAATGATCATCTCTTTATGTCTCAATAAGATGGCAGTGATCACACTTACATGTTACAGCTCACTAATGATGGTATTGATCACAAATCGTTCTATTAGTGATCAATTTTACAACTATAACATAAGCGTTTGTGCGTAGATAGTAACAGAAATATTAAATAGTTAGATCCTTTATCTATATGAAAAGAAATCATGTAACAGAATTATTCAAAGCTGATGATTATTTATACTTACAGTTGCGCTCAAAGATTACCACTTCTCTCCACCAGTTTTCCCAACCTATACAAACAAAACATATTCATAAGATAAAAAAAAAAACAATTAAAACCCTGTAAACAGTGTAAGTGTAACTTTGATATGAAGTACTTACAGCTGAAACAGCTTTCACATCTGGGCTTTCTTTCTTGAATGTCTTAGGCCCACTGTTGAATTGCAACTGAAACAGTGTAACTGAGAGACCGAGAGAGCGATTTAAGAACCTGAGAAATGCTTGAACTGCAAATATATTTGAAATCTCAAAAGTGCCACCCTTTAGCTCTCCAAAATCTCCGTGCATTTTCACCATGACGGCTCTTTTTAACCTTTAAGAAAAGCTTATAAGCCATCTCAACTTTATTTGAATCCAGCAGTTTGTTATTCAACTTAGCAGAAATTAGCCTACTAGGGCAAAAACCTTTCTTCAGACACTCCTCCATGATGACCACAGCATCTTCAAGTTGACCATTGTTGCAAAGCCCGTTAATAATATGCTCATAAACTTCTACATCAGAAACATAACCACTTTGTTCCATCTCATCCCATAAATTCAAAAGCATACCACATTTACCAAACCGCGAGAGTCGCATAAGCAATATCTTATAAGCGTTTACCGATATTGTACACTTTGCGTCTTTTGCTTTCTTATAAATCATCATAGCAGCATGCGGTGGGCCATAACTGCATAAAGATTCAATGAATGAGGTCACTGTCCCTGTGGTCGGCATAATACCCCGACCTAGCATTTCATCAAACATTTCAAGTGCATCTGCTACCCTTCGAGCTTTAAGAAAAGCAGATATTATCGACACATACGTATCAACATTCGGTTCACAACCATTCCTCAACATAGCATCATAGTATTTCAAACATTCATCAATATCTCCAACCGAGATAAAATTAAAAATCATCGCATTATAAACAGCAGCATTCAGCACACACAATTCCCGTTCTTTCAAACTCTCAAACATCTTAACCGCGTCATCGATTTGACCGTTCCTCCCCAAACCCTCAAGTGCATAGCTAAAAGTCAAACTATCAGCTTCAAACCCGTCCTCCACCATTTCCTTCAAAACCTTCTCGATCTCACTAACCCTACCGAACCTAGCCCACCCGCAAATAACTATATTATACGCCTCGCCATCACACTCCACTTTCCCTTTCATTTTATTTAGCAACGTACTCGCAGCGGATACATACGAACGATGACAAAGGCACCGAAGCATAACTTTCAAAGAATCCAAATCACATTCCCATTCCCCAAACATACGTAGCGCTTTCGAGACGCGTTTACCTTTAAGAAAACTATCGATAAAAATAAACAGAGTTTGATTATCAGGATTCAACCCTTTAATCCTCATATCGGTTAACACATTATGCATAACATCGAAATACTTTCGTCTACCTAACGCCTTAAGAAGCAGATTATAAGTATCAACATTATGAAACAACATCTTATTATGCTCAACTGCCCAGTCAAATAACATAACCATAGATCCACCATCTATATTGCCTCTGTTGATTACTCTAGCAATCAAATTAGAGTTGACCTCAAGGTCAACGGAAGCTGCGGTCAATGCGCGTTTAACCGCATTTGTTCCGTTGAGTTTTTGAATGAAGACTCCTCTTAATTTGTCTTCAGGTGACAGTAGTAAGAGTTGCTGAGTTTGAGCTAATGAAGGTGTGGTTTGATGGCGGATGGGTAACAGGACGGATAATTGGTCTAACACGTGGTGCTCGTCGATAGGTTTGGTTAGGTCACATGTTTGTGTTGAAAGTGAACGGAAAATTTGAGTGGTGTACCTGAATTTGAATTTGGTAAGGAGCATGATATGATTGATTGATTGATTGATTGTTGGTGGTGGTGAAGGATTGAATTGAACGGAAATTGACTCAGCAGCGCTAGTTATCAGGCGCAGGTGGGCGGTGGTTACGTCTAGGCGATTGACGCAGGGGAGAACAGGACGGGATCCTCGTTTATGTTCGTCAATTTAATAAACGAATCGGAAAAAAATAATATTGTTTGGTAAGCTTAACGGACGACAAAGGTCGCATTCGTTTAATAGTGTTCGTGAATGTCCGGTAATGTCAGTCTGATTATATCCGGTAACATATGTCTGGTAACATAAGTTATAGTGTTGTTAATGTTGAAATTCCTTGAAGAATGAATAATTTAAAGCTTGTTTCTCGTGAAACACTTCTTTAAGTTTGTGGATTTTGAATACCAAAACATTAATTTGATATGATGTATTTTGTTACTATGTTAAGTATTTTTGGATATCATATGATGTGATGTAATGTTCATTAGTGTTTATGTTAAGTATTTTGATATGTTTATTTTTGTTTTAAAGTTCATTAGTGTCAATTGGTGTTTGTTTGTCCATTAGTGTTCGTTGCCCATTAGTGTCCATTTACAATACTAACGAACGGAAACATACAAACTCAATTCCTTAATGAACGGACACGGACACGAATTTTCGTTCGGTGGGGTGTTTGTGAACCGTCCATTTGTCCGATAAAAGCTTAATAAACAAACATAAGCAAGGTCTTGTCCGGTTCAGTTCGGTCTGCATTCGGTACATCCCATGGTTTTTTTGTTTGCAAATTTGCCTTTTAAGATATTTTTAATAAATTAATGTAATTTTGTTTTAACCGTAAACAGAACAAATGGAAAGAAATGGAAAAAGGTTTTAAATGAATAAGAAAGATGTTTGATACGCAAAGAAAGATGAGAATGAAATTCAAATGGAGAAAAACGAAGGGATGTAGATTAATGATTCATTCCATGATTTCTACATACCAAACACAACCTCATTAATATAATAAACTAACACCATGTGTTTTTCATACCGACTAAATCTTTTCTTTTATAAACTCAAAACGATTAAACTGAAAGTTTGAAACAAAATCCATGCAACAAGATAAACTGAAAGTTTGATTCAAACTAAATGAAATCATAGGATACATAAAAAAGTAAGGAAGGACATTGTGTAAACCTACGCTACTGCAACTGAATAACAAAGCTCCAAGCATTATGAACATCAACATTCAAGTGTTTGCCTGAATCAAACACATTTTGTTACTGAAACCATAGGATCTCAATCATCATCCTCATCATTATCTTCTTCATCATCATCACCCCCGTCCTGTCATCATAACATGACGCAAGTTAAAAGAATTATTAACTCTTAATTATTAAATAAGCTTCTTGAAACTGACCTGTCCGCTTTCCTCATCTACCTCGGACTTGGATTTTTCAGATTCTTCATCCTCCTCAACTAGGCTCTCCTATTATTGTACATAAATTAGATTAGAACTTTAGAAGTGACCCATTTATTTATTGATTGGTGGTCAGTTCAGGTTATGCTAACGAGTGAAATGGCCACCTGTATGCAGTCATTAGTTTCGGTCTTCCTTTTCGCAGCTTTGGCTTCATACGGTGCTTGAACCTTGTGGTTATAGGTTCAAAGCTAATAATTATTTATATTTGTATTTATACTTACGGCTGCACTCAAAGATTTCCATAGCTTTCCCAACCTATGTGAACAAAAAACATATTCATTAAATAAAAACCAGTATAACCCTGATATGAAGTACTTACAGCTGAAACAGCTTTCACATTCGGATTCTCTTTCTTGAATGTCTTCCTCACTGTAACCATAAGCACCCACCCAATATTATAAACTTATTCTTCACATTTTACTAAATAAGCCCTTTCCGAATTAGGAAGACAAAGAAAGCACTTGGGGCTTGTTGGGATCTTTCCCGGCCTTAGCCTTAGCAGGTCTTCCCTACCTTCCTGAAAGATCAAAAAAAAAGATGTCGGTTATCCAAAAGAACAAAGTTTTATCTATCGGTTGATCTAGAGTAAGTAATAAGAAGAGATCTTAGCTTGTCATCAACAGGCTTCAAGGTGTCCTTTTTTGCTTTGCTGCTCCTTTACCTAATCAGCAAACCAATTCTTAGTGTAATTAATTAAGCTCTAACTATTTAATATGAGGATCAAACTATAACAAAATAATTTATAAAAAGAAATAGATCTGAATCTGAAAGCATACATACCTTGAAGCTAGAGGAAAGAAAGAAACAATTGATCTGTGATCGCTGAACACAAGTAGTTAGTAAGAATCAAGGAGACTGACTTTTACAAAGAGTGACCGGACCAGCCAGTTGACTTGATCGAGATTTTTTTCTATGATCAATTGAAATTGTGATTCGAGAATCGGGTTACCGGCTGTAGCCGGTTTCAGACTAAAGTAGAACAAGAGTTAGTGCCTAGTGGCATGGGAATCGGGGGTTGTCTCCTTTACACCCTCCTCTTTCAACAAGGTTGTAGTTTGGGACTAAATTATTAACCCTCAAAAGTTGGTATCAATGCTCATACGGTACCGGTACCCATCGGTACTATACGACTTTGAAACCTTAAAAGTCGGTATCAAACTGGTATCCAGTATCATTTGCTCATCATTAGTTAAGTATGCTATAATGTTATTATGCTTATATCGATGGTTTATAATACATACGCTGAATTTTAAACTATAACAAGATAGTTTAGCAGCATCCATGCATGGATATATATTACTTGAATGTCCATATTTTGGTTATAAATTTATGTGATGCAAACTCTGGAAATCTGTTTTGAGTCAAAGGCGAAAAAAAATTTTGGACCTTAAGTAAAACGAACATTTTTTGTTGGATTTAAACAATTTAATTCTAAATAAGCTTACTTGATTATTTGAGTTGTGTAAAAATTTTGTATAAAAATAAGATTAAAAATGTCTCAAATAAAACTATAACTCACAACCTTTTAGTTAGATATCATACCCCTTTGCCGCTAAACCAAGCTAGTGGTTATGTAATTGTGTTGAAACATTGATTATACATATTATTTTTTCATAAAAGTTCAAATAATTTTTTTTTAATAAAATTCGGGCCTAGCGGGGTGTCGGGCCTGTGGCCGTCAACTACCCGGCCATACCCTATAGCTGGCCCTGTGCAGACTAATACACAAGGCGATTCGTAAGGCTCTAAGATTACATGAGAGTATATATGCGAACAACATACATGGGTGATGAGTCTATATGGGATCACACAATTTCAAACTTAACAATAAATAAATCTTAACTTAATAATGAGTATGTCAAAAACAAATGCGTATTATTCTGATTTACGTATGTATGTTGATAATTGCTAAGCTAAAGTACAAATTAAATGTGATATTAGTTGTCATATATTTTCCTTGATCAAAGAAAATATACAACTATTTTGAACTCCAATCAATGAATATAATTTATGTAGCAAATGGGCGTACACATGCATATTTTAAAAACAAAAATTATGTAAGGACCACCTGTTATTATTATTATTTTCATTATTTAATGTATAAACACAAACGAGCCATATAATCAAAAAAAAAATGTGTGTGTGTGTGGTGGTGGTGTTTTTTTTTCCAGGAAGGGGGGGGAGACGGAGAGATTAAAATCTAATATCATTATCAATGTTAAAAATGTTGTTATGCAAGTCTTAATAACATATTTACGATGTATCATCATTGATGGGTTGGGGGTGATGAGCTAAATTGATCAAATTATTATGAAATAGTGTTGTCAGTCAAAGACTTTCTTATTGACATGTTTAGTGTTGACTTCAGGAGGTCAACCATTATGATCGAGAAAGGACTCGAGCAGGTGAAGGTCGGGTAAAGATGAGTAGATTTACAACCGAGACGTGTAAGTGTATGTGCTTATATTATTTGGTTGAAATGAATTTGATTTATTTTGTAATATATTGTGTAATCATTATTATGGATTTGTTCATATGTTGCAAAAGCTAGGGTAAAGTCTCGTTTAGACTAAGGATTCAAAATGGGGTTGTGATCTAAAAGCGAAACCATGTTTTCATCACGGGTATGTGGGAATGTGATTCATAGGCCACAACGGGTGATGTGACCCGAACGTTGAACTCTAATGATTATATATGTAGCTTGTGCTTGTGTGAAATGCTTGAACTAATCTAACAACATTAAAAGAGAGTGTGAAATATATATGTTGCATATCAGTTTGTATAAATATTTATGATGAGTTGCATATTTGGATGTACGTAATGACAAACATGACCGGTAATTAATTAGCGTATGGTACACCCATTGGCATTCGACATGCCAATTTGCAAGAGTATAAAGGGTCCGGTCTTGTTAGATGGTGCTTTTAATAATGTGTAATCTAGTTAGTTATTGCTATCATTATATAACACATATATTTAGGTAATACGCAAGTTGATAATCGTTTGAAGTTAAAGTCTTAGCATGGGTTTTGAAACCAAACTTTTGAAGTCGTTTTGCAAATGTGTTTGTTGAATGTATAAACGAATGAAGCTCACGTCAAACTGTTTGCTAAACGTTTGTTTCGTGTACATAAACACACCAAATTTATTCAATTAGTGGTCGATACTAATTTTTATTTGAAATTTCACTTAATTATATATATTATTATTGTGTTAGTACGTAGACAAAAACAAAAATAATCCACGTCCTCACCGAAACCTACCACTAGTCTGGATATATGAGACATGCATGCATTCACAACCAGATAAGCCCTAGATAAGGCCACACACTCTCTCAACCGTCAGATGGATTCACTCTCTTCATCCAACGCCTCCAATCTCCTCACTTAATTATCTCATCCTTAATTTCACACCCTATACAACACCACACACTCTCACCAGCATAATTAGACTATCACACACACACACAATGGCATCAACCACCACCTCCTCCTCCTTCATCGGCACCCGTCTCCCGGACCTACATTCCAACTCCGGACGAGTCTCAGCTCGTTTCGCCTTCGGAAAACCCAAACCCGCCCCTAAAAAGGTTTCCAAAACCCTTACAACAACAACAAACCGTCCCTTATGGTACCCCGGGGCCACAGCCCCGGACTACCTGGACGGGAGTCTCGTTGGAGACTACGGGTTTGACCCCTTCGGGTTGGGCAAACCCGCGGAGTACTTGCAGTTTGATCTGGACTCGTTGGACCAGAACCTGGCGAAGAATGTGGCTGGGGACGTGATTGGGACTCGGTTCGAGAGTGCGGACGTGAAGTCGACTCCGTTCCAGCCGTACAGTGAGGTGTTTGGGTTGCAGAGGTTTAGGGAGTGTGAGCTTATTCATGGACGCTGGGCGATGTTGGCTACGCTTGGTGCTCTTACTGTCGAGTCTGTCACCGGTGTTACATGGCAAGATGCCGGAAAGGTATACATATGTTACATGTTGCATGAGCCTTAACATGCATTACACACACGTATTCCATTCATTTGCGTTGATACAATTATGTGTCTATATTACACACAACAAAGTTAGACGAAAAATAAATGTAAATAATTAATTAATTTTTTTTTATGAATTATCCGTCCGTATTTTCACAGTTTTATACTTTTTTGCATACAAATACGTATATTTATATACATAAAAAGCTATTAAATTATTTTTTTGTATATCATATCATGTATAGTATGCATAGTGGTGAAGCTTGGACATACACGTCGACTCAATATGTATAAAAAAAATTCATAAACTAGAGGGGGCAGGCTCAAAATTTCGGTCGGAAACGGGTAAATTTACACTACGTATACAAACTTTCAGCCAAAAAAAGGATAAATTTACCCTATGGAGCGAAAAACAGAGGGGTCCGGGCTCAAAATTTCGGTCGGAAACGAGTAAATTTACATTATGTAAAAAAATTTTCGGCCGAAAAAGGATACATTTACACCACCGATCGAAAAAACGTAGGGGGGCGAGGGGACTCTGCCAATGAGTATGAATGGACGGAACTTTTAAAAGGGTGAGGAGTTGTTCGTGCCCCTCCTCTTTTTGGGCTTATAACTTCTAAATATAGTCCATATATTTCTAATAATATTTTTGATAGCCCAAATCAAACCAAGTAAAAGAAAATGATTAATTTTTTTAACATTTAAAATCTTTATATGATGAAAAATATTTTTTTATACATTTTTTTATGTAAGAATTTAATATTGTTTTCTAATATTTTGGTCCAACCTATTTAAAAGTTCTAAGTTTCACCACCACTGATAGTATGAGTAATATATAACTCGTTATAAATTAATATGTACATTGTATACGCAAAACAAAAATTGTTAGTTTTTCTTAAGAACCGAATATGCGCCATGTAATAGCGCGTTATGCGGTTCTCTTAGTTATAAGTTCTCAAATATTAATTATTGCTTCTTAAACGAACCTCCTATACATATATATAATTAATTTATAAATAAATTGATGTGCTTTTTGATATTTTTGTTCATAGGTGGAACTAATTGACGGATCATCATACCTTGGCCAACCACTTCCATTCTCAATCACCACTTTGATCTGGATCGAGGTTTTGATCATCGGGTACATCGAATTTCAAAGGAATGCGGAACTTGAACCCGAAAAAAGGTTGTACCCAGGTGGTCCATTTGATCCATTAAACTTGGCTAGCGACCCTGAGAAGAAAGCCACGCTTCAATTGGCGGAGATCAAGCATGCCCGTCTCGCCATGGTGGCTTTCCTTGGGTTCGCAGTCCAAGCAGCGGCCACAGGAAAGGGGCCACTCAACAACTGGGTTACACACTTGAGTGATCCACTTCACACCACCATCCTTGACACATTCGGCTTCTTCGCTTGAACACTTGTTTCTGGCCATTTATTTATATGTATTTACTTGTAAAGTTTGTAACTTTTGACAAATTAAGCGGAACAATATGATGCTTTTATTGTCACTCGTGTGCATGCTTAACTTGGTTTAATAAATCATCATATGAGAGATGATATTCTCACACATTAGAAGATTCATAGAAACATACAATATGAATGAGCATATATAATCTTACCAAGATGAAAGCTTAAGTTTTTTTAGGCACTTGAATAGTTGAATGGATTTAGATGGAAGATTTTCTGCTGATTTTAAAGCTTGATTCTTAAAAAAAATTTTGAGTTGATCATATCTCTTTCTCACATCACAAACATACACACACATACAAGGTTTTTAAGGTTTTGAGTATTGTAAAGAACACATTTGAGGTTTTATTTGAATGTCGACATTCGGTTCTTTAAAGCTTTTGATTTAACCAGTGAGTTTTTAAGCCATTTGATTGCTTCTATTCCAGCATCGACACATTTTTTATGAAGGCATTGGAATTATTTCACACCTTATTTTTTTTAGTCATGATTTATTTTGAATTTACACGAAATTTTACTAATAACCATAGGCAGACCTAGTGCTTTGTATGGGTCGGCCGTCATATGAATTTTTCTTAACAATTATATATGTTAAAATCCAGACCGGCACCATGAAATTTTGACACAGACACCGCTACATATTCACGAATGAGTGAGCGACCCTAAGAAATTTCGAGACGGACCCCTAATAAAATAATTTACATATTTACAAATATAAATTTAATATAAATAGTTTATCCCAGTTAAATCTAACTAACAAGTTGGAACTTAGAAGTCAAAGCCAACTTATTTTGTAGCCCAATTTGAAAGCCCAAATCAAATTCTAACCCAACTTGAAACTTGAAAGGCCACATTTTACATTTATCGAACAAACAAAAATAAAAGGTTGGAGAATGAGGGCCGGGTTATGATAAATTCGGGTATGAGTTCGTGTTCATCATATAAGAGGAGCTTGTATAAGTTGATTTTACATATAGCTTGTATACATACCATCCATGATGAGATTATGTGCACCATTCATGCATTCCAAATATATATAGCTTGTAGCCTTGTATGAGGTTGTGTGCATTATATACCACCCAATGATATAGCTTGTATGTGGTGGTGAGCATCCTATATCCCCATAATCAAACTTTCTTTTACGTATAAAAAGGGTATAAAAATGTCTTTAATTTAACGTTACAAGGAGTTAGAAAAAGACTTATGTTTCTTAAAAGGTGAGGATATAAATTCTATCATTTTTTTTAAGAAATAGTGTAATAATATAGGAGTAGAGTTTCATTTGTCAAACTCTTTTAAGGTAAATTTTGGTCCATAATCTTTTTAATAAATTATAAGCTTCCCTTTATCTATGTTTCTTAATTAATTAAATATTCTGATTTTATTAAGAATAAAATTTTTCTTAACAGAATCTTTTTTTAGAACAATGTAAATTACTTTATTCAGTATTGTAAACTGATCTGTCATTATTTTTGTCTAAAAGAATATAATCATCAATTCATAACAGTATATTAATAGATTAAACATAGAAATAATTATATACTTTGGCTTAACCCAAGATTCATAATCTTTTGACAACCAATCGTTCCTAAGATCTGAGCTTTATGTCACTTTCAGCCTAAGATCTATGTCGTTTGCACACATCAAATTAGTATCTTTCACTTTTTTAATCATATACTTTTTACTTTATAAATTTTCAAACCTTTATGTCAATTTTGTATTGGGTATTAGTATTACTATAAACATATGGCATATTTTACTAAAGTAGAATAACTTTTATTTATTTAATAAAATTAGCGAATATATAAATAAACACATTAATTAGAAAAAACCGCAACACTAGCTTTTATTATGATATGAATAGAAGATACTTATTACATATACGTGTAATAATGTCACCGATACAAATGCTTGATGATTTGAAAACTAGAATAGTAGAATATCATATGCAAAACTCAAAAAACTTTTACTGAGGGTTCGGAGGACGGCTGTTAGCAGCCGAAACTCTTGAACCCCACTCGAGCAACTCTTTGCTTGTATCATCCTTGTGAGCTATCACCTCAATGAAACAAAAGCAATCCTTTTTAGCTCCGGTTGCCGCCTCTATTGCTTCAATTAGATCTTCTTCACAAACCACCTTATAAATTCAACAGCTTCATGGTTAATAATCATGCACCAGCAATATTTATATATAATATATAAACAAGTTAAAATATATATATTACCTTTGTAGTCCAACACTTGCCCTCACCATTATGGATTGCATCAACCAATCCTGTATAGTTCCAGTTCTTGATCACATTGTAAGGCCCATCATGGATTTCAACTTCAATGGTGTAACCGCCATTGTTGATCAGGAAGATGATTGAATTCTGTCCACATCGCAGCATTGTGGACACATCTTGGGCAGTAACCTATAATATTATCAATCGATAAAAACGAATCAGTTTTAAAAAATCTTGATTTAGATCAATGAGATTAAGGTTAAGTAGTTTTAAATACTTGAAAGCTTCCATCACCAATGCAAGCTATCACCCTCTTATCAGTAGCAGCCTGTGCATACCCAAGAGTAGCACCGACAGACCATCCAATCGACCCGTATTGCATCTGGAATTCATACCTACAATAACCGTTTTCAACAATCAAAATGTGTAAAATAATAACTTAATAAGTAACACCATATTTGAAACTTACCCACATCCTTCTGGCAGTTTAAGTTTCTGGCAATTGAACCATGAGTCACCTGTTTCAGCAATCACAGCAGTATCACTAGACAACATCTTTTGGATGTGTTCAAACAGAACATTAACCCTTAGCGGCTCACGAGGAGCACATTTCAAAGGATGTCCTTCAGGGACAAAGATCCTGTGGTAGTTTTCATAAGCAGTGGTGTTTTTCTTAAGCCTCTTGGCTAAAGCTTGCAAGAAATCCTTCATCAGAATACAACCAAATGTCGGCCCGTTTCCGACTATGACCCGATCAGGGTGAACAATAAGCGCTTTCTCCTTTTTCAGAAGAAGAGAGTAACCAACAGAGCTGTAATCATTGAATATAGGACCAGCAAAGATATAAGCGTCCGCTGACTCAACAATTTCGGCACAAAACGCCGTGCTTACAGCACCCCAGTATGTCCCAATGAAATGCGGATGGTGCTCGGGAACTAGCCCTTTCCCTGCTGGTGTAACCGCAAGAGCATAACCGGAAGCGTCCGCCAATTCAAGAAACGCCTCGCTAGCGCGTGAAACACGCAGTTTCGGTCCACCAACCATCACAGGCTTGACTGCCTTGTTCAAAAACTCTGCTGCAGCCTCAACAGCTGCTTCCAACCCCATCTTATTACTCAGCCTATATAACCAAACAAACAAACCTCATAAGCTCAAAGCATGTATAAATGAATAATAAATCATACTCACAACATAATATATATATATATATATATATATATATATATATTACATACTTGGGGGCTAATGAAAATGGAACTGGTTCTCTGCTGAAAGTAGGATGTGGAATTGCAGCAAGATTACATCCTATGCTGATGTAAACAGGCTTGCTCTCTTTCAGAGCAGTCGAGATCGCGGTATCAATCAGTTCATGTGCATCTTCCAAGTTATTCACCACAGCCTGCATACGTACGTTTATAAAAACTTAACATCATCTGAAGCTAGATATCAATGCACATATATATATATATATATATATATATTATTACGGTTACTTTATAAGTACTGGTTATGCACGAATTGATCAGCCCTAGAAAAATGTCTAGTATCAAATATCTAGTAAGTAGTAAGCTGTAGATTATGGAGTATAATATAAAAAATTACTTAAAACTGCTTAAATGATTATGAAATATTTAATCAAACATTTATAAGTTCACGTACAGCCGTACAAATAAAATTAATTTACTAAATACCTAAATAACTAGAGTAATTATAGTTTTGAAGCAGAGTAATTATGTTGTAAAAGTAAAATAGTGTAATAATATCTAGTTTAGAAGTTATTGAATAATACTATAATTGATAAAGTCATTTGTATTTGATCCAAACCATATATACCTGATAGCAAGTGACGGTCTGAAAGCAACGAAGCTCCTGGCTAAAATCCGGCAATCCAATAGTATGATGAAGAATCCTATTAGTACCGTAATCATTGGAGTTAGGTCCACCAACGATACAAATCAACGGCAGATTCTCACTATACGCACCAGCAATAGCATTAAGCACACTGAGTCCACCAACAGTGAACGTGACAACACACGCACCAACGCCGCGAGACCTAGCGTAACCGTCGGCAGCGTATCCGGCATTGAGCTCGTTGCAGCAGCCAACGAGGTTGAGTCCAGGCTCAGCGATGAGGTGATCGAGTAACGTGAGGTTGAAGTCGCCGGGAACGGAGAAGACGTCGGAGACGCCGATCTGGACGAGGCGGCGGGCGAGGTGGCGGCCGAGAGTGGCGTCGCCGGAGTTGAAGGGGACGGCGGCGGAGTGGAGGCAGGAGGTGGTGGAGAGTTTGGGTGGAGAGCCGACGTTGCCGTTGGGGGTAACGGTGACGTCAGAAGTAGTGCTGATTTTGGTATCCATAATAATAATAATAATAATAATTTTGACTTGAAAGTTGAAATTGGTGTGGGAAATTGAAAATGAGTTGAAAGGTATTTATAGTGGAGTGTTTACGTGTATGAGGGGAAATCCATGGGCGGTTTTGGGGGAAGAAACTAGTTTTGGAATATTGTAAAATGGGAAACTTAGTAATATTAAATCAACATATTTATTTACTGAAATCATTTTGATTTTGATTAACAAAATTAGACTTAAACTTGGGCAAAAAGAAAAACTTTTTATAAAGTACAATAATGATCACAAATTTAGTAGTAAACAAATAGTGGTGTTAATAAATAGAAAAATATTAAGTTCTTAAAAGTAATGGTTTATTTTTTAATTTTTTGTAAGTTTAACCTTTTCTTCTATTATTCTGAATCTTATGAAATGGTCATAAAATACATATTACAGCTAAAATATATTTTCAAGTTTCAAAACAAAATTGTTAAATTTTTGTACCTATAAGTTTTGTATATTCTTGCAACACATATTATAAGTTTAAATTTATCTTTTAAAATGTGTTGATTTTATTACTTTTCTTTTATGTAATAAGTTAAAATATTATTTATAATTAACAGATAAAAATACTTTTTTTAATAAAAAATAGCAATAGAGCAATGATTTGGGGTTGTCTATGGTTGGGGCGTTATCGGTTGGCACCGCATCAAGCGAGGCGAGTTCGTATGGCTTGTTGCTTCCATAATTTTTAGGGAGATCCAAGTCGAGCTAAGTTAGAGCGAGTTGGGATCGGCTTGATTTTAAATCATGTTCGCTCATCATGTCTCGGATGTAAATGGAGTTAAAATTTTGAGCCTAAGTTTAGCTGGATTTTACAAAGAAATTTAGTGAAATAAGTTTAATAGTTCAAGACTTCAAAATATGATTTAATAGTTTATAAAATTGTATATAAACTAAGTTTAAGATAATGTATAGTAAGCCCGGATCAAGTTCAATTGAATATAAATAAATTTAACAAATACAAAATAATAAAAGAGAGAAGAGGGAGAGCCAAAAATGATTGAATAACTATAAAGATGGGGCCATACACACGTTAAGGGGCTATTTGGAAGCTGCTTAATAGTTATTAAGAGTACCTTGTTCATAGCTTTTAATTGTTAAGAGGTAATTTTATATCTAAATGGTTAAGAGACTACCTCTTAATGCTTACTTCTTAACAATTCAGATTTAAGACTACCTCTTAACTATTAACAAGTTAGCCAAACCGAGCCTACCTAACGAGCAAGCCACCCTAAGCTCGGGGCCTTCTGGGTTATAGTAATCCAGCTCGGTTTTAAACTGACGTCATTTTTAAAGGAAGTTTTTTCTAAACAAGCTATGAGCTTTTTAAATAGTCTAGCAAATAATTTTTTTATCAAGACACTTTTAGTCATGTAGATTGATGTTTTAATCAAATCGACATGGCAACTCATAGTGTATTCTAGTTGTTGTTGAGGTCTCTTTTATAGGCCGAAAATATATGTTGTCGTAAACATATTTTTAACCGATTACTATAGCGTGTGCCTTTTTTTGCGTTCGTTTATGTTTGTTACCGTTTGCCTTAATTATTGACGAGCGGACATTAACAAACACTTTTATTTTCTTAACAAACGAACACAAACAAGAAACCGTTCGTTTAGTTTTTCTGTTTATTCGATTAAAGCTAAACAAACAAACACAAAAATGACTGTGGATAATTATCTGGTTCGTTTTAAGGCCTCTCCCCAATCTACTATTATAATAAATAAAAACCTATTTGTGCCACTTGGCATCTAATTTAACCATGATTGTGCCACTTGGCAAAACCTTTATTCTTTATTTAAACTAAGAATAATTAAAATTATTAAATGGTAATTGAACCTTTCTTTAAATATGATTCTCCTATTATTATAAGTTAATTAATTAGTAATTAGTAATAAATATCAATAATAAATGTGTGTTGTTGTAAATTGTAATTTTTAAATTTTAAGACTTCAAGAATGAGAGTATTTCAATGGACATGTGAGGGTGCATTAATAATTCTTCCATTTATAAGAAAATGAAATACTATGTTTACTTATTATTGTCATTGTTATTATTATTTAAATAACAAAATAAAAAGAACTTTAGCTTAAAGAATAAGTACTCGGTTTTTATCATTTCAACAATTTTGTATTCTTTATAAGTAATCCTTAACATAATAAATAAAAATGTGGGGGTGTCAGCATCTAATTAGACCATCTTATGTTAATTGACACATTTAAAAGTTAAAAAATAAAAAACAAAAAAAAACTATATTAATCCTATCCCATGTTAAGGAAGAAATTAATAAGTAAATCAACTATTAAGCCATTGGGTATACTCTAACCCATCTTAACTCCAAGTAAACACCACATCACTTATTTTTCTCTTTTTCACTCCATCTCACCCAAAGTAAATTGTTTAATCCTTTTAACTTCATCTCACTCATATTAACTGTTAATTTAATATATTCTTCTTTGCCTTTTAACACGTTAAAAGCATATAATCCATGACCCCTTTTTAACAAATTTAACACAAGTGATGAGTGATTTAATCCATTTTTAAAGTGTCAATAATCTTAATTTATGTTGGGGTTAGAGTATACCCCAATGACCTTATAAAATGCATTTGTCATCAAACTTGTCATTAGCCCTTTCATGATATATTGTGTATGGTTGCTTAGTTTTAAAAATATTTCATGTTATCCGGACTATAAACGTTGTACAGTTTTATATCCTATATCCGTTGTTAAGAACAGGGCCGTCTCCGAGGATTTAGATACCTCGGTCGAACCGAAATAAAAAGGCCCATAGCCTTAACAAGTAACGAAATATATAAGCTAACTTTTTTAAATGACGCTTAATGTTATAACAATAAATATAGAAAAATATATTATTAAAATCAAATACTATTATAACTAACGATTAACCAATTATTAGTGAAACTCTCCTAACATTGGATAAAAAAATAGCATGGTCCTTGGTGGCTGGCTTGGTCAACCGCAGAGGAGCCTGGTGGCCAACAATGAACCAATAGTGGTGGTCTGCTGGGTTAGTCATTGTTCAGGTTTTGTTTAGCATTCGCAAAGAATGAAGGAAGTAAAACAGGAATTTCAATTGACAACTATTTCTTTTATTTTGCATTGGGAGTTTATTTAGTTTTTTTAGTTTTAGTTTGGACCCAATAATTTAAACTTGATTAAATGGACTATGTATGAAAAAAATTTTGGGCCCAATAATTATAAGATGGTAAAGATCAAATCATATTTTATAAGTTTTATATTTTTAATGTATATATAAAAATATAGATATAAAAAATTTTGGCCCCCAAAAATTTCGTGCCCCGGTTGACGGTCCGACCGACGCTACCCTCCAGCCGGCCCTGGGTTAAGAACACAAAGATAAAACGGATGACATGACATACATGTAGAGACAAATACGATTAAGTTACATATAAAACTATAAATGTTATATACATGTAAACATTTAGAGATTTAGGAATAAAACGCTATATATATACATGTATGAATGTATGTATGTATGTATACACACCATATCGTTTAATATGTAATGTATTATACTGTAAACTGCATATTTATATAAACAATTTAACACATTATTTGTGTTTTACATTGTGTCGTCATTGAAATTTATTTACTCTAATCCGTGTTGCACACGAGATCCTAGCCTAGTTTAATTAATAAATCACAAACGAAAAATCATGGAAGAAAGGTTTTGAAGTCAAATAAATCGGTGGGATTGATTCCACGGGAAAGTAAAACAACTCAGCGGTATTATGACCACGGAATCCACGTATCACATGCATGGTCTCGACCAACAACAGGAAGCAAGACTCATGCAAGGTACAATTTTAATCTCTATATTTTATTTCTTAGCAACCCAACTAGCTATATATTTTATTTATGGTTACAAACCAACCAACATTAGCCTCAACTTTTTTTTACTTTAATTATAATGTTAGTATTATAAAAAAGAGAAAAAAAAGTTATTTGCTCGGTGAAGCTACATATATGTATATCGTTAACTGTATATAGTTTTGTTTTGACAAAGATTTATAAAATATAAATAGACAAATAAAAAAATTGTTCTTTAAAAGTACGTAGGTTTCTTGTACTTTTCATATATAAATCTTGTTAACTATACAACTATATAATTTTTTTAGTATATTTTATTAAAGTAATTAATATAAATTATTAACTAGTAAATACACAATTGATTTTAGTTAATTAGTTAACAAATACAATTTTTATTTAAAAAAAAAGTTAACTCATACCCCCACTAATTCTACATCTATTATATACACTACTATCTATATGGAACTCGAATCCTCTAATTTATGATGAGAAATGTCTAGTTTTTTTAACGGTGAACGCACACATCTAAACTTTATTATTTAACCAATATAATTTTTACTTTGTAAGATTCAAACCCACATCAAATTTAATAAATATTAACACATTCTTTTTTAAAATGCGGCATTATACAAACAACGGACTAGCAAAATGCTAGAACCAAGCATGCAATACATGCTTAAAACTTTATGTTAAAACCATCCAAATCCATTCTGGTATTCTTTGATCTTGAAATTACCCAAAAATAAAAATTAACGCATGATATCACTAGGCTAAAAAAGACTAATCACATGTCATCTTATTACAAGTAGCCTAGGACATCGATAATTAATAAATACACAAAATGTATTTTAGTTTACGACTTTAACGTAGAAAGGCGGTCAATATTAATGAACTAATTCCAATGAAGATCTAAGGTCACTATCATGCATTCCCTACGCCAGATTCTATGAATTGGGTGATTCAAGGGGAGGGCTTTTCACCCGTAAAAAATATTATTGAAGAAACGTGGATCTACTCACTGGTAGCAGATCTACTTTCCTCGGGTGTGATTAAACTATTTCACCGATGGTTCTTCTGGATCCGAGTTCTTCCACCTACAAAATGAACAGCGCCGTTACTTACCCCTCAGAAAGGGACAGAGGGGTCCTCTTTGGGGTAACCCTCCGGCGTGAGAATCAGTATCTTTTGGAGAAGATAATAATGTTTGTAGGTAAGTGAATCTCAAGAGTATTGCTGAATCGCTGAATACCCTTGATGATGTGTGACTGTGTGTTTTCTCTGTAACTGACTGTGAGTGAATATAATTCAATATGATTGAATGTGATATCACTGCTTGTAACTGTCAATGATTGAGTGTGAATGAATGTCTCATCAAAGTGGAGTTGATGCTGTATTTATAGTGCTAGGGTTTCCACTGGTTGGGCTCAGCCTCGTTGGCCTCCTCCAACCGCACTGCGCCATGTGTCCTCTGGGACACCTGGCGCTTTCTCGTTGGTTGTAATCATGTGGTAGCACATGTGTCATGCTGAGTTGTCGACCTTTCATTTGGCAGCCGTCAACATCAGCATATTCTTACTCCTTAAAAAGATGCCTTCTAGAAGATTGTCTGACGTGCACAATCAAGGTTGCCCTAACCCTGATTTGGATAAGGACGAGGTTGATTATGTGCACGTGTGATATGCGCCCATCTTGAGGATGCGCGAAGTCTTCTTTTTATTCTCACGCGCAGATATTTCATGCGCAGGTGTGATATGCACGAGCGTGTGATATGCGCCGCGCGCTGGTGCGCCACGCGCATATGTGACGCGCGAGCGTATGTGATGTGCAAGAGCATGCGGTATGCGCCGCGCGCATATGTGATGCGCGAGCATATGATGCCTGAGCATGTTTTGTATGCGCCATGCGCCTGGGTTTTGGCTTTGTGCCTTCATAATGTCTTTATCTTGTGGGTTGACCCGGCTTGCTTGGTGTTGAGGCGGGTACATACCTCTTCAAGCCCCCCCAGTCTAATGTGTGTCTTATCTCGCGCGAGCGCGGTAAGATAGACATTAGACTCACTGAAGTGTCCTTTTGTAGGGGGTTTTGTCGTTTTCTTGGTTGTTTCCGTCGTCGCGCGAAGTTCTATCCATTTGGTTGAAAACGAAAGGTCCAAACACGTGGTTGGTTGGTGATGACGTGCGCCGTAAACGTGTCAGACGTTTCGTGTGCTCGAGGTGCTACAGTTGCCTTTCACGTCCCCTCACAGCTGTCTTGAACACGTGTCGCACTCGCATTGGTTTGTACCTGCGAGTGAGGGCGCGTGTCTGTTCCGTGGCAGGTCGGTTACATCGTTTTGTCCCCTCACACAGCTGTTAGGGACACGTGTCGCGCCTTCGTTGGGTTGCCCCTGCGAGTGGGGGCGCGTGGAATCCGAACCGCTGCCACTTTTCTCTCTCCTGGTCCTATAAAAGCAGGCCCTTAGGAAATCTTCATCTTCATTGTTTCTAAAATTCAAATTTCTGTTTTCAAATTCTGATTTGAGTGTTTACATCGATTGGAATCCTCGATTATCGGCTATTACAGTTGTATGTCTGATAGTTCATACTCGTCTAGCCCTTCAATCACCTCCGTTGCCTCTCGAAGACGCCGTGTGAAATCTGTGGTGATGTCGACATTGAAGCAAAAAGGAAAGGGGAAGAAGGTTGTTGAAACCACATCGGAGGAAGTAGGGAGGACGAAGGCCACCAAAAGGTGGAATGAAATCCCCTGCAAATTGAAGCAGGCCGATCTCGACAACCTCATCGCCTCTCAGGGCTTTCCCACCCTGTTTGGCTGCATGTTGCCTAGGTCCGGGCAAACGGCGGCGGACCCGCCTGCCGGCTATATATCCCTATATAGCCACTTTTTCACCCACTGCAACCTTCGTCTCCCGATGACAAGGTTTGTGGGTGCACTGTTGAAGTTCTATGGGATTCACATATCCCAAGTCCATCCGTTTGGACTCGTGCGCGTGACTCACTTTGAGTTCATGTGCAAATCCCAGCGCGAGGAACCCACTCCTCGGCGCTTTCAATATTTTTATAAGGCCAAGATCCAAGACAATTGGATCTCTTTTATTCCTCGCAGTCAGAAGGTGAAGTGCTGCACTGTTTCATTCAAGAGCCTTCATGACTGGTCTGAGAGGTTTTTTTACATTAAGGCCGGTGTGATCCCCATCCGTATGACCATGCGCTCTATCACTTCTGCGCCTGCGGATGAGGGTGTCCTCAAGAACCCAACTGGCGCATGGGTTAAGAAACTGACCGCCGAACCATCCCCCGCGAAGAAAATTTGCGAGGAGGCGCTGGTTGGGGTCGGCATGAGCAGGCTCTGGGCCGACAGCGCGCTTGAGCCCGTTATCCAAGTCGACGGGTTGTGTAAGTTTTTTTTTTTTTTTTTTTTTTTTTTTTTTTTTTTTGCGCTAACATCCTTCTTTTGCTGATATCATTTAACTTGTCTTTGCGCAGTCACCAAGGATTACATCCTTGCCGCTTATGATGAACATGTGGAGGGCGGCTCCGTCGAACTTGGCGTTGGGGAGGTTGGTTTCCCGGATCGCTTCGATGACATGTTCATCCCAGTGGATCTGGATTTTGACTTTGACGGTGACGCGCCTGGTAAGCCTTCGCACTCTTGCTCATTCCTTTAGAAGACCCAAGCTTATTAACAGTTCTGTCGCTTGTTTTTGTAGATGCGCTTGAAAACTACGAGCTAGAGCTCGCGGAAGAGGAGGAGGAGGAGGAAGAGGAGGCGCCTCTACTAAAGCGCAAAGCTAAGGGGAAATCTGGCGCAGGGGCCAGTAAGAAACAGAAGAAAGAGGACACCCCTGTCGCTCATCCCCATGCTCAAACGAAGAGACCTAAGGAAACCACAAAGGTTTCTTTAAGTTCTCTGCCTGTGAGAGTGGGCAGACCTCCTGTCCACTTGAGGTATGGTGGCGTCGCCTCCTCCTTTCGCGCGGCTGACGAGAAAAGCAGTGCCGCGCCTGCAACAGGTATACTTTATTTATCTTCATCTGGCTGAATTGTTATTAAACCTTTGCTCCTTTAAATGTTTGCAGAGGCAGCGACGGTAACAGATCAGCCGCCGGCGCCCCAAGGTGCCACGGCTGCGCCGGGGACTCCATCGAAGTCCCCTGTTCTACCCTCTGAAAAGGGTAGAATGGATTTTATGGCGATGTTCGATGCGCGAACAGAATTGCGCCAAGGTAAGTTTTTGCACATATGTCTTATGAATTTTTCTCTTTGAAGTCAGTCATAAACAATTTTTCCTTGTTTATTTGTTCACAGGAGTTGTAGCTGGCGCAACAGTTGCTGGTGATACTCCTGGCGCCGCTTCTGGCGCCGCTGGTTCTGGTCCTGCTCCTGCTAGTGCTGAGTCTCCCCTTATTGGGATTACCAAGGAGCAGGAGACGGTGTTGCGCGCCGAACTGGCGGCGTCGAGACCTCCTTCGCCTCCTCCTGCACGTAGCCCTCCCCGCGAGGCTGGTTTGGAGCCTTCCAGGTCGCAGCAGAAGAGGCCTGTTGAAGAAGAGGAGGAGGACGAGGGGGTTCAAGGTGAAGACTCCTTAGGAGATCGCGCCAGCCCTGCGATTCCGCAAGTGTTCGCAGCGCAGACCTCTGGTGGGGCTGGCGCTGATTTTCCTGCTTCATCCCCGCAGGTATGTATTGATTTGTTGGTCCGTTGCGCGTATCTCCCTATAAGTCTGTTTTATGACTTAGAACTTTTCTTGTGTTTTTGCAGGAAGGTGACCACGTTTACCGCCCGAGATGGAATATTAATGAAGAAAGTTCCTTTCAATCCATGGGCGTATGCGAGGACTTCTGGGCTCATGCCGTGCCTCCTACTGAAAGGAGGTACCAAGAGGAGCGCACTCGCGCGGACTTGCTGAACGACCATGTTTTCGCTGGGTCGGCTTTTTTCGCTGCTTCCCAAGAGCTTCGTCGTGATTATGTTAAAGTACGCGACGCTCTTGTGGAAGCCCAGCGAGAGGCTAAGGTGGCCGCCTGGAACCTGTCTGATGCTCGCGCGCGAGCTGAGAAACTCCAGGCGGAGCTCAGTGAAAACCGAGCAAGTGCCAACACCGCATACATCAAGCGCGGGCATGAGCTCCAGGCTGCACGGGAGAAGCAGCAATTGGCGGAGGCCGAAGTTGCCAAGTACGCGCGCAGAGTGCGTGTCTTGGAACAGCAGGCCGAGGCGCGTGACCAAGCTATCATCCAGAGTATTACTGAGAAATCATCGTTGGAGAGCGAGGTTGCGCGCCTTAAAAGGGATTTGGCGGCCGCGCAGGCCGATAGAGATGAGGCCTTGGCCACGGCGGCGTCCAGCCAGGAAGCACTTGGTGCTGCGCAGGCGGAGAAAGAAAAAATTTTGGCGGCAGCAGCGTCTGACAAGGAGGAACTAAAAAAGGCTAAGGAAACTGTTGAGTTATTAAACTCTCAGGTTCCTGCCCTCGAGACGTCTGTTGCTGGCCTTGCGCAGGATCGCCAATGGCTGGTGTCACAGGGCATGGCTCGCTGCGCTTTGGCGATGAAATATTCCGCCGAGTTTCAAGCCCTTGTGATGGACTGCAATGCCGCCGCGCGTTTGGTGGGCCGAGCTGAAGGGTTTACGGATGGGTATGAGTATGGCATATTGAGGAAGAACCCATCCGAGTACCCTTACAAGTTCGATGCGGCCTGCGCGGACATGGCCGCGGTGGGGGAAAAGTATATGAATACTCCCATCCCCATCCTTATGCAGGTACCTTGATCTTAATGAGTTTTACTTTACTATCTTTTCTAAGTGTTTGTACTCATTACTTTTCTAATGATTTACAGATAGCTGCGCTTGCTGACCAGCCCGACCTCGGCGCACTAAAGAAGTTGCTTGATGATTGCGAGAGGGCTGGTGGTGATGATGGTGGCGCGGGGGATGTTGCCCCTGCCAGCGGCTCTGGCGCGGCGAAAGAATCTGCTCGTGACACCGTTGTGATCGAAGACTCCAATGAGGAGGAAGAACTTGACTATGGTCAGTTCGGAGATGAAGAGCAGACCGCGCCAGATGCTGCGCGAGATGATGAGGATGATGAAGCGGCTGACGTCGACGTGGAGACTTGAGAAGCCCTTCATCAAATTTTGTATATTTATCTTTTATACTTGTAGTTTGTAACTCATCATACTTGTAAATTTCGATCCAATGAAATGAAACTTGTTATCTCCTTTTCGTATCTTGCGCATTTCCATTCATCTCTTCATGTTTGGTTGTATAGATATAAGATATGCTTGAACGTTAAAATAGGAACAAGGTTGTAAGGAAATTATTCACTTAACCTCTGTTCTATTTTGTTTGTGGCTCTCGCAGTATCTTGCTCATGCTGACATGCACGCTAATTTTTCGTTATTTCTTTTTCGCGCGTTGGTGTCACGCGGTATGGAAGTATGAGTTTAGCCATTTCATGTCAGATTGTGTTACTCAGATATCCACTATGGTTCCGCGCGCGGCCTCGACCTGAGACCTTAACATGATATGGCATGTACTTTGCCTTAGTTTTGTTTAAGGATTTTTATGATCAGGCTGCGCGGGGTGTAAGATGGATGTATGTGAGTGTTTTGAGCTAAGGCTCTTTGTTTTGGGCTAAGGCCCTGACGATTTTAGAGTTAAGACTCATTAACGTGTTTGAGCTAAGGCTCGTAATTATGGGCTAAGGCCCTGACGTTTTAGAGTTAAGACTCTTTAACGCGTTTGAGCTAAGGCTCGCGCATGTATGTTTTACTTCGCTTTATTTTGTTTTGAAGTCAATATAATGTTGTCATATTGTTCCAATTTAATAAAGGAAGTGTGAAACATGTATGCAAAGGTAATAGAACCAATATTGAAAGATAGCGCGAATCAGCATTCATGATGGCTTAAAAACCTTGATTACAAATTTGAACTTTTTACATGAAGCATTTTCTAAGTTGTGCCGCGTTCCACGCGCGCGGTATCTTTTTTCCGTTCAAATCTTTTAAAGCGTACGCGCCTTTCCCCAGATCTTCTGAAATTTGATAAGGTCCCTCCCAATTGGGGGACATTTTTCCTGGGGGTATTGCGCGACTAGCTTCATTGTTTCGAAGGACAAAATCATTTTTCTTGAAGTGGCACTCTTTAACGCGCTGATTATAATATTTTTCCAGCTTTTTCTTGTATCTGGCCTCAGTAATGATAGCCGCTTCTCTGCGCCCTTCAAGCAAGTTAAGGTCCAATCTTCTTTCGCGGTCGTTATCAGTTTTGCTCATCATGAGTACCCTATGGGATGGGCATCCAATTTCCGCTGGGATCATAGCCTCTGTCCCATAGGTTAGGCTGAACGGGGATTCGCCATTGCTAGTTTTGCTTAATGTCCTGTGCGCCCACAAGACATTAGGTAACTCTTCGACCCAAGAATGGGATTCTCCCTCCAATCTTTTCTTCAGCCCATTTAGTAAACTTTGATTCGCGCGCTCCACTTGGCCATTCCCTTGAGGATGGTAAACGGACGTGAAGATTTGGTTGATGTGCAATTCTTTGAGCCAGCTTGACATCTTCCTGTCAGTGAATTGTTTGCCATTGTCGCTCACAATTTCCATAGGAAGGCCAAAACGGCAAATGATGTGGCTCCAGATAAATTGCTTCATCGCCTCAGCTGTGATTTTTGCTAGTGGCTTGGCTTCAACCCATTTTGTGAAATAGTCTATCGCCACTACCAAAAATTTCACTCGCCCTTGCGCTTGCGGCAGGGGCCCCACAATATCAATGGCCCATTTGTGGAAAGGCCATGCGGAGGTGACTGGAATCAAGTTGTTCTTTGGACGCATGGTGTTTGGCGCGTGGCTCTGACATGCCTTGCATTTTTGGATTTCTTTTAGCGCGTCCAAGTACATGCCTGGCCAATAGTAGCCTGAGCTCATCGCCTTGGCAACCACCATGCGCGGACCAGCGTGAATTCCACAGATTCCTTCATGAATCTCCCTAATCACATAGCTTGCTTCTTCCGCATCCAGGCATTTCATGAGCGGTCCAAGATAAGAGCGCCGATACACTGTACCATCAAGTAGTTCATAGTTCTGCGCCTTGTGTCTTATCTTTCTCGCCTGTGCGCGATCATCCGGTAACTTCCCCTCTTTCAGGAATTCCATTATTGGAGTTATCCAGGATGAAGGAGTTGTATGAATTACCAGGACCGATTGCGTTTGCACTGACGGGCTGCTCATTATTTCCACCCTGACATGTTTGCCAAAGTGATCAAAATTAGTTGATGCCATTTTACTCAACGCGTCTGCGGACTTGTTTTCGCTTCGCGAGATGTGTATGATTCTGAAGAAGTCAAACTGCTCAACGAGCTTTTTTGCCTGCTCAAGATACAGGGGCATTGTGTTCTCCTTGGCGTCATATAGGCCGTTGACCTGAGCAGCTACCAAGTAAGAATCAACATGCGCCTCTAGTCTTTTAACCCCAAACTTGCGCGCGATGCGCAGACCAGCCAGCAGGGCTTCATACTCAGCCTCATTGTTGGTACTCTTGAAGTCCAACCTGATAGCATAAGTATATTCATGATTATCCGGGTCAACCAGTTTGAGACCTGCGCCAGACCCTTCGCTGTTGGAGGCTCCATCAGTGAATAGCCTCCAAACATCTTCTTCATCATTTGCTCGCGGAGGGTCTACCTCGCGCTGAGCTTCTTCAATCTTTCCCTCTGGGATTTCCGTAATGAAATCCGCCAAAACTTGACCCTTTATTGCTGGACGGGGCTTATAAGTGATCGTGTGCTCACCTAATTCCAGCGCCCACTTTGTCAGCCTTCCGGAGAGCGCGGGACGTCGCAAGACTTGCTGGATGTTGTAACCAGTCAGTACTTCAATAGGATGACCATTGAAGTATCTATGGAGCTTGCGCGACGCGTGTGTTAGCGACAAAACTAACTTTTCCATGATGGAATAGCGCGTCTCAGGGTCTGTGAGCACCCGACTCACATAGTATATCGGCGTTTGTATCCCCTTGCGATCCACCAATAATACTGCACCGATCGCGCGGTCTCCAGCTGACAGGTACAATGTAAGGGTCTCGCCAGGAAGTGGAGCTGTGAGCGCTGGCAATTTAATGAGACATTCTTTTATCTCAGTGAAAGCTTGCTCAGCCTCAGGCGTCCACTTGAATTGGCTCTTCTTCAAACAGTTCCTCAAGGTGTTAACGAATGGAGTAGATTTGCTGGCGTGGTTAGCTAGGAACCTGTTGATTGACACCAATCTACCATTCAGCTTCTGAACCTCTTTCATGGTGGCTGGTGAAGGCATGTCAAGGATGGCTTCCACCTTCTCAGGATTCACCTTGAAACCTTCCTTAGTGACCATTACACCAAGAAATTTCCCCTCTTCCGCGCCGAAAGTACATTTGCTCGGGTTGAGCTTCATGTTAACTTCCGTTAGGCGCTGAAGAGTTTCCTCGATGTCGTTGAGCATTTGTCTCTCCTCCCTGCTCTTGATCACCAAATCATCAACGTAGACTTCTAGATTCCTTCCGATTTGTTCATTGAAAACAGAATCCATAAGTCTCTGATAGGTGGCGCCCGCATTCTTTAAACCAAAGGGCATTTTTGTGTAACAAAAAACACCCTTGTCGGTTCTGAAGGCCGTCTTGTCTTCATCCTGTGGTGCCATTTGAATCTGGTGATAGCCTTTGTAGGCATCCAAGAAACATTTGAGTTTGAATGGCGCCACGGAGTCCACCTTTGCGTCGATGTTTGGTAGTGGGTAACAGTCTTTCGGACATGCTTTGTTGAGGTCCTTGAAGTCAATACACATCCTCCATGACCCGTTGCTTTTCTTTACCATCACAGGATTGGCTACCCACGTCTGGTATCGGATCGGGCGGATAATGTTTGCGCGCAACAGGTCCTCAACTTGCTCATTCATGGCCTTCGCCTTTTCATCCCCCATGATTCTCTTCTTCTGAGCAATTGGCTCCACCGACTTGAACGTGTTAAGAGAGTGTTGCGCCAATTCTCGCGGGACCCCAGTCATATCGGAGTGTTGCCACGCGAAGACCGACATGTATTTTGTGAGCAACCTTTTCACTCTCAATCTCGTGTCGTCTGAAATGGTAGCGCCAATTGTGACCGTTTGGTCAGGGAATTTTGGGTTTAAAATCCACTTCTCTGGCGCATTGTCCGCCGTTGGAAGTTTCATTCTCCCTTCCCGCGGCGTGGTTGTCACTGCGCACAAATGATCGCGGTAAACAAATGCTACGCCTGTTGGTGTAGGGATCCCCAATGCGCCGTGCGCTGGCGATGGTACAGCATTAAATTGGGCAATTGTTCCCCTACCCAGGATCATATTGTGGCATGACGTGGTGGGCAAGACCAAGAAGTTGACAACTTCGGCTCGCTTGTGCTCATCATCCCCCATAGTTAGTTCAAACTGAATCTGGCCTAGGGGATGTATGATTTCATTTGAGACACCACAGATTGGTGCGTTCACAATTTCGAGCCGAGCTTGGTCTGCCGGGTCTAACTTTCTGAAACACTGCTCATACATAATGTCAGATTCGCTTCCAGTGTCCACCAGGACCTTTGACACTTCGTAATGAGCAATGTGTGTGGTAATGACGAGAGGACTGCTTATTGAAGGGCCTCCCCTGATTCTTGGGAAGATGACTTGCTGCTCGCGCCAATCTCCGTGAATTTGCGCGCTTCTCTTTCTTGACGTCTGCCCTTGTCGTCCCCCCTCAGCCACACAGATTCTTTTGTACTTCTTGCTGGCAGAGGCTCCCTCCGGTTGCTCATCTTCTATTCTTTGGTTTTTCACCAAGTGAGCCAGCCTGCCAGACTTTACATCCTTCTCGATCGCATCCTTTAAATGATGGCATGCGTCGGTGTTGTGTCCCGGGGACCTGTGAAATTCACAATATTTACCACTGTTTTGCGGCCCCTTGTAGTGTAGTTGCTTGGGAGGCTTGAATTGGACATTCTCAGTACTTAACACCTGTGAAGGTGTTTTAGTGAGGGGAGTCCATATTCTTGGCAGAGGTCTGCTAGGATCTCTGCCGCCCTCCCTCCTGTCACCCTCCCCGTGTTTACGAGCATCCTTTTGGGGCTGGGGTGAGCTTGGTTGCGCTTGTTTTTCCGCGGAAGAAAAACTTGTTGGCTGCAACCTGGACCATACAGAGTTCTGTTTGGCCCTCTTCTCTTTGCTGCGCGGTGATTCAGCCTGATGCGCTCTTTCTCTTGCCCTATCTTGGGCAATCTGTTTCTCATTTCTCGCGAAAACTCGCGATGCCTCCATTAACTTGGCCCACGTGGTGGGCATACCATCTTTGCTTACGAGAGCTCGTCGTAACTGATCACTGCGCGCGCCTTGTATAAAGGCCACGCGCAGGAGCTGATCAGTTATGCCCCCGATTGCCAGGGACTCCTGATTGAAACGAGTGATGTAATCTTCAATCGTTTCATCATTCCTGCGGATGCAATGCATGATGTCATCAGGATCGCGCGTGTGCCTGCGCTGCTGTACGAAGTGGGCCTGGAACTTTTCTAATAGTTCCTCGAACCCATCAATTTGCCCTGTCGGCAAGCTCTCGAACCATACTCGCGCTGCGCCCGTGAGGCAGCGGGCAAACATATGACACCATGTTGGCATCGTCCAGCTCTCTAGGTTTCCCGTGTTATAGAAACCTTGCAAAAAGTCATCTGGATCTGTCGTGCCATCATATTTCCCCAGACCACTTGGCATCTTGGTCTTATGCTGGATGGGAGCCTGCGCGATGCGCGCAGTAAACTTTGAGTGTTTTACCAGGATGGCTGGTCTGTAGGGTGTGGTTACGTCCACTTGCCCTCTGACCGGTGGGCTGTATGGCATGTGCAGATCCGGATCTGCTCTGGCTCCTGGCGCCATGTTCACAGGCGCGCGGAGCTGCGAGCCTTCTGCATGAGTATCCCTTGTCTTTCTCATGCTATGCACCTCTTCATCACTGAACTCTGTGTGTGCAGTGTGAACAGAATGCCCTTCTTCCTGCGCGCGCGGCCTTTTTGTGGGCTGCTTCTCCATCGCTTGCCTTTGTGTTTGGCCGGCTAGCTTCTTCTGTTTGATCATTTCAGTGTACTTTTCCATCAGACGCCGTTGCTCATTTATGAGCCATTCATTCGGATCGTCTGCTTCATCTTCTGGACCCATTGGTCCCTTCAGCTTCGCGCCGGCCATATTTTGTAACGTGCGATCGTCTGGAGGAGTTTCAGTCTGGCCGTGAGGGGTTGTGACGAAGGGACGGTTGCTGGTGGTACGCGTAGAATCACGCGGAACCCTCAGAACCTGCTGTCCGTCGTTAACACCCTCACGTTCAATATCCTCCAGAGCTTGATCAACGTTACGAACTCCAGAAACCATGGTGATTGAATTTTTTAGATCTGGATGAGATCTGATTGCCGTTTGTAACAGTGGATGGCGCCAATGAAGAAACGTGGATCTACTCACTGGTAGCAGATCTACTTTCCTCGGGTGTGATTAAACTATTTCACCGATGGTTCTTCTGGATCCGAGTTCTTCCACCTACAAAATGAACAGCGCCGTTACTTACCCCTCAGAAAGGGACAGAGGGGTCCTCTTTGGGGTAACCCTCCGGCGTGAGAATCAGTATCTTTTGGAGAAGATAATAATGTTTGTAGGTAAGTGAATCTCAAGAGTATTGCTGAATCGCTGAATACCCTTGATGATGTGTGACTGTGTGTTTTCTCTGTAACTGACTGTGAGTGAATATAATTCAATATGATTGAATGTGATATCACTGCTTGTAACTGTCAATGATTGAGTGTGAATGAATGTCTCATCAAAGTGGAGTTGATGCTGTATTTATAGTGCTAGGGTTTCCACTGGTTGGGCTCAGCCTCGTTGGCCTCCTCCAACCGCACTGCGCCATGTGTCCTCTGGGACACCTGGCGCTTTCTCGTTGGTTGTAATCATGTGGTAGCACATGTGTCATGCTGAGTTGTCGACCTTTCATTTGGCAGCCGTCAACATCAGCATATTCTTACTCCTTAAAAAGATGCCTTCTAGAAGATTGTCTGACGTGCACAATCAAGGTTGCCCTAACCCTGATTTGGATAAGGACGAGGTTGATTATGTGCACGTGTGATATGCGCCCATCTTGAGGATGCGCGAAGTCTTCTTTTTATTCTCACGCGCAGATATTTCATGCGCAGGTGTGATATGCACGAGCGTGTGATATGCGCCGCGCGCTGGTGCGCCACGCGCATATGTGACGCGCGAGCGTATGTGATGTGCAAGAGCATGCGGTATGCGCCGCGCGCATATGTGATGCGCGAGCATATGATGCCTGAGCATGTTTTGTATGCGCCATGCGCCTGGGTTTTGGCTTTGTGCCTTCATAATGTCTTTATCTTGTGGGTTGACCCGGCTTGCTTGGTGTTGAGGCGGGTACATACCTCTTCAATTATTATTTGCAAAATTTTTACCATTCACACCATTTATTTACTAGAGAAAGTTTCATTTCATATATAGTTTTGGTATTTATTTACTATGAATTGGGTGCCTCCGAACTCGCGTTGGTTGAGCGAGCTCACCGCCTCCTTTCTAGCAAGTAGCACAAGCGAGTTGATTTTTCGGGTTTTAAAGCCGCCACTCTGATTATTGAATTGTTTTTTGTATTAAGTAATATGATTAGATGATGTTATGAATAAAGTCTATGGACCTGAAGAAACGTGGATCGACTCACTGGTAAATGATCAACTTTCCTCGGGTGTGATTATGCTATTTCACCGATGGTTCTCTGGAATCTGGATTCTTCCACCTACAAAATGAACAGCACCGTAAACTTACCCCTCAGAAAGGGACAGAGGGGTCCTCTTTGGGGTAACCCTCCGGTGTGAGAATAAGAATTTGTAGGAGAAGATAATAATCTGAGAGTAAGGAAATTGGAGTGTATTGCTTAATATAGCTGAATACTGTGTAATAGGTTGTACCTCTCCTTGTGGAGTTGATGTGGTATTTATAGTGTTAGGGTTTCCAATGATTGGGCTCAGACCCAATTAGGGCCTTGTTGGCCTCCTCCTATTGCTTCGCGCCACGTGTCCTTGGGACACCTGGTGCTTTTTCATTGATTAATTGCACATGGGTTTTGCTGAGTTGTCCACCTTTCATTGGCAGCTGTCAACATCAGCATATTCTTATTCCTTAAAAAGATACCTTCTGGAAGGTTGTCTGACGTGCACAATCAAGGTTGCCCTAATCCTGATTTGGATAAGGACGAGGTTGATTATGTGCATGTGTGATATGCGCCTATCCTGAGGATGCGCGAGGTCTTCTCTTTATTCTCACGCGCAGATGTTTCATGCGCAGATGTGATATGCACAAGCATGTGATATGCGCCACGCGCGGATACGTCACGCGCAGATGTGATATGCGTGAGCATATATGGTGCGTGAGCATGTGATACGCGTGAGCATATGTGATGCCTGAGCATATGTGATGCATGAGCATGTGATATGCATGAGCATATGTGATATGCGTCATGCGCATAGGTTTTGGCTTTGTGCCTTCATAATGTCTCTATATCTTGTGGGTTGACCCGCCTCGCTCGGTGTCGAGGCGGGTACATACCTCTTCAAGCCCCCCCAGTCTAATGTGTGTCTTGTCTCGCGCGAGCGAGGTAAGATAGATATTAGACTTAATAGTTTGCTCTTTTAATAGGGTTTTGTCTTTTCTTCTTATTACTCATCGGTGCGCGAAATTCTATCCTTTTGGTTGAAAACGAATCGTCCCTGTACGTGGTTGGTTGTTGCTGACATGCGTCAGTGATGGAGACGTGTCAGACTTTTCGTGTGCTCGAGGTGCTACAGTTGCCTTTCATGTCCCCTCACATAGTGTCAGGAACACGTGTCGCGCTCGCGTTGGTCCGTACCTGCGAGTGGTGGCGCGTGAACTCTGGCAGCACCTGTATCGTTTCTTTTCGTGTCCCCTCACACAGTGTTAGGGACACGTGTCGCGCTCGCGTTGGCTTACACCTGCGAGTGGGGGCGCGTGAAGTTCGATCAGTACCAAATTTTCTCTCTCCTGGGCCTATAAAAGCAAGCCCTTAGAGTTTTTATTCTTCATCTTCTTTGTTGTTTATCCAGAGCTTTGTATTCCGATAGATTTCCGTTCTTCAGAAGCAACTTGTGCCTGACTCTGTTGTATGTCTGATAGCCCAGACAACACAACCTCCCCTAGCAATCGCCGTGTGAAATCGCTAGTAATGTCTACGTTGAAGAAGACCGGCAAGGGGAAGAGGGCTGCTGAGGCCTCATCGGAGGAGGTAGGGAAGACCAAGGCAGTGAAGAAGTGGGATGAGATCCCCTGTAAATTGAGGCAGTCCGATTTTAACAGCCTTATCGCCTCTCAGGGTTTTCTCCCTGAGTATGGCTGCATGCTGCCGGCGGCCGGGCAAACGGCGGCGGACCCGCCCACCGGCTATATATCCCTTTATTGCCATTTTTTCACCCACTGCAACCTTCGTCTCCCGATGACAAGGTTTGTGGGTGCGCTGCTTAAGTTTTATGGGATTCATATATCCCAAGTCCATCCGTTTGGACTCGTGCGCATGACTCACTTTGAGTTCATGTGCAAATCTCAGCGTGAGGAGCCCACCCCTCGGCGCTTTCAGTTTTTTTATAAGCCCAAGATCCAAGATTCTTGGTTCTCATTTATTCCTCGCAGTCAGAAGGTCAAGTGCTGCACTGTTTCATTCAAGAGCCTTCATGACTGGTCTGAGAGATTTTTCTATATCAGGGCTGGTGTGATCCCCATCCGCATGACCATGCGCGCGATCTCTTCTGCGCCTGCGGATGTGGGTGTCTTCAAGAACCCAACTGGCGCCTGGGTAAAAAAGTTGACTGCCGAACCATCCCCTGCCAAGAACATTTGCGAGGAGGCGCTGGTGAGGGTTGGTATGAGCAGGAGGTGGGCCGACAGCGCGACTGAGCCCGTTATCCAAGTTGACGGCTTGTGTAAGTTAACTCATTGTATTACTTCTGCGCGAATATAATTCGTTTTGCTGATATCATTTGACTTGTTTTGTGCAGTCAGCAAGGAGTATGTCCACGCCGCCTATGATGAGCATATGGAGGGTGGCTCCGTCGCGCTGGGCGCTGGGGAGGTTGGCTTCCCCGATCGCTTCGATGACATGTTCATCCCTGTTGATCTGGGATTTCTCTTTGACAGCGATGCGCCTGGTAAGCCTTTGTACTTATGCTTATGCCTTTATAATACCAGATTTGGCTAACCTTTCTGTTGCGTGTATTGTAGACGCGCTTGAGAACTACGAGCTGGAGCTCGCGGAAGAGGAGGAGGAGGAGGAGGCTGAGGTGCCCCAACTAAAGCGTAAGGCTAAAGGGAAAACTGGCGCAGGGGCCAGTAAGAAACAGAAAAAAGATGATGCCCCTGTTGTTCAGGATCCTCCTACTCAGGCGAAGGGACTTGAGAAAACCCAGGAGTTTACCTCCAAGTTTTCCTTGTCTTCCCTGCCTCAAAAAGTGGGCAGACCTCCTGTCCACACGAGGTATGCTGCCGCTACCTCCTCCCTTCGCGCGGCGAAAAAGGGAAGCGGCGTTGCGCCTGCCGTTTCCTCTTCGACAGGTATACTTTGCTTATCCTTTATGGTTCTATGAGCGCGATTCTGATAGAATTACTAATGAATCTTTGCTCACTCAAATGTTTGTAGAGCCGGCGACCTTGGTGGATCAACCTCAGGCGCAACAAGGTGCCGAGGCTGCGCCGGAGGTCGCTTCGAAGTCCCCTGTTTTAACTCATTGTATTACTTCTGCGCGAATATAATTCGTTTTGCTGATATCATTTGACTTGTTTTGTGCAGTCAGCAAGGAGTATGTCCACGCCGCCTATGATGAGCATATGGAGGGTGGCTCCGTCGCGCTGGGCGCTGGGGAGGTTGGCTTCCCCGATCGCTTCGATGACATGTTCATCCCTGTTGATCTGGGATTTCTCTTTGACAGCGATGCGCCTGGTAAGCCTTTGTACTTATGCTTATGCCTTTTTAATACCAGATTTGGCTAACCTTTCTGTTGCGTGTATTGTAGACGCGCTTGAGAACTACGAGCTGGAGCTCGCGGAAGAGGAGGAGGAGGAGGAGGCTGAGGTGCCCCAACTAAAGCGTAAGGCTAAAGGGAAAACTGGCGCAGGGGCCAGTAAGAAACAGAAAAAAGATGATGCCCCTGTTGTTCAGGATCCTCCTACTCAGGCGAAGGGACTTGAGAAAACCCAGGAGTTTACCTCCAAGTTTTCCTTGTCTTCCCTGCCTCAAAAAGTGGGCAGACCTCCTGTCCACACGAGGTATGCTGCCGCTACCTCCTCCCTTCGCGCGGCGGAAAAGGGAAGCGGCGTTGCGCCTGCCGTTTCCTCTTCGACAGGTATACTTTGCTTATCCTTTATGGTTCTATGAGCGCGATTCTGATAGAATTACTAATGAATCTTTGCTCACTCAAATGTTTGTAGAGCCGGCGACCTTGGTGGATCAACCTCAGGCGCAACAAGGTGCCGAGGCTGCGCCGGAGGTCGCTTCGAAGTCCCCTGTTTTACCCTCAAAAAAGGGGAGAATGGACTTCATGGCGATGTTTAACTCGCGAACGGCGTTGCGCCAAGGTATGTATTGCACTTTTATTTTCTGAGTTTTTTCTTTTTAGATCAAGTTAGAACCATTTCTTGTTGTTGATTTTTTCATAGGAGTCATTGCTGGCGTACAAGCTGCTGGCGCCGGTGCCAGCGCCGTTGGTTCTGCTCCTGCTCCTGCAAGCACTGAATCTCCCCTCATCGGGATTACTAAGGAGCAGGAGGCCGTTTTACGCGCCGATCTGGCGGCATCGAGACCTCCCTCACCTCCTGCGCGCAGCCCTCCTCGCGAGACTGGTTTTGGTTCTTCCAGGTCGCAGGAGAAAAGGCCTGTTTCAGAGGAAGATGAGGAGGTTCAACTTGAAGACTCAGACGGCGGCCGCGCCAGCCCTGCAGCGCCACGAGATTTCGCGGCGCAGTCTTCTCGTGGGGCTGGCGCTGACTTTTCTGCTTCATCCCCGCAGGTATTGGTTCGTTTTTGCTCCGCTGCGCGGACTTCCATATTAGTGTTTTGATGACTTAGATCATTACTTTGTGTTTGCAGGAAGCCGATCACATTTACCGCCCGAGATGGAATATTACTGAGGACAGCACATTTCAGTCCATGGATGTGTGTGCGGACTTCTGGGCTCATTCTGTGCCTCCAGCTGAAAGGAGGTTTCAGGAGGACCGCGCTCGCGATGACTTGCTCAACGATCATCTGTTTGCTGGGTCGGCCTTCTTTGCTGCCTCCCAAGAGCTTCGCTATGATTACGTAAAGGTACGTGATGCTCTTGCGGAAGCCAAGCAAGAGGCTAAAGTGTCTGCTTGGCATCTTTCTGATGCTCGAGAGAGAGCTGAGAAACTCCAAGCAGAGCTCAGCGAGAACAGAGCAAGTGCCAACACCGCCTTCGTGAAGCGCGGGCTTGAGCTACAGGCTGCGCGGGAGAAGCTACAGGCGGCCGAGGCGGACGCGGCCAAGTACGCGCGTAGAGTGCGCGACTTGGAGCTGGACGCGGAGGCGCGTGACCAAGCTCTTGTCCAGTCTATAACTGACAAATCATCATTGGAGAGTGAGGTTGCGCGCCTGAAGAAGGAGCTGGCGGCCGCGCGGGCCAAGAAAGATGAAGCCTTGGCGACGGCAGCGTCTAGCCAGGAAGCACTCGATGTTGCGCGAGCGGAAAAGGAAGAAGCATTGGTGGCAGCAGCGTCCGACAAAGAGGAGCTGAAACAGACCAAGGAAACTGTTGAGTTGTTAAACTCTCATATTCCTGCCCTCGAGACGACTGTTTCTTCTCTCGCGCAGGATCGCCAATGGCTAGTCTCACAGGGTATGACTCGTTGCGCTTATGCGATGAAATACTCAGACGAGTTTCAGGCCCTTGTGATGGATTGCAATGCTGCCTCGCGCTTGGTGGGTCGAGCTGAAGGGTTCAAGGATGGTTGTGAATACAGCGCACTGAAGAAGAACCCATCCGACTACCCTTACCAGCTCGACGTTGTCTTCGCGGATATGGCCGAGATGGGGGAGAAGTATTTGAATACTCCCATTCCCATCCTTGGGCAGGTATTTTAACCTTAATAAGATTACCTTGACTTATTTTCCAAGTCTTTTTGTACTCATATTTTTCCTTATGATTTGCAGATATCCGCGCTTGCTGACCAGCCCGATCTCGGCGCGCTAAAGAAATTGCTTGACGAGTGCGAAGGCGCTGGTGGCGGCGATGATTGCGCGGGGAACGCTGCCCCCGCTAGCGGCTCTGGCGTGGCCAAAGGACCCGCTCCTGACACTATTGTGATAGAAGACTCCATTCAGGACGAACAACTTGACTATGGTCAGTTTGGAGATGACGAGGAGCGGGCTGCGCCAGATGCTGAGGGCGGTGATGAGGACGATGAAGAGGCTGACGTCGACGTGGAGAATTGAGAAGCCCTTCATGTTTTTTTTTATTTGTAGTTTGTATCTCATCGTCTTGTAAAGTTGTAAATTTCAATGCTTTGGAATGAAATTTTGTTTTTCCCTTATTCGCATCTTGCGCATTCCCCATTCATCTCTTTATGTTGCATGTTTGCTTGTTGAATATAAGATATGCTTGCACGTTGAAATAAGAACAAGGTTGTAAGGAAATTATTACACTTAATCCTTGTCATATTGTAAGTGATTTTGCCATATCTTGTTTATGTTGACACGTGCCTTGGCGTTTCATTATTCCTCTTTTGCGCGACGTTATCGCGCATTTAATATAGGGAATAATGAGTTTTTTTGCCTTTACATGTCAGTATGTGTTACTCAGATATCCATTACAATTTCATGCGCGACCTCGACCTGAGACCTTAACAACTATGTTTTGGCATTTGCTTTGCCTTAGTTGTGCTTAGGTATTTTTATGGTCAGGCTGCGCAGCATGTAGGATGGATGTTGTGAGTGATTTGAGCTAAGGCTCACATTATTGGGCTAAGGCCCTGAGCTAAGGCTCATATTATTGGGCTAAGGCCCCGACGTTTTAGAGTTAAGACTCGTTAACGCGTTTGAGCTTGAAGCTCGCGCATGTATGTTTTACTTCGTTTTATTTTTGTTTTGATGTCAATACAATGTTGTCATATTGCTCAAAATTAATAAAGGGAAGTGTGAAACATGTATGCAAAAGGTAATAGAATCCACATTAAGAGAAGATAGCGCGTATCATTATTCATAATGGCTTGAAGAGACTTGATTACAAATTTGACAATTTTTACATGAAACATTTTCTAAGCTGTGCCGCGTTCCATGCGCGCGGGATCTTCTTTCCATTCAAATCTTTTAAAGCGTATGCGCCTTTTCCCAATTCTTCCGAGACTTGATAAGGTCCCTCCCAATTGGGGGACATCTTTCCCGGGGGAATCGCGCGGCTAGCTTCATTGTTTCGAAGGACAAAATCATTCTTCTTGAAGTGGCATTCTTTCACGCGCTGATTGTAATATTTTTCCAGTTTTTTCTTGTATTTGGCTTCACTGATGATAGCCGCCTCTCTGCGCCCTTCAAGCAAGTTGAGATCCAACCTCCTTTCGTGCTCGTTATCAATCTTGTTCATCATGAGCACTCTATGGGATGGGCATCCAATTTCTGCTGGAATCATAGCCTCCGTTCCATAGGTTAGGCTGAACGGGGATTCGCCATTGCTGGTTTTGCTTAATGTCATGTGCGCCCACAGGACATTAGGTAGCTCTTCGACCCAATAATGGGATTCTCCCTCCAACCTTTTCTTCAGCCCATTTAGCAAGCTTTGATTCGCGCGCTCCACTTGGCCATTCCCCTGAGGGTGGTATACCGAAGTGAAGATTTGGTTGATGCGCAATTCCTTGAGCCAGCTGGATATCTTCCTGTCAGTGAACTGTTTGCCATTATCGCTCACAATTTCCATGGGCAAGCCAAAACGGCATATGATGTGGCTCCAGATAAACTGCTTCATCGCTTCGGCTGTGATTTTTGCTAGTGGCTTGGCTTCAACCCATTTTGTGAAATAGTCTACTGCCACTACCAAAAATTTTACTCGCCCTTGCGCTTGCGGTAGGGGGCCCACAATATCGATGGCCCATTTGTGGAAAGGCCATGCGGAGGTCACCGGAATCAAGTTGTTCTTTGGCCGCATGGTGTTTGGCGCATAGCTCTGACACGCTTTGCATTTTTGGATCTCTTTTAAAGCGTCCAAGTACATGCCTGGCCAGTAGTAACCTGCGCTCATTGCCTTGGCAACCACCATGCGCGGGCCAGCATGTATTCCACAGATTCCTTCGTGTATCTCTCGGATCACATAGCTTGCTTCCTCAGCATCTAGGCATTTCATGAGCGGTCCCAGATAAGAGCGTCGATATAATGTACCATCAAGCAGTTCATAGTTCTGCGACTTGTGTCTTATCTTCCTCGCCTGTGCGTGATTGTCCGGTACCTTTCCCTCCTTCAAGAATTCCATTATTGGAGTTATCCATGATGAAGGGGTTGTATGAGTTACAAGGACAGATTTCGCTACCACCGACGGGTTGCTCATTACTTCTACCCTGACATCTTTGCCAAAGTGATCGAAGCTGGTTGATGCCATCTTGCTCAGCGCGTCGGCAGATTTGTTTTCACTGCGCGGAATATGAATGATTCTGAAGCAGTCAAATTGCTCGATGAGCTTTTTCGCCTGCTCTAGATACAGAGGCATGGTGTTCTCCTTGGCATCATAAAGGCCATTGACCTGTGCTGCTACCAAGTATGAATCAACATGGGCCTCTAGCTTTTTAACTCCGAATTTGTGCGCGATGCGCAGGCCAGCCAGCAGAGCTTCATACTCAGCTTCATTGTTGGTGCTCTTGAAGTCCAACCTGATGGCGTAAGTATATTCATGATTCTCTGGATCCACCAGTTTGAGGCCTGCGCCAGACCCTTCATTATTTGAAGCTCCGTCAGTGAATAATCTCCAAACATTTTCTTCATCATTGGCTCGCGGAGGGTCTACCTCGCGCTGAGCCTCTTCAATTTTTCCTTCTGGAATTTCCGCGATAAAATCAGCTAAGACTTGTCCCTTTATTGCTGGGCGGGGCTTATAGGCGATCGTGTGTTCTCCTAATTCCAGCGCCCATTTTGTCAGCCTTCCCGAGAGCGCGGGGCGCCGCAAGACTTGCTGGATGTTGTAACCCGTTAGAACTTCAATAGGATGACCATTGAAATATCTATGAAGCTTGCGCGACGCGTGTGTTAGTGATAAAACTAACTTTTCCATGATGGAGTAGCGCGTCTCAGGATCTGTCAGCACCTGACTCACATAGTATATTGGCGTTTGGACTCCCTTGCGATCCACCAACAATACTGCGCCGATGGCGCGCTCTCCTGCTGATAGGTACAATGTCAAAGTTTCACCAGGAAGTGGAGCTGTGAGCGCGGGCAGATTTATCAAACATTCTTTTATCTCACTGAAAGCTTGCTCGGCCTCAGGAGTCCACTTGAATTGGCTTTTCTTCAGGCAATTTCTCAATGTGTTGACGAATGGGGTAGATTTGCTTGCATGGTTCGCTAGGAACCTGTTGATTGATACCAATCTCCCATTCAACTTTTGGACTTCTTTCATGGTGGATAGCGAGGGCATGTCAAGGATGGCCTCCACCTTTTCTGGGTTCACCTTGAAACCATCCTTGGTGACCATTACACCTAGAAATTTTCCCTCTTGTACGCCGAAAGTGCATTTGCTCGGATTGAGCTTCATGTTAACTTCCTTTAGGCGCCCAAGGGTTTCTTCGATGTCTTTGAGCATTTGTTTTTCCTCCCTGCTTTTGATCACCAAATTATCCACGTAGACTTCTAGGTTTCTTCCAATTTGCTCGCTGAAAACGGCATCCATAAGTCTTTGGTAGGTGGCTCCCGCATTCTTCAAACCAAAGGGCATTTTTGTGTAACAAAAAACTCCCTTGTCGGTTCTGAAGGCAGTCTTGTCCTCGTCTTGTGGTGCCATTTGAATCTGGTGATAGCCCTTGTAGGCATCCAGGAAACATTTGAGCTTGAATGGCGCCACGGAGTCCACCTTTGCGTCGATGTTTGGGAGGGGGTAACAATCTTTTGGGCATGCTTTGTTGAGGTCCTTGAAGTCAATGCACATCCTCCACGACCCGTTACTTTTCTTTACCATCACAGGATTAGCTACCCATGTCTGGTATCGTATCGGGCGGATGATGTTTGCGCGCAGTAGATCCTCAACCTGCTCATTCATGGCCTTCGCCTTCTCATCCCCCATGACTCTCTTCTTTTGAGCAATTGGCTCTACAGACTTGAACGTGTTGAGAGAATGCTGCGCTAGGTCTCGCGGAACCCCAGTCATATCGGAGTGTTGCCACGCGAAGACCGACATATATGCCGTGAGCAATCTTTTCATTCTCAACCTCGTGTCGTCTGATATCGTAGCGCCAATTGTGATTGTTTGCTCCGGGAATTTCGGGTTGAGAATCCATTCCTCTGGCGCGTTGTCTGCCATTGGAAGTTTCATTCTCCCTTCCCGCGGAGTATTTGTCACTGCACACAAATAATCTCGGTATACAAAAGTTACACCTGTTGGTGTTGGGAACCCCAACGCGCCGTGCGCCTGCGACAGTATGGCGTTAAATTGGGCAATCGTTCCTCTACCCAAGATCATATTGTGGCAAGAAGTGGTGGGCAAGACCAAGAAGTTGACAACTTCGGCTCGCTTGTGTTTCTCATCCCCCATAGTTAGCTCAAATTGTATTTGACCTAGGGGATGAATGATTTCATTTGAAACACCAGAGATTAGTGCATTCACAATTTCAAGCCTTGCTTGGTCTGCCGGATCCAGTTTTCTGAAACATTGCTCATACATGATGTCTGATTCGCTGCCAGTGTCCACCAGGACTTTTGACACTTCGTAATGAGCAATGTGTGTAGTGATGACAAGAGGACTGCTGATAGAAGGGCCTCCCCTGATTCTTGGGAAGATTACTTGCTGCTCGCGCCAATCTCCTTGGATTTGCGCGCTTCTCTTTCTTGATGTTTGCCCTTGCCTTCCTCCCTCGGCTACACAGATTCTTTTGAACTTTTTGCTGGCAGAGGCTCCTTCTGGTTGTTCATTTTCTGGTCTTGGGTTTTTCACCAGGTGAGCCAGCTTGCCTGATTTCACATCTTTTTCAATTGCATCCTTCAAGTGATGGCATGCATCAGTGTTGTGTCCTGTGGACTTGTGAAACTCACAGTACTTGCCACTGTTTGATGGTCCCTTGTAGTGTAGTGGCTTGGGGCTTTTGAACTGGACATTCTCAGTGCTTAACACTTGTGAAGGCGTTTTAGTGAGGGGAGTCCATATTCTTGGCAGAGGTCTGTTAGGATCTCTGCCGCCTTCCCTCTTATCACCTTCTCCGCGATTACGAATGTCTTTTTGGGGCTGAGGTGAGCTTGGTTGCGCCTGCTTTTCTGCGGGAGAAAAACTGGTTGGTTGCAACCTGGACCATACAGTGTTCTGTTTGCCCCTTCTTTCGTTGCTGCGCGGTGCCTCTGCTTGATGCCCTCTTTCTCTCGCTCTATCTTGGGCAATTTGTTTTTCATTTCTCGCGAAGACTTGCGATGCTTCCATTAGCTTGGCCCAAGTGGTTGGCATGCCATCTCTGCTTACGAGAGCTCGGCGGAGTTGATCACTGCGCGCGCCTTGTATAAAGGCCACGCGCAATAGTTGCTCAGTGATACCTCTGATTGCCAGAGACTCCTGATTGAAACGAGTTATGTAGTCTTCAATCGTTTCATCATTCCTTCGCACGCAGTGCATGATGTCATCAGGGTCGCGCGTGTGTCTGCGCTGTTGTACGAAGTGAGCTTGGAACTTTTCCAATAGTTCCTCGAACCCATCGATTTGCCCAGTAGGCAAGCTTTCAAACCAGACACGCGCCGCGCCCGTGAGGCAGCGAGCAAACATGTGACACCATGTTGGCATCGTCCAGCTTTCTAGGTTTCCAGTGTTGTAAAAACCTTGTAAGAAATCGTCTGGATCTGTTGTGCCGTCATATTTGCCCAAACCACTTGGCATCTTGGTTTTGTGCTGAATGGGGGCCTTCGCGATGCGCTCAGTGAATTTTGAATGTTTCACCAAGATGGCTGGCCTGTACGGTGTGGTTACGTCCACTTGCCCTCTCACTGGTGGGCTGTATGGTGTGTACAGATCCAGATCGGCTTTGGCTCCAGGCGCCGTGTTCACGTGCGCGCGGAGCTGTGAGCCTCCTGCATGAGTATCTCGCGTCTTCCTCATGCTGTGCACTTCTTCATCACTAAACTCAGCGTGTTCAGTGTGAACAGAGTGACCCTCTTCCGGCGCGCGCGCCCTTTTTGTTCCTTGAATGGTTTGCTTGTCAAACGCTAGCCTTTGTGTTAAGTCGGCTAACCTTTTGTGTTTGACCATCTCATTGTACTTGTCCATTAGACGCCGTTGCTCGTTTATGAGCCATTCTTTAGGGTCATTGGTTTCATCTTCTGGACCCATTGGGCCTTTTTGTTTCGCGCCGGTAAGATTTTGGAACGTGAGATCGTCTGGAGGAGTTTCAGTCTGGCCATGAGGAGTTGTGATGAAGGGATGGCTACCGGTGGTGCGCGTAGAATCACGCGGCACCCTCAGAAACTGCTGTCCCTCATTAACATCCTCACGCTCAATATCCTCCAGAACTTGATCGACGTTACGAACACCAGAAACCATGGTGAATTTTTTTTTTTTTTAGAGATCTGATGAGATTTTGTTGCCGTTGTAACAGGTGATGGCGCCAATGAAGAAACGTGGATCGACTCACTGGTAGACGATCAACTTTCCTCGGGTGTGATTATGCTATTTCACCGATGGTTCTCTGGAATCTGGATTCTTCCACCTACAAAATGAACAGCACCGTAAACTTACCCCTCAGAAAGGGACAGAGGGGTCCTCTTTGGGGTAACCCTCCGGTGTGAGAATAAGAATTTGTAGGAGAAGATAATAATCCGAGAGTAAAGAAATTGGAGTGTATTGCTTAATATAGCTTAATACTGTGTAATAGGTTGTACCTCTCCTTGTGGAGTTAATGTGGTATTTATAGTGTTAGGGTTTCCAATGATTGGGCTCAGACCCAATTAGGGCCTTGTTGGCCTCCTCCTATTGCTTCGCGCCACGTGTCCTTGGGACACTTGGTGCTTTTTCATTGATTAATTGCACATGAGTTTTGCTGAGTTGTCCACCTTTCATTGGCAGCTGTCAACATCAGCATATTCTTATTCCTTAAAAAGATACCTTCTGGAAGGTTGTCTGACGTGCACAATCAAGGTTGCCCTAATCCTGATTTGGATAAGGACGAGGTTGATTATGTGCATGTGTGATATGCGCCTATCCTGAGGATGCGCGAGGTCTTCTCTTTATTCTCACGCGCAGATGTTTCATGCGCAGATGTGATATGCACAAGCATGTGATATGCGCCACGCGCGGATACGTCACGCGCAGATGTGATATGCGTGAGCATATATGGTGCGTGAGCATGTTATACGCGTGAGCATATGTGATGCCTGAGCATATGTGATGCATGAGCATGTGATATGCATGAGCATATGTGATATGCGCCATGCGCATAGGTTTTGGCTTTGTGCCTTCATAATGTCTCTATATCTTGTGGGTTGACCCGCCTCGCTCGGTGTCGAGGCGGGTACATACCTCTTCAGGACCCAAGCTGAATATAACTATCTACAAATTAATTTCACAACGAGACTACTCGTTGTGATACGTGATGAGAACTGGCACTTGGATGGCGAACACCGCAACGGCTCTCCACTAGCATGGGCGCAATAAGCGCGTTGCAGGCTGGATAGTGCCTCAAATTGGACCATTGGAGGGGAATGTTATGAGTTTGGGCCATTTGATTGTTGAACACCAATTAAAAAAAATTCCAACATTCTATATATTAACATATAGAAACATCTACTAGGTAGTGCCTCAAATTGGACCCATTTCTCTTTATTTCACTCAATATTATTAAAAAACTCTCTCTCTCACTCAATTTTACTCCAAAACGTCAACAAAAATGAAATACAATTTGTTTACTTAATTCAATTCTTCTGAAGAAGCCGATCTTATTTTTACAACAAGCAAGTTAACAATTAATCCGTTGATTGGTTTTGGAGTCACAGTAGTGTCGCATGCTTATTAATTGCTTGGTGGCGTGGTTTCAAGGGAGGAGTGCCCCTCCCATCCAAATCGATCAATTCAAATTTATAAATAGTATTTAATTCGAACAAATTCAAAATAAAAATTGGAAAACTGATTTTTAAATGTCAAAATTCGATGTCTGGTTAATTTGAAAACCCGAAGGGTACCTGATGGAGTGCCTCAAGTGTTGATTAACGGGTTTGTTTAACACTTTGAAGTTGGGTATAATTAGAAGCTATATCATGCTTTAATATGTTGGAAACAAACCTATCAGAACTAAAAGACCGAAAAGAGGATACGCTACGAGCTAGCATGAGGAACCAAGACGCAACACAAATGAATATAAAAACACACATGAGAACTTCAAATGGAGGCGAGTCATGTGTGCTTAAATGATTACTTATAATTCCAAAAGTCGTTTAAATGATTCATAAATCAGATAATACTTGACAAAATGACAAATAATGGAATGATGTGATTGTTCGGATCACTTAATGAAAAAGCCAACAATAAAATTCCAAAAGTTTAGTATAGTTATACTTGTAAATTGTAATTCGTATAAGTCCAGGCTGGAGGTTCGTATATGTGCACATGTTGGGTATATAATTGTACATAGAGATAAAAGGCAGGTAATGCTTTTTGTTGTTATATAGTTGCACATTGAGATAAACAAATAAGTCATCTTTTTATGGTAGTACACATTGTTAGCTTATACGGTTGTGTATAGCCCAGGCTATACTTTTCATAATAGGCCTACGTGGAGTTTGTATAGCTGTAAGAGGACACACTATAATTTTTTTTTTTAATTTGAATAACACAGCTTATATAAAACTTAAAATAATAGGGACATACAACCTACCAAGAAGTAGGGAATAGAAACATACTGACCAGTCAAAAAACACAAAAAAAAAAAAATAAATAAATAAACCAACAACACACCCTCCAAGTTAAACCCGAACCAGAGCCTCCAGTACTCCCCTAAAGACGTCTTTGAGCGAATTGAAAGCACTATAATCGAAGCGTGTCTTTACCTATTTCCTAATGGACCTCATCATCTGTAACATCCCGAAATTTCCAAGTAATATTAATTATGTTACTTAATAATAGAGAGAAAGTTTACCCGGGTTATCAGGAAATAAATAATAGAATAGGAGTTTGTATGGGTCGGGCTAGTGTTGGGTAATGGATGTGGGTTGTGGACTTGGATTAATTAGGATAGGTTAAATGAGAATGGGCCTTAGGTCCATGGGATCTCAGGGATATAAATACCCTAACACCCCAAAATATCTTCATTCTATCTTTATCCAAGCACACTCCACACACACATACACTAACTTCGCCGGAACCGGGCCGAGCCAAGGGAAGAATCGGACTGATCCGAGAGTGAGAGAGGGCGACTAGTTGCGTTAACAAGTTAAAGGAGATCCAAACAAGCCCAAAAAGGTATGATTCTTGATCTTTGAAGTTTAAAGATCCAAGCTTTTTAGTGTTAAGTGACCGGAAATGGTCGGGAAGCGTAGTGGGTGATATTGAACCATAGCGGGGGTGTTAAAATCGCTCGAAATGTTGGACAGAAACCAAACAGCAGGCTGTCTGGGCAACTTCGCCTTCATCTGGGCAACTTCGCCTTCAAGCGATGAACTTCGCCTGCAAGCTAAGTTCGCCTGATGAACTTCGCCTGCAAGCTAAGTTCGCCTGATGACAAGTTCGCCTGAGGTTTAAGTTCGCCTGATGACAAGTTCGCCTGAGGTTTAAGTTCGCCTGATGACAAGTTCGCCTGAGGTTTAACTTCGCCTAAAGCTAAGTTCGCCTGAGGTTTAACTTCGCCTAAAGTTAAGTTCGCCTGAGGTTAACTTCGCCTAAAGCCAAGTTCGTTTAGAAAATAAATTAAAAATCTAATGAAAAATGTGTTAAGACAGTTAATGTAAATAAAATTTTTCATTAAGCTCGACCCCAGCCAGGGGCTCTGCCCCTTGGACCCTGCTAGGGGCTGCCGCCCCTAGACCCCGCTGCCAGGGGCGCTGCCCCCGGACCCCCGTTCGTTGTGGGAAGTAGTTATGACTGGAAAGATGATATGAGTAGTGATAGTTGTTTGATACGTGTACTTGTTATACAGTCAGCCGTGCACAGCTGAAGAAAGGGATTACGATTAACGGTGAACGTAACCGTGTTCAGGTGAGTTTCTAGCCCCATTCCTTGTTATGTTTTCGGGGCTGTGTGCATACTCGATGTGTTGTTAATACATTTATCCTAAGTGATAAGTGTATGTCATATGTGATATGTGTGATAGATATGAATGATTGTTTGTCGGTACACGAACGATCTTCGGATATTGCGCGTACTGTCAGGTTAAAAATAAAGGTACGAATATTATATATCGTAGATGTATGAATATTTCAAATGAATACTTGTCGGGGCGTGAACGATCTTCGGATATTGCACGTAACGACAAGGGGTATGGTTGTTAAATGAATGAGGTAAAGAATGCCTAGAGTGTTCTTATGTTATAATGTAAGTATGTGTATTTAGGTACACGAATGGCATGTGAGTTCTACGTTTGACATAGTAAGTTAGGATGGCAAATCCCTCTAGCTTCTGTCAGACATAGACTCGGCTGGTGATGGCGTAGTTAAGGACTGCGAGCCTTATACGTGAAGTAGATGATATATGTAAACGTAGATGAGGACTGCGAACCTCGTACGTGCTATGAATTAGGTTGCAACATAGGGAAGGACTGCGAACCATGTACGTGTTGTGGATGTATTTCAGCATAGGAAAGGACTGTGAACCTTATACGTGCTGATTTTGTAGCATAGGGGAGGACTGCGAACCTCGTACGTGCTATGAATTAGGTTGCAACATAGGGAAGGACTGCGAACCTTGTACGTGTTGTGGATGTATTTCAGCATAGGAAAGGACTGTGAACCTTATACGTGCTGATTTTGTAGCATAGGGGAGGACTGCGAACCTCGTACGTGCTATGAATTAGGTTGCAACATAGGAAAGGACTGTGAACCTTGTACGTGTTGTGGATGTACTATGGTATAGGGAAGGACCGCGATCCTTGTACGTACCATAAATGGTGAACATAGGTAAGGACTGCGAACCTTGTACGTGTTCACGACCTTGAGTACAGGTATAGACGGTGAACTATGAACGTACTCTCGGTAGACTGAGGTTAGTGATTGTAGATATGTATGTATGTATGGTAGCAAGTATGTATGTAGAACAGAAGGGTAACTAGTGAAGTATGGATATGTATCTACGGATATGTATGTATGTGTATGTATTGTATGGCGTTCGATTAACTAGAACTCACTCAGCGTAGCTGACTTTTAGTATGCACGCAGGTGAGCTGATTATAGAGTTAGCATGAGGATGACACACAGCATGGATTGAACGGCTGGCATCTGAAGAAAGAAGTAAAGATGTTTTAAATATAAAGTTTTGTGTTATGGTATTAAAGAAAAGATTTAATGTTTTGTAACAAATGATTGATGTTTTATATTCCGCGAAAAGTTTTAATAAACTCTGATTTGAAGAACTGTGTTTATGAGTAAATCCGACGCTAAAGTAGGGTCACCGGGTTCGGGGCCTTACATCATCTCGAAGGGCCATGCGGTTTTTAACTACCAAATATTTACATGCACACAAAGGTTGTCACAAGATACTTTCTCGTCAGGGTGGGAGGGGCACTCTACTCGTCCCCACCGAGTTCGTCTGGGTTCCCTAGCACACCGTCAAAGGTAGTGTGAGTTCATCAAACGAGTAGGATATCTGAGTTCTACTACTTGGAGCGTGGTAAAATATTAATTCCACATTTTACTGAAAATGATAAGACGGTGATGAGGATATCCCATTTTTAACCAAAAGAACTAAATTTAATAAATATTAATAGAATGTAGAGTTAAATACCTTTTACCCACCTCTATGGTTAACGGGTGGATGCATTTTGCAACTCCCATTTTGAATTTAAGCCACCTGCCCCCCCCCCCCCGACATCTTCAATTTGATGCAGTTTGAGCTCAGTTGTCGCCTCAACTTTTAAATTCTTTTTTAACAGTCTCAAAAGATCATAATACCCCCTCCATTTTGTGTCCCCGTGGTCGATGTTAAAAAATTTGCACCCCTATTGCTCTCCCTCCAAAACTAAAATTAATTGAAGTTTGACTTTGATTCGATGCTTGACGTTTTCGTTTGACTTAAAAAAAATGCATGCTCGACTCTTTTTAAATCTCTCTTTTACCCAACTGACTTTCAATTTGACTCGATAATACCCCTTGACCCGATTGACCTCATAATATGACCAATCTAATAACTATTGACTTCAATCTATGTACCTAAGAACTATACTTTGACCCGTTAATCTGACTATGTTAAAGCCACTATTGACTTCAATTTGACATACATAATTAACTAATTTAACTTCAGGGTATATAACCAAGAACTATACTGACCCAACTGGCTGTATAATGACCAAACCTGTTTATGACATATAGCCTTACCTGTACAAAACTAGAGCTTGTTTTTTTTGGAATCAAATCTATATGTGTGTGTGTGTGGTGTTCTTAATGCAATAACTTTTATATATGTGAAGAAACACTAGGAGACCCCGGTAGATTACGGATAATCTTAGGGTTAAGTAGATGTTTCCCACGAGGGTTATGTCCGGCAAAGATGGTTATTCTTCTAGACCTGCAAAACAGACACCGTGAGCTCGTCACTGAGAAGGGGGGGTTCCTCCTTGTGACCACCCTCCGGCGTGAGAATCAGACTAGATTGCTCTGAATATAAGCGTATATTAAGAGAAATAGCTAGAGAAGATAAGATAAGATAAGATCCCGATACCGTTCCAAGGTGTTGGAGTATTTATAGCCGAAGGTAGGTTTCCAAGCAGGTACGGCCAGCTGTATAATATTTCTTTTCCACCAACTACGGGCTATGTACGTGCCACGATGGGAGTTGGTGGGTAGGCAGCGGCTGATAGTGACATGGCCGACTGTATACTATTCCTTTTCCACCAACTATGGGCTATGTACGTGCCACGATGGGAGTTGGTGGGTAGGCAACGGCTGATAGTGACATTTTGTACTAGAGCGTGCTCCTCCTCGTACTATTGTCGGTGAGCTGTCACCCTATGATTGGTTCATGGGCTGCTTTGGTCAGATCTTGTCTATTTTGTCCATACCTTGGCAGGTATAGTACAAAAGATCTTCCAGAAGCGTACGGACTGGCTCTTTTGGGCGGGAATATTCCCGCCTTGCTCATTCCTTCTTCAGGTGACATTGCTGAAGTATGAGTTAGTGCCTTATGTGTGTAGCCTTACTGTTAGTGCGGGTAGCCTTCCTTCTTGGCTTGTACTCATAGCTGCGGGAACAGGCAGGGTTCTGTACCAAGGGAGGCTTTCCTGCGGGAACAGCTGGCTTACTGCGTGTAAGGTCTTCATCTCTCTGAGCATGGTGGGTCCGGCGGAACTAGTTGGTCTATGCGCAGACGTACCTCATCAAGGTGTGTCTTGCGGGTCCAACTGGGCTTTGCGGGGACCTACCTCTTCAAGTCCCCCCAGTCCATTGTTCTTCTCATGAATTGTTAATGAGGTGAACTTTTGGACTTTAAGCAAGGGGTTTTTAAAGAGGTTTTTGTTTTTTAAGGTTTTCCGTGGGGATTCTTTCCGCAGTTTTCCTAATGTCACTTGCAGAAATTCCCGACTTTTCTGCCTGATCTTTGGTTATGATGCGGGTAGGTGTTTAACCTCTTCGCAAGTCGGGAGCGTTGAGTTTCATTTGTATAGGCTCTTCACTAGGTTTTAGTAGTTTTGGACATAGTGATCAGTTATGTTAAACCACCAATTCCGCCTTGAAGTTTCACACAAGCTAGTTCTCAACGTTCCCGCCATGCGGAGGTGTTATTTCCCTTTCCGCAAGCATGGCCCATAAGATCCTTCTTGGCTTCAATTCCCTGCAAGTGCTAAGTATGTGAAGGGTTTCGCCTTGACACTGTACCCGTACTTGTCTTATGGTTTTTGCTTCCCAAGGTAAGGGGGTATATTCCCTCTTATTCTTGAATCTTTTTTGAATCTTTTTGAAATTTGAAGAGTTGGTGAAAGGATAAGAACAGTCCAAACGGTTGAAGTGACGTTGGCGTCTCCTGACGGTTTCTTCTGACAGTTTCAGGACGTGCAGGAAGTTATGGCGACGTGACAGTATATGGTCATTTCAGACGCTTTTTCAGGCGCGTGGGCGCGAGTTTTCGGGCGCGTGGGCGCGAATTTTACGACACGCGTCCTTTCGACAGCTGTTGCCAGCTTGCTCTTTTCCACGTGTCGCCGTTTTATTGCACCTGCGCTTTCTCTCTCCTCCGCATTAAATTCATCGCATTCATTGCGATGAGTATATAAAGGGGGGAGAGGGTGCATTTCAATTCACATCTTCACTTCACTCTTCTTCTAAGCGATTTCCAGCGAATACTCTAACTTTTCTGTCGAGCATTCTCCTGAAATCGTTCTCTTTCATACTCAAAACATGTCTTCTATTCATGATCCTGAGGTTACTGCGGAGGAGTCCGATGTATACCCCGAGAACCCGATGTCCGCGTCTGACAAGGACGACAAGAGTACTGCTGGTGAGTGCCAGTGTGCTCTTTCTGTCGATCTATACAACTATATCGTCAAGAAGTTCATGCTCGATCCTTACGAGCCTGAGTTTCCGGAGTCTCACCAGACGGTGTATGATGCCCCCAAGGGCAAGATAGGGGTTTATGCCTCATTCTTCATGTATGGGAATCTCAGATTCCCATTAACGAAGTTTGTATACCGTGTTTTGGAGAAACACGGTGTACACTTGACGGAGGTACACCCAATGGCGATCGCTAAGGTCCGCCATTTCGAATGGGTGTGCCACATTTTGGGCATCGAGCCCCGTGTAGACCGCCTGATGACCTTCTACTCCTAGAGGTGCATCCAGGGCTGGTATACCTTGGTCACTCGGATCAAGGGTTTGAAGATCTGCGCTACCGAGCGCAGTCTTCGGTCTTGGAAACGGGAGTTCTTCTACATCTCTGCCCGCATCGTCCCCATTGCGATGACGTTCAAGAACGGGAGAGCACTCCCCAACCTTCACGCCTCCAACTATCAGGAGACGGAATGGTTTGTACTCATAGCTGCGGGAACAGGCAGGGTTCTGTACCAAGGGAGGCTTTCCTGCGGGAACAGCTGGCTTACTGCGTGTAAGGTCTTCATCTCTCTGAGCATGGTGGGTCCTGCGGAACCTGTTGGTCTATGCGCAGACGTACCTCATCAAGGTGTGTCTTGCGGGTCCAACTGGGCTTTGCGGGTCTAACTGGGCTTTGCGGGGACCTACATCTTCAATATGCATTATTAATTGGATTATAAGGTACTGTCTTAGAAACAATGCATATTGAATTATGTTTGTATATATATAAGCCAAAAGGTTATAAATAATATTATACAAACTATACAAGGTACACATTTATATATAAGAGTTCATAAGGACTTGTCATGATAAACTGTTTCAACACAAAGAACACGACACGAATCAAGATACATACTTCTTGCAATTTGGGTAAATTGTCATCGGTTATTCTCATAGAATCAAAAATATAACAAGGAATCTAAAACTTAACGCGGTTTACTTTCTTTGAAACTCATATGGGATTAACGGGACTTCATAAAGGTCAGATTGCTCAACTTCTAAGATCAAGCTTCTTGATTCTTCATGTGTTTGCTGTTGGTTCCAAGGATGAGTTTTAAACTTCTTCAAACCCTCTAACTCCATTGCAACCTCTTTCATAGTAGGTCTATCATTTCCATGTAAGTTAAGGCATCTTTTCACAAGCTCACCTGCTGCTTGTAACTGCTCAAGCGTTCCTTCTCGTAAAACTCGTGGTTCAACTATTTCGAACAAGCGGTTTTCTTTTATCGCGTTGACAAAGTATGTTGCTAAATTCTTATCATCATTGGTTCTATCCGCAGAAAGCGGTTTTTGTCCGGTTATAAGTTCTGCTAGGACAACTCCAAAGCTATACACATCACTCTTGTCAGTTAGTTGGCTTGTGTAGAAGTATTCATGATCAAGGTATCCTAGTGTGCCTTGGACTAGTGTAGTGACTTCATCATGATCTAACGGGACTAACCTTGAAGCACCAAAATCAGAAATATTTGTAGTGTAATTAACGTCTAGTAATATATTGGTAGACTTAACGTCTCTGTGTATGATAGGTGTAGCGGCCTGTGAATGAAGGTATCCGAGTGCATCGGCAGCCTCTATAGCAACTCTTAACCGGTTTTCTCAGGATAACCAACTCCTTCCACCCGATCTATCATGAATGTGATAGAAAAGTGTGTTATTCGAGATAAATTCATAAACTAGTACCGGGACCTCCTCTTCCAAACAACACCCTAATAGCTTTACGACATTTCGATGTATGACTTGTGTAAGGATCAAGACTTCATTAATGAATTGTTCCGATTGGGTCGTGTCCACTAGCTTAGATTTCTTTATTGCAACGACACGCTTATCTGGCAAAATTCCTTTATACACTACACCATAACCACCCCGACCAATAATTCGTTCCTCAGAATAGTTATCAGTCGCTTTCCGAAGCTGTTCACTGCTAAACATAATCACCGCCTCACTACTTCCTGGTGCGTTGAGTTTTTGTTTCAAAAACACACCCCCATTTTGCTCAAAGAACTTTTCTCGCAGCTTGATTAATTTCCTCTTCCTAACGCCAAAGAAAATTCCAATCATTCCGGATATTAGTGCCACGAAGCCAAACACTAGAGCTACATGTGAAATTACAGGAAAAATAATTTCATCAATTGCAGTGACTATGAATCAGTCTGGTTTTAGAAAAGATAAATAAAGGCATGCCATGAGATGTTTCCGTTTGATTATATTGATGGGTATGTACACTAGTTAATTCCTATGTCATATATTTTTTTCCTTTTATTATAAATCCTTAAAAGAATAATGAAGAATTACCTAATGTGAATACTGTAACAGGAAATTTTGAACCATTAGCAATAGGTCGACAACCATCTGGCGTTTTTGCATCTCCGGTGTATCCTGGCTTACATGTACAATTGTAACTCCCTGCTGTATTAACGCAATCCCCGTAACAGCTGATGTTGACTTTATCATCACACTCATTGGATGTCTAGAAAATAAATTAAGACTGAGCAGTTTACTAGCCAACTATATAAAATAATGCAGATGATGTAGAAAATGAATACAAAATGACAACAATTGTAGGTAGACTATTTCAAGAGGTATATATTATACCTATATGTTGACAAATTATAATACAACTTAACATTCAATAAATGTCATATCAGAACCTTTTTGTATTCGCATTAGGTGAGCCCGCGGGCCAATTAGGTATATATTGTAATGCATTATTCATTAATAATCAGTCAGTCTTTTACCATCTTACATTTTGAATTGTAACAGAAGTTAAAATGAAATACACATACCGTGGCAGCCTGGATTAAGATAAGGATTTCCTTTGTAACCATTATTGCAGCTGCAACGATACCCCCGATGTCTGTATCAATGCACGAGCTATTACCCTTGCACTCATTAGCCTCTTTGCAACTGCGGTTGCTTTCGATAACCCACTCAAGCACCGTGGACACCATGGTCTGCACCCTCGTATAAAACTCGGAAGCATTGGCTAAATCCCGTACACCACGAAACTGAAAACTTTCTACCTCACCCAAAAATGCAAAGCCGCAAGGATTGAAGGACACGACACGTGTATGGTTTCTTAATGTGAGAAGCGTAGCGTTATAAGTTTTGAGACCCTTTGGTATTGCAGTCTGACAACAACCGATTCCTGTGCAGTAGCCATCAGGCACATCGCTCGACTTACTGCATAAACCCAAACAACCACTAGCGAAATCACCTCCGTTTGACCCTTGGATCAAAGCAAAATCATCGCACCCGATGACCGTGAATTTATTCCTTTGGGAAAATGCAAAAGGCGTACCCTCTAACTTAGTCCACGCTAAATTATCGAGCGTGACACCCCCAGACCGGTTGTAACATCTTGAAGCAACAAAATTGGTGATCCACATCTCATAATCTGAAATCTTGTGTATTTCAAGGTTTCCGGATCTGATAAATAGCTTTGGCGGGTTGTAAGTTGAGTTACAGGTCAGGTCAAACGTGTCGTCTTTGGAACAACACCAATACCGAAAGGGTATGAAACTGTCAAATTCCCGCATTGTGTTTGGCAGCCTGGCTTTGCGGTGGCCATTGCCAATTGTAACTTTGTATACAGAACAAGTGGGAAAAGAAGAAGCATGTTGCAACTTTCTTCTTGTTGTGTGATCAAACAACTTTTATTGGAGAAATTTATAGATGATTACAAAATAGACTTTATAAGTTTAAAATAGTATATCACTGACTTTGAAAAGTAAATGATTCCTCTAGTTTTTTGAAAACTAATATTCTTTCATTTCTAGATCGTCAACGGAAAGATATTGAAGTTTTCTGTAAAAAAAGTTGTTATAAACATTTTTTTTCCAATTATAAACCTTAATATTTGTAAGATTTTTTTCTTGAAACAAGATTTTCTATAGGTAAAATGCAGACAAGTTATGTTCAAAGGAATCATTAATAAAACACGCGGAAATAATACAATATCGAAAAGGATTGAGGATTGCAGATCCCTGCAAGGCTGCAACCTTATTTAAGTAATTATACACACACATACTAATGAAGTTCGGTGGTTTAGTCGAATAAATGTGACACCGTTAACAACTGTACCAGTTAGAAATAGAATTCATATATGGGTCATGCAACCCATGAGCTAATTGTCACCTAATATTACTTATTAAAACATAGTACTTTCACTTTCGATTTCTTCATTTTTTATGTTTTCTGAACTCTTCCTTAATAATCAATCTCTTGCTCCTATAACCTGTTGTGTGGATTTACATATGCAAAACAAACAAGAACAACTACTAGAAAACAAGTCATTTTCACACAAAAATTTCCTACAAATTTCCTACAACAAGTAGTTTCAACATATTTCCAACAAAAAAACAAGCTCCAACTTTGCTACAATAAACAAAACAGTTTTTGTAGGAAAGTTATAGGAAGTTTACAACCACATGTTTTTGTAGCAATTTTGTAAGAAAAGTTGTTGGAAAATGGTTGAAAATGATATTCAAGCATGTGTTTTACCGACAACTTTTTTGTTGAAAAATTGTTAGAAACTGGATTTTCCAACAAATTTCCTACAATTCAGTTGTAGAAAAACACCTCTTTTTCTAGTAGTGAACTTCGTAGACATAAAATTCGATGGCAAATGTCTTAACTAGGTACCCTTTACAATCCATCATATAAACATAACTAGGTAAAAAATTGGCAATTCAATTTAAATAGTAAATCATTACCAACCAACCGACCAACTAATACATTGGAATTTGGTAATTACTCGCATTTATCCGCTCATGTGCGAAACAACATTTATTTATCTAACTGAAAGAAAATTATTAGTCTTTTTATCATAAAAAATGTTTTGAATATGATAGAAGACATATTTAAAAGTAGTAGACTTAGTCTGCTAACAGAACAAAATTTTATTATATTAATTTTCCATGTTGAATGAAGTAGATACAAATGTCATGAGATAAATTTAAACTTTTATAAAGCATAATGCCCACAAAACTGAAGCATCTAATTTGTTAGCTCGTTAATTTTCACAAGAGCTGGTAAAACACTTAGAAATTAGAATTATATCATCTTCAACTTAATATATATTTAGTGGATCATGAGCGAGTTGGTTTTACATTACATCTTGTTGAAGATGACAAGCTGGAAGCAAAATTAGAAAAGTCTCTTATATTAGATGTGATTATTGATAAGGAAATATATTAAATACTATTGACTTATGGTATATAAGCTTTCAAGCATATGTGATAGATATTTTAGTTGCGTACAACTTAAAGGTCCAAATCAAAAAATTTAAAGCCTACTTGTTAACTAATGTCTTAAATGTATAGGGTCCATGAATAACTTAATAGTCAACAGATACATCGAACCACTTGGTTGCAACCACACTATATAAATTGCTACAAAATAAAATTGTATTACCACACTAGAGAAATATGCTTTTCCATTTTGTCCTATGTCTGATTATATTTCCTTATTATACAAAAAGTTCCACCTTAAAGGCTATGAACAACATCGGAAAGCCAGGGTGTCTAACCCAGTGCGGGAATCTGACAGTTCCGTACCCTTTCGGTATCGGTAAAGGCACGGGTTGTTCTCTAGACGAGTCGTTTTATGTGACTTGTAACAAGTCTAGTGCAGAGCCGAAATTATTCCTCCAATCAAGTGACATACAAATATACAGTATTTCAGATACAGAATTCCGCATAGGGTCGGATGTTGCTTATAAGTGCTACAACGAAGACAAGAGTCTAAGTTGGGATTACCAAGGGCGGTATTCGATAAGTCCATTCAGTTTCTCTTCAAAAAATAAGTTCATAGTTCTCGGGTGTGATGACTATTCTTTGATCAAAGGTGTAGGCTTTTCGGGTGGCTGTTTTGGGTTGTGTAGCGAAGCACAACACGCACCAGATGACGGGCAATGCTCTGGAATGGGTTGTTGTGAGACATCTATACCGAAGGGACTCGACAACTATAATATCACACTTTCCTTTAGAAACCACACTGATATTTGGTCTTTCAACAGTTGTGGTTACGCGATCCTTGCTGAGGAAGGCAGTTTTAAGTTTCAAGGTGCGCGTGATTTAACGGGCGAATGGAGTGTTTGGGAGAGGATATGGGCTACTGTCCCTGTGGTGGTGGATTGGGTGGTTGCAGGGAATTGCTCCGAATGCAAAGGAAACAGTTCATGCATTAAGGTAGACGGCCGCGGGTATCGTTGTAAATGCAACAATGGTTACCAGGGTAACCCTTATCTTGATCCGGGTTGCCAAGGTCAGTTTACTTTTCAAAATATCAAAATCATTTTCAACATTTATGACAAGTGTTGTTACTTGTTTACATCAAAAAATAAATGGGGGCCAAACACATCTAATTTATGTTATAGTACTTTATTTTGCTTTAAAAAAATGTGTTGATTAAGATTATCTTATTATTTGAGATTCAATAATTAGATTAAATCATCATTTTTCTATATCACATATAATATTGCAATATATTGAAACAATTAAAATATCATATTCATTATGATCATATATGTTTTGTGCTTTCTTTGAAAAGGCTATTTATTTTTTCTTTGCTTTTAGATATCAATGAATGTGAAGATCCAGGAACCAACCCTTGCTATGGTGATTGCATGAACACTCTAGGAGGTTACACATGTAGTTGTCCATCAGGATCTTTTGGTGATGCAAAAGTAGTAAATGGGTGTCACTATGCTAAAGAATCAAAATATTCTTCAACCATATACATTATAGGTATTTCTTTCATCAACGTATGAATATGGTTTCATGTATATATGTTCACTAGTACAATCAATCTTTTAAGATCCCTTTAAGATTCCTTAAAAACATGTTACTAACTGAAGTGTTTTCATTAATTTTACTTTCACGTGTAGCACCGGTGTTTGGCTTGTTAGTAATACTATCAGTCATAGTGGGGATTTTCTGTGGTATAAGGAGGAAGAAGCTAATGACCCTAAGAGAAAAGTTCTTTGAGCAAAATGGAGGCGTTTTGTTGAGACAAAAGATCAATTCGCAAGGGTCACATGAGGCAATGGCTTTGTTTAGCACTGCACAACTTCGCAAGGCCACCAATAATTATTCTCAAGAAAACATCGTTGGCCGTGGTGGCTATGGTGTTGTTTACAAGGGTGTTTTGTCTGATAAACGTGTAGTTGCAATAAAGAAATCTAAAATAGTGGATGGGAGCCAAACAGAGCAGTTCATAAATGAAGTGTTAATCCTTACACAAGTAATCCATCGGAATGTGGTAAAGTTGTTGGGATGTTGCTTGGAAGGGGAAGTTCCTATACTAGTTTATGAATTCATCTCCAATAACACTCTTTTCCATCACATTCATTCTAAATTCGGTGGAATGAGTTGGTTTTCCTGGGAGAATCGATTGAGAGTAGCTATAGAAGCCGCTGGTGCATTTGCATACCTTCATTCAGAAACTATTATGCCAATCATACATAGAGATGTCAAGTCTACTAACATTTTACTAGATGAAAACTACACAGCAAAAATTTCAGATTTTGGTTTATCAAGGCTAGTCCCGTTAGATCATGGACAAGTAACTACTCTTATTCAAGGCACATTAGGGTATTTGGATCCAGAGTACTTCAACACAAGCCAGCTAACTGAAAAGAGTGACGTATATAGCTTTGGAGTGGTCCTTGCAGAACTCATAACAGGGAAAAAACTGAAAAGAGTGACGTATATAGCTTTGGTTGTCGAATTGGGATGTATTCTGATATCTATCTAGTTATTATCTTATTGCAAGCCTTGTTTATTCATGTAAATAAAATCTTTGTTGTTGAAAGTAAAAAGTTAAACGTCTGATACGCATAGTCCAAGTCTCAGTTTTCTTTCTACCAAACCAGCCTACGTAACTACTTCGCCCAATATTATAAAACCTTGGTCGTGCCCTCTTTTTATGTTTATAGTGTATTGTAATCCAGATAATATTGAATGTGGCTAAGGGAATCAAAGCAACAATGATACAAAGGATACTAATAATGAAAGTTGTAAACAGTCTACACAAAACTTTAGTTTCAAAGGCAGAAAATGCAAAGACACAACAAAAAGTCACAATAACCCCCATGAAAGGCACCTATACACCCCTCTACAGTCTACTCCTCTAGACAATCTATGCTCCAATACAACGCTAAGGCTAAGTATAACACAAATGTAGGAAAAAAATAGAGCCTAAGACAGGTAGGTCTGCATGTTCATTAAATGTACATAACTAACCTTAAACCGACGTGCCAAAAACTCATATCTCCAATCTTGTTTTCATAGAGGTGCAAGTCCGGTTAATTTATTCATCTCATGTCAATTTGGGTTGGACTTTTGCTCCTCCTCCCCTCCACTAGAGTTGTCACTTGCCAACTCTTGAAATACGCAGACCATCTCAATTTCTTTTTCCTCGTCTTATCCATGATAAATACCCTCTCAGTTTATGACAAAAGTAAAACTTTATTTCTTATACAATTCGTCTCACCCATCCACCTCAGCTTTCTATATTCGATTGCCTCCCGCTTTCGCAATAGACACTACTAAAGCGAAATTAAAAATAAAAGTCAAAACAACAAATGAATAGACGAAAAGCTATTTACTCATTTGTTGTTTACTTAGCATGACAAAGTAGATGTGAATGACGATGTCTATATATAGTAATTAACAAGGTCAGTCATTTTTTAAAATGATGTGCTATTTTCTATTATTTTTGTAAGATTAACTTGTTATAAAATTGGATATTGTGACATCTATACATGATACATGCTACACCAGTTAACCCTGTCGGAACACCTGATGTAACAACTAATGAATTACTTAAATACAATTTGAACGATTGACCTTTTCATAATTATTATTTCATGCATTAATTAATTCACACTATAAATTTAATGTGATACTATGGATGTATGTATGGATGTATGTGTATGTAGGCGTGTGTATGTAGGTATTCACTACATATGAAATTAAGTTTCAAATGAGTCACTCATCGACCTTCATGTAAGATTCTAAACAGAGATCCATCAAGTCATCAACTCATCTTTCATCAATTGTTAAAATATGTATCTGCATGGATTTTGGGTTATCATGCACATCTATAAAAATATAACTTGTCGCTCTTTGTCCTCGTCAAAATGCTCATGAACATGTACTATAATGTGTTTCACCTTATCTTTATGAAAGTTACATGGCAATATAGGCGTTAGGAGCTTCAACGGGCAGGAAGAACATGACAAGGAAATAGAATTTTGTCTTTATGATCATGATGGGGGGAGGCCATTTGCTCGTCGTTAGGCGTGATTAGATGGTCCTAGTAGTTGGTTATTTTCATCACTACAAGAAATTGGGGTGTTTATCCACACATAATTTACCTACACATGCCAATGTGTGGGTAGACACCTACACATTTTTGCTTATGTGTAGTTAATGGTTGAGGATATCTTTTTCATTACTAGTAACACTTAATATATGTTGGTAATACCTTTTAGCCAAACTTGTCACTGATGGAAAATTTTCCTTCCGAAATTGACAATGAATTTTATATTAAATTACCAAAACATGTGGCCATTTTTTATTATGTGTAGGTAAATTATCTACACATACATTAAAAACTAATATATATGTGGGTAATTGATTATGTTTATCAACACATAATATTTGTAAGTAAATATGTAGATAAATTAAAAAAAAAGTAAAAATTTATTTTTTTATGCAAATGACGTGGAAAAATAAATGGCTACACATATTTGAAAATGTACAATACGTGTAGTTAATTGGTACATATAACTTAGGTAAATAATTATAAATTTATGTTTTATAAATAACTTGGCAAACTAAATATCTACACATAGTTAAAATGTATAATATGTGTAGATATTGAATAAACACACCATAAGAAAAGGCGCAACGATCAGGGACTAAATTACTTTGTGCATTATTGATCAGTTATGGTTGGCTAGTGAAGAGGTAGGTCCCAGCAGAGCCCAGTTGTACCCGCAAGACTCACCTTGAACAGGGACGTCTGCGCAATGACCAACTGCTCCCGCAGGACCCACCATGCTCAGAGATTACCTTACGCGCAGTACCCCAGCTGTACCCGCGGGGAAAGCCTCCCAATGGTGAAGTACCCCGCCTGTTCCCGCAGTTGCGGATACAAGCCATCAGGGAAGGCTACCCGCACTAATAGCAAGGCTACACGCACAAGGCACTAGCTACTTCAGTAGTCACATGAAGGAATGAGCAAGGCGGGAATACTCCCGCCTAAATGAGCCAGTCCGTATGCTTCTGGAAGATCTTTTGTACTATACCTACTAAGGTATGGGCAGAACAGACGATCTGACCAGGACAGCCCATGAACCAATCACAGGGTGACAGCTCACCGACAACAGTACGAGGAGGAGCACCCTCTAGTACTGTTTGTTACTATTAGCCGCTGCCTACTCACCAACCTTACTATGGGACGTGCGCAGCCTACAGTTGGTGGAACAGTGCATAGCCGGCAGTAAAGGAACAGTGTACAGCCGACCTTGTTACTGTCGGCCGTAGTCTATCCACCAACCAGCATGGCCTGTGCGTAGACCACTGTTGGTAGAACAGGAATACTATTCAGCCGGCTGTACCTTCTAGGAAACCTACCTTCGGCTATAAATACTCCAACACCTTGGAATGGTAAGGACATCATCTGATATCTCATTCTTATCTAGCAATCTCTTAATATACACTTATATTCAGAGCAATCTAGTCTGATTCTCACGCCGGAGGGTGGTCACAAGGAGGAACCCCCCCTTCTCAGTGACGAGCTTACGGTGTCTGTTTTGCAGGTCACCTGAAGAATAACCTTCTCTGCTGGACCTCATCCTCGTGGGAAACATTACTTAACCCCCAGATTATCCGTAATCTGCCCCGGGTCACTTAGTGTTTCTTCATTGGCGCCATCCGTGCATAAAAGCTAGAACTAATTCTTAGTTTTTTCAAAATTTCTGAAGAAATGGTTAACGTTACTCCGGTCCCAAGGCCAGTAAGCGACCAAGAAACCCCGGTAACCACAACCCCAGCAACTGGGGGGAACACTGGCGGTTATACAAATCTTACGAACACTACCCCGGTTACCCAAGCCGGGGCAAGTGCAGTAAATATTCCACTGGGGTTCACTGATGCCCAGTTGGAGAAACGAACGAGGGTCCCTCGCCAAACACTAGATCAAGTAAAGGCGTGGGCCGAAGCACGTCAGAAAGAGTTCCAAGCTGAGTTGGATGAACGCTTGCGTTCAGTTCAACAGGCTGACGAATTCGGCAGTACTCGCCAACATCTCAATATGAACAGTGAGTGCGAGTACTCAGACGATGAGCGGGAAGAATCCGATACCGACGCAAACCCTCGCCATAAGGCAAAAGGGAAGCGTAAGGAAACGGACTTCCAACCGACAAGGAATTTAGGGGAAGCCTTTAAACCAACGAATGCGGAGAGAAACCCGCGTGACTTCTCCAAAACCTTTAGACCAACTGCTGCAAATGCAGGAAAGTCAAAGTTCGCAAGGGACATTGCGGAAGCAATCGCCCCGAGAAGTGCCAAACAAATGTCCAACATCGGCACTTATGATGGTCTATCCGACCCAGACGACCACTTGAACAGATTCATTGCGGGGGCAACCGTCAGTAACTGGACGGAACCCACGTGGTGTTATATGTTCCAGATGACTCTGGTTGGAGCGGCCAGGGCATGGTTCGATCGTTTACCGGTCCACCACATATATGATTGGGCGGACTTTCAGAACAAGTTCAGCCAACACTTCAGCCAGCAAAGGAAATATACTGAAGAACAGTGGACGATCCTCAACTGCGTTAGAGAGGAGGATGAATCTTTACTAGACTTCATCACTCGCTTCAACTCCAAAAAGCTAAGTCTGGGCAACATAAGTGAAGATCTTGTTCGCGCCGCTTTCATCTAGGGCGCCGAATACCCAGAGCTTATCCGCACATTGACGGGTAAGGACGGCATGCCATCCACATGGGATGCCATCATGACGGCGGCCAAGCGCTTTGCCGAGACGGAGAAGCAACTGGGAAGGGATTTTCCCCAGAGTACACACCTCTACACGCAAAGGACTAGAGAAAACAATGTTCGGATCGCCCGGCAGAACAAAAAGAGGAAGCTAGGTATTTGGCAGTCAAGGGTAAACTTTGACACCTCATCCAGCTCTCACCCTCTTGTTGGCGGAAGAAATAACACACACCCTTCAAGCCAAAAACACAGGTGGACGCCACTCACCAAAAGCGTCACGAAGATATTTGCCACTGAAAAGCTACCATGGCCAAAAGCTCCAATGATCCGGCAGCGACCTAATGCGGATCAGAGCAAATCCTGTGACTTCCACGGGACAAAAGGTCATAGTACGGAAGAGTGTACATCCTTGAAGGATATTGTTGAAGCATTCGTCAAGGATGGAAGACTTGCACACCTGGTGGCATCAATCAAGAAGGGAGGAAGGAACGATAACCGGTACCGAGGCAACGGACGAAAGCCCGTTGACATCAGCATCAACATGGTTCATGGTAAGATCAGAGGAAGAAAAAGGCAAACGACAGAACCATGCGCGTGGAAGGAAGCTGAGGTACGCTTCCCGCGAGTGCCAGGAGGACCCAGCAAAGAAGGCCCTATCGTCATCAAAAGCCAGCTGGGGCACTACATCACTTCTCGCACTCTTGCTGACAACGGCGCCTCGTCAACGGTGATGTACAGGCAGTTCTTCGACAAGCTAGATGACGAAGACAAGGAACGCCTGGAAACGATCTGCGCCTCGATGGAAGGGTTCGATGGCAGCACAAACACCCCCCTGGGTATCCTATCTTTCCCCGTCACTCTTACGGACGGGAATCACTCACGCACCGAAGACGTGGATTTTGTCGTAATGAGGAAGCCACACCACACTTACGACATTCTCTTCGGAAGAGACGGGATGGCAAGATTCAACGCCGTGGTATCCTCAGTCCACAGCATGATGGGATGGCCAACAGCTGAGGGTGTAGCGATGATCACCGGCATTCCCCAGGTATGCATTGCATCCGTCTCATCTAAACCCAAACCAAAGATGGCAAAACCAACCATCACCGAACCAGAAAGATGGGCCTTCAACGGCAAATACCCTGACCAGGCCGTTTCCATTGGCCCAACAGTTTTTGATCCCACACGCACCTTACTCAAGCGCTTATTACAGAAAAACGCTGACATCTTCGCGTGGACACCAGCTGACATGACTGGTGTACCCCGAAGTAAGGCAGAGCATAAGCTCAAATGCGATCCGGCTGTTACCCCAATCGTACAAAAGCGCAGAGTAATGGGGCCAGAACAAACTAACGCGTGTAGAACCCAAGTCAAGGAACTCCTTGACGCAGGCATCGTACGCGTTAGTAGATATCAAACATGGGTTGCAAATCCCGTTATGGTACCGAAGAATAACAAACAATGGCGCATGTGCATAGATTTCAAAGACTTGAACAAAGCATGCCCCAAAGATTGTTATCCGTTACCCGAAATTGATCTTAAGGTGGATTCGTTAGCACCGTTTCGCCTTAAATGCTTCCTGGACGCGTATAAGGGGTACCATCAAATCCACATGGCCGTTGATGATCAGGACAAAACCGCTTTTCGGACGCCCGATGGCACATTTTGTTACCAAATGATGCCATTCGGACTTAAGAATGCCGGGTCCACATACCAACGCCTGATGGATAACCAGTTTCATGCCCAAATTGGGAGGAACTTGGAAGTCTACATGGATGACTTGGTCATCAAAAGCCCTGACGCAGAAGCGATGTTGAAAGACATCGAAGAAACTTTCAACACGCTCAGGAAGATAAACATGAAGCTCAACCCGAGCAAGTGTGCCTTTGGAATGGAAGAAGGGAAGTTCTTAGGGGTCATCGTCACTAAAGATGGCTTCAGAGCGAACCCTGAAAAGGTCGAAGCCATTATCAAAATGGAATCACCTACTACCATCAAACAGGCTCAGACACTTAATGGACGACTAGTCGCACTTAATCGCTTTTTGGCAAACCACGCGGATAAGTCGTTTCCTTTCGTGTCAACGTTGAGAAACTGTTTAAAGAAAACGCACTTCCGCTGGACACCAGAAGCGGAAGCAGCTTTTCAGGAGATTCGGTCACGCTTGATCGAACTCCCAACGCTCACGGCACCAGAAGCGGGGGAGGGGTTAATCCTATACCTTTCCGCAACAGATAGAGCAACCGGGGCAGTCCTGCTAGTAGAGCGAAAAGGCATCCAGATGCCAATCTATTATGTCAGCCGTATCCTAACAGACGTAGAAACCCGGTACTCTACCCTCGAAAAATTAGTCTTAGCACTTATACACGCTTCACGCAGGTTAAGACGATATTTCCAGGGTCACCCAATCACCGTCCTCTCCAACTTCAAACTTGCAAACGTTCTAGGCAAACCCGAGTTATCGGGACGCCTAGCCAAATGGGCAATTGAGTTGGGGGAGTACGCGATAAAGTATAAGCCAAGACCAGCCATAAAAGGCCAGGTTTTGGCCGACTTTATTGCGGAAGTGCCTGCATCGCGGGAAAAAGAGTGCCAGGAAGAGGCTCAACCCTCTCCAGCACAAGACATCAATGATGTCTGGCGACTCTACACTGATGGAGCAGCCAGTAACGAGGGTTCAGGCGCAGGGCTGAAACTAACCAACCCAGCAGGCCAAGAATACACCTACGCTATTCGACTGGATTTTCCAAGTACGAATAACGAAGCCGAGTATGAAGCATTCTTGGCTGGGCTGAGAATTGCGCGTAAGATGGGAGTGAAATACTTGGAAGCCCACGTGGATTCCATGTTAGTAGCCAATCAAATCAACGGGACGTACACGGCCGTGAACGACACAATGGCCCTGTACCTCGCACAAGCGAAAACCCTTATGCGCGATTTCAACGACTGCAAAGTCATACACGTCAAGCGTAGTGAAAACAAATCTGCGGATGCGTTAAGCAAGCTTGCATCATTAGCCTTCACCCACTTGGGAAAGGACATCCGCATTGAACTCCTTGAGGCACCTTCGGTCCCACACAAGGAAATTTGTGTCATCCAAACCGGCACAGAAACGTGGATGACACCAATAATAAAATACCTTGCGGCAGGTACACTACCAGAGTCAAAAACACAGGCAAGAAAACTACGCTGTAAAGCACTAAATTATCAACTCATCGATGACATCCTTTACAGACGTAACTTTCTTGGCCCACTCTTAAGATGCGTGGACAACCAAGATGCTGACTACCTCCTAAGGGAAGTACACGAAGGCATCTGTGGAGTACACGCAGGTCTACGCACTGTTGTAGCTAAGCTAAACAACGCGGGATACTTTTGGCCGGGGATGCATACGGATGCGCTGGCATAAATCAGAAAATGCAGGTCTTGCCAGCTCTACGCACCCAACACGCACCGCCCGAAGAATGAACTTGTCCCAGTCACCTCTTCATGGCCATTTCAGAAGTGGGCCATCGATGTGACAGGCCCATTTCCTACAGCAGCAGGAAATGTTCAGTTCCTAGTGGTAGCCATCGACTACTTCACCAAGTGGATAGAAGCAAAACCCTTAGCCCAAACAACCGCGAAACATATCAAAAAATTTATTTGGGAATTTATTATTTGTCGTTTTGGACTTCCACAGAATTTGGTGAGCGATAACGGCACCAACTTTGCTGACAAGAAGCTACAACAGTGGCTGAAAGAACTTCAAATCACCCACTCCTTTACCTCAGTGGCACACCCGCAAGGTAATGGTGAGGTGGAAAGAGCAAATAAGAGCATCGTCGAAGGCATAAAGAAAAGACTCTCGGAACACAGATCCGGCTGGGTGGACGAGCTTCCGCACGTCCTTTGGGCAAACAGAACGCTGAAGAAGGCCAGTACGGGAGAAACCCCGTTCAGTCTCACTTATGGCACTGAAGCCATGGTCCCGGTCGAAATTGGTTTACCCTCACCAAGGGTCTTGATTCAGCCAGAAGACAATGATGCGGAAAGACGGTTAGACCTTATGCTAACCGAGGAACGCAGAGACTTAGCCGCAGTGCGTGAAGAGAACTGCAAGCGACAAATGCAAAAGTACTACAACACGCGGGTAAAACTCTGCAACTTCAATGTAGGAGACTACATACTGCGTAACAACGAGGCTTCGAACCAAGAACGCCCAGGAAAGCTGGCCCCGGTCTGGGAAGGGCCATACATTATCAAAGAAGTTCTGGGAAAGGGCGCATACCGGCTCGAAAGGCTCGATGGCACTCCCATCCCAAGAACATGGAATGGAGCTCAATTACGCAAATGTTATATGTAGATCAATTCCAAACTTGTAAAGAAAAGGCCTAGAGCCACTTCTAATGGAAATGATTCTCCTTTCACAATGTGTTGATAGCCTTACCTTTATACTTATGAACTTCCCACACTGATGTGCCGGTATTTACCGCATAAATAGGGGAAGAAGTAAGTCGTTACGTGTGGAAGGCGGCAAAACCCGCATAAACACAACGGTAAAAATTTCAAGTTTTAAGGAAAACCTCCACGCAGGTCAGATGTAAGTAAAGTTTAGCTATCCTTGTAAGTGCAAGTGACGGTCTTACCCGCACAATCACGAACAAGGAGGCAAAACTTCAACCTATTATCTACCACGTCCAAAGGTTAACTTATTCTGAACACTTAGAAAATTTCAAAGGAAAAGATGAGGAAAACTTCCACGCAGGACATATATAAGTAAAGTTAAGCCATCCTACTAAGTGTAAGTGACGGTCATACCCGCACAATCATGAAAGAGGAAGCAAAACAAACTTATAATTGGCCACGTTAAAAAGTTAACTTATCTAAGTACTAAAGAAATTGCTAAGTTAAATCAAAACATGCGTAAAATAAACAAGGCAAGGGATTAACACAATCTTTATTCCATCAAATTCAAATATTACAAAGATTGCTGGGTGCATACCCGCATACAAAAGAAGCTATACAAAAACAAAAATCTACGCTAATGGTGGAGAGGAATCTTCAGGATCCTGCTTCAGGACCACTTCCACTTGGACCCGCACCATCAGTAGAGCGTGGCGGTTCAAGGAAAGCTTTAAGAATAGCTAGCCCATCATCAGCAGCAGCGACTTCGTTTACCTTCTCCACCACCGGATGCGGAAAGGCGGCATACTGATTCACTGCTTGGTCATAAACAGCTTCAGTATCCATGTTATACAAAGGGAAGTTGGAAGGCGGGATGCCTTTCTCAACAAACCCTAGACCAAGCAGGAAGCCGGCCTTTTCCCCATCCTCGTGAGAAGCGTTGAGGGCTGTGCTCATAGCATCGTCTTAAGACGCCTCCGTGAAGACCCGATGCACAACCTACAAAAAGAAAAATACAAGTATCAAAACCTTTTCTATTTACAAAGAAAAGCGTAAAGACATGAAAAGCTTACCTGAGATAACGCTTCTCGAAGAAGCCATTCCTTGGCAACCAGAGCTTCTTGGAGGGCGGCTTGAGCTTGGGTACAGGCGCGTTCAGCTTCACTTTTATTGAGGTTGGCAAGCAACACTTCCTTTGCAGCAGCCTCTTCGACGCCCTTTAGCTTCCGCTCAGTGTGGTCAAGCACGCCCCTCTGGTCCAGGATCTCTTGGAGCTTCTTCGCGTCCTCCATCGCCAAGGCATCATGAGCCTGTTGGAGCGCCTCTAATTTAGCTTTCAGTTCCTCATTCTCGAGGCGTAGAGGCTCAGCAACAGCTTCAGCCTTGGTGGCCCTTTCAGTTGCGTTCCTAGCAGTTTCCTTAGCCAGCCGAAGCTGTTCGTTAACAGCTTAGGCAGCCTTGGAACGGGCCTCGAGACGGGCCTGAACCTCAACTTCAAGGGCCTTGAACGCCTTCTCCTTCTCCGCAGCCGCGGCGGAGAGTCTTCTATTCTCCTCCCGGACAGCCCGCGCCTGAGCTACTTCTTGAATGCGAGCTGCTTTTAACTTGTCGTTTTCACAACAAAGCAGCTCGACGCGCGGCTGCATCCGGGCCAGGAGAACACGAAGCTCATTGGTTAGCCTACCCTCCTGGTAGTTAGCCATGGCTTCCCCTAACGCACCACTGGGAGCTGCGTGACGAGCCCACTCCACGCACTCCACAGGTGTGCGAAGGGTTGTTCCTCGGCGGATGTTCCATCGTGGAACATACACTTCATTGGAATCCGACACTGCAAAAAACAAAAAGCAGTTAGGAAAAGATGATATAAAAAATAAATAAAAATTAGGCCAAAAGAACCCTACGTACCTGTAGGGTCAATAACAGGCCGATAGCCGCCAAACCCATCACCTGAACCTAAGGGAAATCCGTCCAAAAGGTCAGGTAGATGAGAAGGAGGCAGAGGTTGGCGAGAAGACCCATGCATACCTGAAGGATCGGCCGTCGTTGCCGATGACGGAGGAGGCATGGTGAAGGCCGCCGCGGTCGCCGTTGAGGAATCGGCAGCAAAAGTAACCGCCGGCTCAGTGAAAGATGCTGTAAAAATGGCACTGACAGCCGGCGGTGATGTCATCACAGCTGGAACAGTTGGCTCAATGGAATGAGCAACTGAACCAGCGGAAGCAGGCGCAGCCACCTGGGTCGTCGCCTCAGGTAGGCTGACCAAGCCTACCGTCATGGGCGGGGGGTACTCCTCCCCGCTCCACCCTGGAATGCGTCAACATCCACGCCTGCACAAAGAAGAAGTATTAATGATGGAAATCTATGAAGTTAAAAATAAAGTTTGTACTTACGGGTTTTCTTGAGCCTAAAAGTGCGGACAGGCGGGGATGAACCCGATGGAGCCGGTCTCTTCACGCCGGTCACCGTTGTCATCCTGGGCTCTCCGGAGGTGACAATCGTCGCAGCCTCCGGAGCAGTGGTCTTATCACCACCGGGGTTCCCCGCCACCTCCTCGCTCTCGGCCTCTGAGTCAGACCGAGGCACTGGATCGGCAGTGGAGGCCACCTTCTCCTTCCCCTTCCCGCCGGCAGCCTTCTTCTTCCGCACCAACGGAGGACCATCTGCGGATTCCTCATCAGAACATACGATTAGAGGAATTCCAGCAGAGGTTTCAACATTGAGGGGTCGAGGGTTGAATAGCGCCTTACCTGGCCGCCTGGCGCTCAGGATCTCGTGGCCTAGCGGGTAGACCTCCACGAACCGATCCGCCGTTTGTTCTAGGATGGGCAACTCGTTCTCATCTAGAGCGAGTACCCATCCGAGCGGGACTGTCAGCCTCCCGCGGATACATGAGCGACTGCAAGTCGTTCCCCTCTGAAATAAACAGGAAAGAAGTTAGAAGAGATTCTAAATCAGCAAAAAGAAACAGAGCATACCGTAAGGAACAGAGTTCGAACCGTATTCAAGGACGATTGGGATCTTTTGCGCATCCGCATCCTTCCACACCCGGCTCATCCCGAGCATCACCATCCCGGACTCCGCAAACCGGTAAACCGGAGATTGGACTCGGGATATCTTTGAGAACCATTCCGCCTCCTGGTAGTTGGAGGCGTGAAGGCTGGGAAGTGCTTGCCCATTCTTGAATTTCATGGCAAGGGGGATGGCGCGAGCGGAGATGTAGAAGAACTCCCGCTTCCACGAGCGAAGACTGCGCTCGGTTGCGCAAATCTTCAAACCCTTAATCCGGGTTATCAGTGTATACCACCCCTGGATGCACCTCTAAGAGTAGAAGGTCATCAGGCGGTCGACATAGGGCTCAATGCCCAGAATCCGGCACACCCACTCGAAGTGGCGAATCTTCGCGATCGCCATCGGGTGCACCTCGGTCAGGTGCACACCGTGCCTCTCCAGGACACGGTACACAAACTTTGTCAATGGGAACCTAAGATTCCCATAAACAAAGAATGCAGCATATACCCCGATCTTGCCTCTGGGGGCATCATACACCGTCTGATGGGGTTCAGGAAACTCAGGCTCGAGAGACTCGAGCATGAACTTCCTGACGATGTACTGATATAGATCGACAGGCAGAGCACACTGGCACTCGCCAGCAGTACTCTTGTCATCGGCAAACACCCCAGCCTCCTGGGCTGTAGATTCGAGATCACGAGAAGACATCTTGCAGATGAAAGAAGAAAACGATTTCAAGAGAATGCTCGACTGAAAGGTGAGTATTCGCCGGAAATCGTTTTGAAGATGAAGATAAGAGTGAAAGTGTGGATTACAAAGAACCCTCTCCCCCTTTATATACTAATCGCAATTAATGTGATGAATTTAATGCGGAGGAGAGAGAAATCGAATGTGCAATGAAACTATGACACGTGGCAAAAAGCAAGCTGGCAACAGCTGTTGAAAGGACGCGTACCATTAATTTCGCGGCCACGCGCCCGAAAAATCGCGCCCACGCGCCTGAAAAAGCGTCTGGAATGACCAGGTACTGTCACGTCACCATAACTTCCTGCACGTCCTGACACAGTCAGAAGAAACCGTCGCACGACATTTCAGCAGTTTGGACTGTTCTTATCCTTTCACCAACTCTTCGAATTTCAAAAAAAATTCAAAAAGATTCAAAAGTAAGCGGGAAAATACCCCTTACCTTGGCAACCAAGTAACCATAAGACGGGTGCGGGTACAGTGTCAAGGCAAAACCCTTCACATACTTAGCACCCGCAGGGAATTGACACCAGGAATACCTTGGAAGTAAAGTAACCGTAAGACGAGTGCGGGTACAGTGTCAAGGCAAAACCCTTCACATACTTAGCACTCTGCAGGGAATTCAAACCAAGAAGGATCTTCTGGGCCATGCTTGCGGAAACGGGAATAACATCCCCGCATGACGGGAACGTCGAGAACTATATTGTTTGAAACTCCAAGATGGAATTGGTGGTTTTAGCATAATTGATCACTATGTTGAAAACTACCAAAACCCCATGGAGGATCCACACAAGTGGGACTCAACGCTCCTGACTTGCGAGGAGGTTACAAACCTACCCGCTTCATACCCAAAGATCAAGCAGAAAAGTCGGGAATTTCTGCGTGACATCAGGAAAACCGCGGGAAGAATCCCCACGGAAAACCTTAAAACTTAAAACCCCTTTTCAAAACCCCTTGCTAGTCCAAAAGTTCACCTCACTTATTAATAATTCATGAGAAGAATATTGGACTGGGGGGACTTGAAGAGGTAGGTCCCAGCAGAGCCCAGTTGGACCCGCAAGACTCACCTTGAACAGGGACGTCTGCGCAACGACCAACTGCTCCCGCAGGACCCACCATGCTCAGAGATTACCTTACGCGCAGTACGCCAGCTGTACCCGCGGGGAAAGCCTCCCAATGGTGAAGTACCCCGCCTGTTCCCGCAGTTGCGGATACAAGCCATCAGGGAAGGCTACCCGCACTAATAGCAAGGCTACACGCACAAGGCACTAGCTACTTCAGTAGTCACATGAAGGAATGAGCAAGGCGGGAATACTCCCGCCTAAATGAGCCAGTCCGTATGCTTCTGGAAGATCTTTTGTACTATACCTACTAAGGTATGGGCAGAACAGACGATCTGACCAGGACAGCCCATGAACCAATCACAGGGTGACAGCTCACCGACAACAGTACGAGGAGGAGCACCCTCTAGTACTGTTTGTCACTATTAGCCGCTGCCTACTCACCAACCTTACTATGGGACGTGCGCAGCCTACAGTTGGTGGAACAGTGCATAGCCGGCAGTAAAGGAACAGTGTACAGCCGACCTTGTTACTGTCGGCCGTAGTCTATCCACCAACCAGCATGGCCTGTGCGTAGTCCACTGTTGGTAGAACAGGAATACTATTCAGCCGGCTGTACCTTCTAGGAAACCTACCTTCGGCTATAAATACTCCAACACCTTGGAATGGTAAGGACATCATCTGATATCTCATTCTTATCTAGCAATCTCTTAATATACACTTATATTCAGAGCAATCTAGTCTGATTCTCACGCCGGAGGGTGGTCACAAGGAGGAACCCCCCATTCTCAGTGACGAGCTTACGGTGTCTGTTTTGCAGGTCACCTGAAGAATAACCTTCTCTGCTGGACCTCATCCTCGTGGGAAACATTACTTAACCCCCAGATTATCCGTAATCTGCCCCGGGTCACTTAGTGTTTCTTCAGCTAGAGTTATTGGTTAACTAAGATAAATGACATTCAATTGGGTCATTGATGGTCAATAAAGGTCTCTAGTGGTTAAGTGATATGAGTCATGGTCCATTGGAACCAATTAGTTAATTTTTTAGTTAGGATCGTCAATGATGGCCACTTATAAGGAATTAGTGTTTGTTAGGATCGTCTATGTTGAACTAATTAGTTAATTTTTTAGTTATTAAATCAACGTGTGCAGGTAAAGCCCGTTCTTAGGTCAAATCTAATCACAATTTAGGTGATGGCGATGGTTATGGGTTGACTAGTCTTAACCTTCCATGGAGTACAGTTAGTTTAAGTTATTTCTTGTTGATTAAGTTAAATGAGGTTTAACTCTAATTTGTATTATATAATTATTTATCCCATTTGTACTTGTAATATCTTATATGATAGAAATAATAAGAAACCCTTGGTACGTAGCGCGTGAAAATATATAGGTCAAACCTTTTGATCGAACCACGTTAAATCTCGTGTTAGACTTATTTTATTATGCCATTATCATTATAATTGTGTTTGCAATTGTGAAATGGATTTTCGTGAAATTTTTAACAGCCGCCAAAAATCTTTTGCAAATGTGGTTCAAAATTTCAACACAAGCCGCTAGAATAATAACCCCAATAGTAGTCATCATCGATCTCTGTCTAACCCAAGGGATACCCTAAAACAATTGAAATCATCGACCAGAAGACAACACCGACCGCAATTACCATCGACATATTGCAGTAGACCTTTTCTTTCTCCGGCAGTTCCACCAACACTAGAAGGTATAGTCGCTCGAAACCTTGCATCATTCCGATCGCTCGACCAGATTGTCACTGTTACTGGTTTTGATTTTTTTTGTTCTGTTTTGGGTTATTTGTTTGGTTAATTTATTTGTCAGTTATTTATCGTTTGTTTTCTGCTGCAATGATTTTAGTAATTGAATAGATCAATTTTTAATTCTTTAGGCCTGCACCCTTGATGGAGCTTTGATTATTGTGCCCTAATTGTTGTATTTACTTGGTAAGAATAAATGTTACCAGGGGATATGCTAATAGGGATTAGAATGCATGAATCCAATGATAATGGAGTTTGAGAATTTCAGTTATCGATGTTATTATAGACAAAATGCCAGAACTATCTCACAAGAGAAAACACATCTTATTGAGTTTGTTTCCAAGTGCTCTCACGCTCCAAGCTGTGATAAGATAAACTGTTGGCAAATACTTTTAGTGCTTTGTGAGACAATGATCCATGTAGTTTGTTTAGTGCTAGAATCTGGATATTCTATTGTTAACATAATGATATACACATATTTATATATTATATACACACATGATACTTAACTGATACAACTCCAGCTTGCGCACTGAAACCATCAGTTAGACTCGTAAGATTTTGCATATTTTATATTGCACTTTTATAGAGAAAAAGCGTGTAATAGATTAAATTGTTTTTAGAGGTTTTCTTTGCACAACCTATACTTGCAAACATAGAAGGTGTATGGGCAGGTCACTGAGCAAACCTATATGATTAATTCAAAGGAGATTGGAGGATCGGAAGATCCAAGAAAGGCGAAGACCAAACCTCTTCTAATATTAGCAAACCAGGAAAATCTTTGAATATGTGGTGCGGGACAAAATGCATGGTAACATTTTTTTAATATTCTAACTATTAATGAATTCACTCTAGTATTTAATGTTGTTTTTGGTTATGGTTTGAATTATTCATCGGGTTAACTTGAGGCTGGCCGCATACACACTAGGATGTGTAAGATATCTAGAGATGTGGCTGCAATATAAGTAAGTTTAGCGGCAGTATAAGTAAAAGTATACTTGTTCATTTCTATCTTTAAATATTAATTATTTGATAGATATTTAATGTATTGCAATTGTCTTCTTTTTGTTATTAAAGGAGTGTATCATGAAACTGAGAAAGCAACATTCTTTGGATAAATGAGGGACGAGTCAATTACTAAGAATGTACTTGGACGAAGTTCTGTTTGTTTGCAAAGGTCGGGACATGATTTTGTTGTTATTAGTAACACCATGAGTACTACTTGGAAATCAAAGCCTCTTCCATCGAACTAGTGGATGAACATTAAATAGTTAAAAGCAAATGCACAATTATGGAACGAAGACTGATTGAGTGTAAATTTTGTCTTCTCCACCAAGCACGTGAGGGATATCTCAAGATGATACATCAAAGTGTGGTGAATAGTGAAGTCGTTTTAGTTTTTTCTATAAACTTGTAGATACTTATGAATAATTTATGTTTTGTTAGATTATGTATTTTAGTGTCTATAACTACTACTTTCCTTTGTGGTTTGAAAGATAGTGTTTATTTTTAATTATGAATGGTAATTTTGGTCCCATATTTTCTATTTACATTTTCATATGTTGTATTTCTTTGTATGTATGTATTTAAAGATTTTTATCTATGCATATTGTGAAAAATGTTCACACATATACACAATTTTACCAACACATTTATATATCTTTTCTACACATTTTGAAATCAATGTGTCGACATTGACTGGTTTTACCCACACATAATTTTATCTTTTATCTACACATTTATATATCCATGTCATCGTCCACATCATCTGTCATGTCAGCTGCAACTCAAAGAATACTTTTAACCACACATAGTTATTGGTTTTAGCCACACATATAAGTGTAGGTATAGAGTTCTTTGTACCCACACATAATTGATGTGTGGGTAATGATCCATCTCAACAGTCTTGAGGCAACACATCATGACACTTAATTTTTGTGTAGGTAAATAAATCTACCAACACATAATAGGTTTTTACCCACACATACTATGTGTGATTAAAGACCCAAATTTCTTGTAGTGCATGTAGATGTTTCAGAAATAGAGCAAGTCGAATTGTATTCTAATACTAATCAAAATTAATTAAAGAAAATGCATCAAAAATAAGATAATGCCACTTTATTTAAAAATTAAAATATGCTTAGGGTGAATAAAAATTGTTACTTCAAAACCTACTTAGTTACCAAAATATTGAATTATTATACCACTATACTTCATGTAACTATAATTTATAATTATTTTGGGAAAATGAAGAGAGATTTTATGCATGGTCAGCCCAATTCGAAAATCATAAACGCAAGAGCGAATCGGACATCATAATTCATGAATATCCTTTAAAGTTTAACATATTGGGTTTTTGTTAGCAAAAAATGTGTACATTTATGGGGTTTTTAGTGACCTTGAGCCTATAATATGCAGTTTTTGTTAACAGTAGCAATTACCAACCGCTGTACATTTTATTGTTTGACTTAATTCACAAATTTTACGTGACAGAAAAAGGAATCGGGCCTAATCAAGGTAGTCGTAACTCTAGGTCCAGTTTTTATATCCATTTTTGAATAAAATACAACTTTTTATTTTTAATATTTGATCATTTATTTATATTCATTTTTATATAATTATATAGTTCATTATAATTAATCTTCTATTTGAAATTCAAACTAATTTACATAATAATTTTAATTTAAATTTAATATCATATACAATTAAATCACCAATGTCAACGAAATTTAAATGTTTTAAATGTTGTAGGAAAGTTTTAAATGTTTTAAATATTTTCACCGATGTTGCAGAAAGTCTAAATGTTTTTATACTCTCCAATCTCTACAAGGTTTTCAATTTTAATATTTGACCATTTTCTAATTATTCCTAAATGTCAAAAATAACATATACGTTTTAAATCGAAAATGGTCAAATATTAAAATTGAAAACCTTGTAGAGATTGGAGAGTATAAAAACATTTAGACTTTCTGCAACATCGGTTAAAATATTTAAAACATTTAAAACTTTCCTACAACATTTAAAACAATTAAATGTCAAAAATAACATATACGTTTTAAATCCCCCATTTAAATGTTTCAAAAAACAAAGTTCTTTTCATAAATTTTTGAAGTTTTCTAGTAGTGGTAGTAGTAGGAGTAAAAAGATAGGATATGATGTGAAATGAATGGGCTAAAATAAGCAATGGGCATGGCTCGTGTAAAATAAGCTTAAGGTTCACGCGCGGATTTCAGTTAGTGTCGGAAAAAACCTGACAACCAACCTGGAAAGATCCGAAATCGAACCAAACATATGTTATTCGGTCATGCATCGATTCCCTAGTTAAGAAAATCCCGGTTTCGGTTATGGGCCAGAAACCCACATGATACCTAAACGGGCCCGCCAAAAGATGTTTTATAAAGGGGCAGCTAATCGATTTCGTTCGCTTTTAAATGACTTTAATAACCAGCATGTTCATCGTTCCTTTGTTACCCAATTACAAATCTGATAAACTTTTATGTCTTATTAGAGCATCTCTAATAAGGCATTTTTATGGAGTATTTTGGATGTTTGTTCACATCACCTATTTTGTTTATTGTGGTTCTAGTTTTTAAAAAGCATTTTTTAGTAAAGTTTTTTCATAAGAAAAGACAAAAACATACCTTTTTGCAGGTGGAGTACAAACATACTTTATTAGAGACATATATTGAAAGTAACCACACAAAATACAATTTCTTTAGCATGGAGTACAAACTCTAAACACACCTTGGTTTGGGTTTTTAACCTTTTTATCTGAAAAAGTAAATTTATATTATAAGCCTTTAACAAATAAGCAGAAAAACTCAAAAATAAACTCTGACACTCGTTATTATATAAATGTTTAATTTATGTGTTGTCATTGTCTTATATAGTTAGGTGTTGTTTGTTTTTCTTTAAAAGCACTTTTCCATATCTTTTGTCTGCACTGAGAAGAGGGCGCGCAGACATTGGGCTCTGCAGTGCGTTTGTTTTTCGGAAGACCTTTCATTAAAAAACATCTGCGCGTCCTCTTTTCCTAGAAGTGATGGACCATTAACTTCTAACCTCTTCTATCCTTCTTTCTTTTACATCAGACACTTAAACCTCTAACCCTAGTCTCTTCTTCCCCCTCCAACCATCAACCTCTCTTCCTCCATAACCACTGCCACCGCACCTCCCGAACCACCGCCACCGCGCCGGTCACGCCACCGCCGCTGTCCCAACCGTCATCACGCCACCACCGCTCCTTCTCTCTCCATCTCCAACCCTAACTTCCGCCTCCGCCTCCGCCTCCACTCTTCCACCGCTGCCGCCTCCACTCCTCCACCGCTGGCGCCTCCATTCCTCCACCACCGCTCTCTCTCTCTCCCTCTCATTATGTTAGATGTGATCGTAACAGATTCTATTAAGATAGGTGAATTCGGTTAGCTGATTGACGGTACCAGTTGTTGGTTTGTTGAATTGAAGAAGATGGGACTGTTGATTAAGGGTATTATTGGAAGACCTGATGAAAGCTGGCTTTATTATTGATTTATTTCCATTGTTTTGGTGATTAATCTGTGAAAAAGTTTTCATTGTATTGTTAATGATGATGATATAGGAGCAAGTAGATCTCATTGTATTGTTAATGATGATGATATAGGAGCAAGTAGATCAAGGAGTAATACTTTTTGAAAAAGTCTCCATGATTTGCTCATTGCCATCCATTAATTATAATAAATTTTAGTTTATTTTAGGTAGACATTACAAAACAAACAGTCTTCTTCTTACAGACTGCAGATATTTGGTCCACCTCTTCTGTTGCAGATGCCTGCAGATATGGTCCGCAGACTGCAGATGTTTTACCTCTGAAAAAACAAACAGCACCTTACTCTACTTTTTTACTTTAGTAGCAGGTAAAGGTATTCTTAGCCCATATTTAAAGAGGAGATCTTCTTCATTAACTCCTCACCAAATATATCAAGATTTTAACTTCAAATGTATTTGCATTTTTTCATCATTCTCTCTTTCTAATGCTATTGTTATGATGCTGACAATGAAGAAGCGTTTCAACATCATAAATGATCATCCAACATCTTGACTCGAAGATCTGGACCTAGACAAGGTAGATTACTCGGAAAATTAATTTCAAAAGTATTTGAAATTTGTTTATTCTTCATGCTAATAAGTTCGCCTTTCAATGATTAAATGACAGATAAAATGGGCCCGGATCTCCCGTTAAAGGTCAATTTCAGAAGAAATTGAATTTTATTAATTCTTTAGGGAATAAACATGTTAATAAGTTCACGTTTTAGGAATTAAATGGCAAAAACACTAAACTAGCAAATTTTTATGGAAGTTTTATAGGAATAGTAAGAATAGATCTAGGTTTTTGGATTTAGTGGTTGAGATTATGTTGAAAAGAAAGATTTCGCTAGCTACTAGTTACGAATGTGTTGAAAAGTTTAGACGGTGACCGCTAAGTCTAAGTAATAAAGTGCTTATTGATTCGTTGATTCATGGTTATATACACATACCTAATGACGAGTTCGTTATTCAAGCCGTGGCAACACAACCTGTATTTGCTGAGTCATGTATATTGATGCTGACTTTGCTATTCTAACTCCATGAACAACTCTACCTTGGAGTTAGACGCTCGCAAGATAGAGATGAATCAAATGATTGTTATTAAAATATTTTAAACAAGATTTAAACATCATTTGTAAAATCAAAGAAGGTTTATAAATCAAACACTCGGGGTATTTATTATCCGAGAACCTTTCCAAATAAATTAATATTATATTATAAATAAAGACTTCTGCTAAATAACCTACAACTCTGATATATTTACAAAACATGTTCAACTATTGGTCACACGTTTAGGCCCTAAGTCGGGGTGTGACACGTATCTAGATCTAGGTTTTGATTTCAACTGTGTGTATTACCTCTTTATGTAGTTGTTGAAGATGCATGATGCTCTGATTTATCATTACTATTTATATAGTTTAATCCGTTGATGATGTTAGTTAGTATATTAATCGAATTGGATGCCATCTTTTATAGCGGATTGTGTACTTTGTTGTTTTACGGATCTAGAGCTAGGTTTTGATTTTAACTGTGTGTATTACATGTTTATGTAGTTGTTGAAGATTAATGCGATGTTCTATGCAGTGGCGAAGCTTGGACATACACGTCAAGGGGCCGCACTCAATATGTATAAAGAATTTCATAGACTAGAGGGGGGTGGGCTCCAAATTTCGGTCGGAAACGGGTGAAATTATACCATGTATAAAAATTTTCGGCTGAAAATGGATAAACTTACACTGCGAGCGAGAAAAAGGAGTCCGTGCTCAAAATTTCGATCGAAAACGAGTAAATTTACACTATGTATAAAATTTTTCGGGCAAAAAGTGGATAAATTTACACTGCCGAGAAAAACCCGAGGGCCGGACTCAAAATTTCGGTAAAAAACAAGTAATTTTACAATATGTATAAAGATTTTCATTCGAAAAATGATAACTTTACACTATCGAGCGAATATTTCATGTCGGTGAGTGCTGGTGGGATAGACTGTTTCAAGCTTATCGATTTCGGAAGCGCACTTCAGTTTGCCGTTATGTTATTAAACGGTTAGAATTAACATCACACTCAGTTTTGTAAACAAACTAATAAAACATTACATTCATATAGGCATCCCTTTTTTATATTTTAACATTGTATATATCTTTCCAAATTAGGTGAAGAGATTACACGCAAACTAGTCAATGTTGTTAATCCCTATATCGCTCCTGAAATCGAGGATTGTAAATGTGTTAAAGCAGCAGACATTTGGGCCGCAGGGGTTATTTTGTATGAGCTATACGCTTGTTCATGGTAAGTTGATTACTTCCCCTTTTAGTTTTTAATTACGAATTATTATATGAGTTGTGCTATTGTATATGTAACTCACTTCGTTAATCTTAAATGCATGCAGAATCTGATAATCATTTTAAAAGGCTTGTCACTTCTGGGACTCCAATTTCAATTGATGGGGTACCCAAAGAAGCGTTGGATTTGCTATAAAAAATGCTAGATGTGGATGTGTCGTCTCGTCCCAATGCGGAACAAGTATTAGGTATACAAAAATGTTTTTTATTATTAAATAATAAATAGTAAAAAGGGTATGAATTAACTGTTTGTCTGAATTTCATGCAGCTCACCCGTGGATGTTAAAATGGACCGCATGAACAGGAAAGCAAAAAAAAAAAAGGTTAGTCGCTTGTAACATCCTAAAATTTATAATGTTGAATAAAGAAAGTTACGTTTAGTGATTTCGCGTTATTAATTAATTAATATCGAGTAAAGAACGGATCATGGATTTAGATTAATTGAGATGAGTTAAATGAGAATGGGCTTTAAGGGATATAAATATCCCCTAAACCAACCTAAAACCCTAAACCCTCATTTCATTTCCATCATAATCTCTACACACTCCAAACACACACACACACCATAAACGAGCAAGACCCGAGAGAGAGTAAACGTTAGTTGGTATTAGATCTTATTACACGAGATCTAGAGTGCATAAACAAGCTAACCAAGATCGAACGAGCGCTAAAGGTATGTTCTTGACCTTTAAAGTTTACGTAGTATTGAACGTTTTTACTTAAAGGTCCAAGCTTTATAGTATATACGGGTTATATATACGACCGAAAACGGTTAGGGAACGTTAGTGGGTGATGTCGAACCATAACAAGGGTATTAAAATCGCCAAAACGCTTGATAAAAACCAAACCCGTAGCTGAACTGGGCAACTTCGCCTGCGAACTGGGCGACTTCGCCTGCAAACTGATAACTTCGCCTTCAAAGCTTAACTTCGCCTACGGCCAAGTTCGCCTAGCTGGTAACTTCGCCTAAAGCTAAGTTCGCCTAAGGTTTAACTTCGCCTAAAGCTAAGTTCGCCTAAGGTTTAACTTCGCCTAAAGTCAAGTTCGATTAGAAGATAAATTAAAAACCTAATGGAAAATGTGTTAAGACAGTTAATGTAAATAAAACAGCTTGACCCCAGCCAGGGGCTCTGCCCTTGGACCCTGCTAGGGGCTGCCGCCCCTAGACCCCGCTGCCAGGGGCGCTGCCCCCGGACCCCCGTTCGTTGTGGGTTATATAAAGATAGAAATACAACATGAGTAGTAGTAGTTAATTGATACATGTAAATATTATACAGTCAGCCGAGCTCAGTTAAAGAAGGGATTTACAACTATCGGAGGAAGAAGCAGAGTTCAGGTGAGTTTCTAGCCCCATTCCTTGCTATGTTTTCGGGGCTGTGTGCATACTCGATGTGTTGTTAATACATTTATCCTAAGTGATAAGTGTATGCCATATGTGATATATGTGATGGATATGAATGATTGCTTGTCGGTACGCGAACGATCTTCGAATATTGCGCGTACTGTCAGGTTAAAAATAAAGGTACGAATATTATATATCGAAGATGTATGAACATTACAAATGAATACTTGTCGGGGCGTGAACGATCTTCGGATATTGCACGTATCGACAAGGGGTATGGTTGTTAAATGAATAATGTAAAGAACGCCTAGAGTGTTCTTATGCTATAATGTAATTATTGTATATGTGAAGTATGTGTATATAGGTACACGAATGGTATGTGAGTTCTACGTTCGACATAGTAAGTTAGGATGGCAAATCCCTCTAGCTTCTGTCGGACATAGACTCGGCTGGTGATGGCGTAGTTAAGGACTGCGGGCCTTATACGTAATGTAGATGATAGATATAAACGTAGATAGGGACGGTGGGCCTTATACGTGTTACAGATAATAGACGACAACGTAGTTAAGGACTGCGGACCTTATACGTATTATAGATAGGCATCAGCATAGGAAAGGACTGTGGACCTTATACGTGCTGTATTTGTGTTGTGGTAGCATAGGGGAGGACTGCGGACCTCGTACGTGCTATGAATTAGGTTGCAACATAGGGAAGGACTGTGGACCTTGTACGTGTTGTGGATGTAGGATGGTATAGGGAAGGACTGCGGACCTTGCACGTATCCTAAATGGTGAACATAGGTAAGGACTGCGGACCTTTTACGTGTTCATGACCTTGAGTACAGGTATAGACGGCGGACTATGAACGTACTCTCGGTAGACTGAGGTTAGTGATTGTAGATATGTATGTATGTATGGTAGTAAGTATGTATGTAGAACAGAAGGGTAACTAGTTAAGTATGGATATGTATCTTCGGATATGTATGTATGTGTATGTATTGTATGGCGTCCGATTAACGAGAACTCACTCAGCGTAGCTGACTTTTAGTATGCACGCAGGTGAGTAGAATGAGACCGCTAGCTTGAGCGGGCACATGGTGGGCGAATAGGAGACTGGCATATGAAGACTCAAGATGTTTTAATGTAATTGACGTTTATTTTGAAAGACAAGAATGTTTAATTAAGGCAAGTTTTGGATTGCTGTAACGTTTCATGAAAGTTTTTATATTCCGTGAAAGTTTTAATGAACTCTGATTTGTAAGAACTGTGTTTATGAGTAAATCCGACGCTAAAGTAGGGCTACCGGGTTCGGGGCCTTACATCGCTCAAGTCAATGTTTTGAATCCCAAACCAGACTTGCCGGTTCGACCGGGACTTAGTAGGTATTCTGATCCGCCCGGTTCACATAGTGTAGCCCGTTTTCTAAAAAACCTGGTTGGTCTTGCTTTTTGTTGTATGACCTAAACCGTAAATCCTATGTTTTTTATTAAATTAAAACCGAGATGATAATTAAGGAAAACCCAAAATGTCATCCAACCATGCTCTAGAAATGCTACTTGAGATAAAACCTTAATTTAAACTATTTTAAAGTCAGCACGTAAAACATGTTTAGTACAAAATCATTGTTGCATTAATATTATTATATTATATGACGACGTCTAAGACAAAAGCCGGTCGCCCTCCCGGGTCGATCGGACCTCTGACTTTTGGAAGGCGCCTGGTCGAGTCAGGAATTGTGTGCACTCATTATGTTTCATATTTGAATGTTTAGTTTTTGATGCTATTGACTCTTCACCTTTTATAGTTGTGTTAGGTTGGCTTTTGAAGAAATCTTGTTTCACTGTTTGTTGTATATATACTTTTACTGTTAATGATTGGGTTTTGAGGAAATCTTGTTGCTGTGGGTGTACTTGGTATGTTCATTTACTTTTTCTATTGCTGTTGGTAATCTGCAAAATTACGAGAATGACATGTATTAAGAGCGTACGAATGTGTCATCTTTGGTGTGTATTTTGTGCTTAGATCCCTTATTTTAACACCTGTTGCGAAGGCACAGACTTTCCTACTAATGTTTAGTAAAATATGTTTTGTTGGTTGTTAAAAAAATTTACCGATTATTTACTTAGTTGTGTGATTCGTTGCTTGCTTTGATAATGATACAAATGTTAGTATGTCTAGGTTATTGATTAGGTGTTAGCTTTTAGGCTGAACACTTTATTGATTAGGTTATTGAGTTTATTACATGTCGGAAAAATGAAAGTGGCACTCTAAAGATAAAATAAATATAATACAAAATTAAGACAAATGGAAATCTTGTGTAGAAGTCAAATAAAAAAGCAACTTAGTGGCATGAGTCGTGAGTGGGTTTAATACACAGGTAGTTTTTCTTTAATATGGGACCTAATATTATATGGTCATATTATGGGTTTTCTTTTTGATGTGGTTGTTGACATGTTAAATCAGTATAAACAGTTGATACATCTTCTTAGGAAGACTCACTCGAGTATTGGGGGTAGTTTCAAACATTCTTAAATAAATCGTGCTAGCCCCAGGTTAAACAAACTGTTCGTATTCAGTATAATCAAAGTCCGTCTTCAAAAACAGAAAAAAGAACGTCTAAACTAACTTCTTTTCACTCTAGAATAGCCATATAGTCAACCATAATGTTGTTACTAATTTACGTTTTTGTTGATTTTCTATATATAAATAGAGATAATAAACGGTTGTTAGATTTATAAGTTAATAGAGGAGTGTAAAAGTCGTTTAAAAAAATAATAAAAAACTAAACCGAAAAAAAAAATTAATGTTGTGTAAAGTAAAATATTGTAAGGGGCATCAAAACCACTAATTTTGATTTGTTTTACTTTACATAAAGAGATTTTGATGTTATAGTATAAATCTCAGTGATATTTCACCTAAATTCAACGCGTTATCACCACAATAGCACATTAAGTTTTCACTCACGCAACTGAAAACAAATCGTAATCTTTTCCTGTGTGATTTCGTACTATTTTTTGTTTCTTTTGCAATTAATTATTTTTTTTTGTTGCAACATTTTGCAATTTAAAAAACGAAAATTCGAATGAATAAGTAATAAAGACAAAAAAAGTATTGTTTCCCGATAATTAAATTTAAAGCACATATCTCATTTTGATGAATGCCCTGAAAATTCAATTTCAATGATCAATAATGAATATAAATATTTTTATGATTTTGATACAAATGAACTCCTTTTCTATCATTATATAAAAATAGCTAAGATTTCTAAATAATTATCTTCTCAGTTTTTCCTACTTTTTTTTCGATTTAAAAAAGTATTTTTCAATGTTAAGTTCTTTAAAAATAAAAAGAAAGCTATATAAGCCGATATCCAGATAAAATATTTAGGATTGAAACATAAATGGAACTTTACTCATCTGATTGAAACAAAATATTTTATGAGTGTCCTGCTTTAAACAATTTTAAAATTTATTTACTATTTTATAGAGTAATCATTTAAGAATGTTATATACAATAATGGGTTGCACGTAGAAGACATTTACCGTAAATAAATAAATACATATTAATCATTTTTCAATTTTAAAATATAAAAAAAGTTGGTTGAAATGCATTTTTTATTCACCTTTTATAACATCCCAAAAAATATATAAACAAGTATTGCATGTATATTTTCTCACAAGTATGGGTTTAGTAAAAAAGGAATTGTGTATAAAAATATGAGAAAGGTTATGTATGGGTAATTGAACAAAGGAAATCAATGGTTGAGTTAATCTAAAAGCGTTACATTTGCTTTTACAAGGCCAGAGATATACGTTGGAATTCTTGTCATAATTCACTTACTCATTTGGTTAGCTTATTATTAAAGCTGATGTTCTTTTCTTAAAAAAAGGGCAGATTGTTTTCGAATAAATGGGTGACACTTTTGCTCGGAAAAACCCATGAGTTTGGGAACAGTATTAACGAGGTAACATTATAAATTATTTATTTGTATAAGTAGTTTGGTTAGTAGAGATACCGCAGTTAAACAATTCTTCCACGGGGGTCGGACGACACCCACACTACACCTTTTGTTCAGGTCTGCCAATCTATAAATCAAGCTTGGGGCGGTGGTTTGGATAATTGGATGCATCCATGATCCATCCATGTTTATTGATTCAAAATAGGGTTGTTCACGAGCCGATCCGAACCGAGCGAAAACCGAAACGAGCCAAAATCAAATCGATCATTTTCGATCGAACATCGAGCGATTTTGAGCATTATTTATTTCTTTTTCACTTTAAGTTTTTTGATAAGAAACACGTTTAAAGGTTGTAAGTTATATATTTTATAAATAAATTAGTATTTTTAGATAAACGTGTAATAAATTATAAATTTTTATTAAAAATAAGTTTAAAGTGAGATAAAATGATCATGTAAAAAAATAATAGTATTCTAAGAAAAAATTAAAGGGGTTCAAAAAATTGTAAACTTATATATATGTGTTTTGTCTATATATTTATATATTTGTTCATATATAATTATATATAAAATAAATTAAAAATATTCGAGCCGAACCGAACCGAACCGAGCAGACCTTTGCTCGTTGCTTGGCTTGTTTGCAAACCGAACCGAGCAGAGCGGCTCGTTTGCAATCGAGCGAAAAAACGAGCGAACGACGGGCGAGTTCGAGCGACGAGCGGTTTAGACAACCCTAATTCAAAATATGTAGTAAAGCCCAATGTGCTTGGTGGGCTTGAACTACTGGGAGCCAGTGACACCCTGACCACCAAACGTTCAAATGAGCCGAGCCTTCCTCTTGAAAACCTTGTAGTCAAAAAGCCCGATATGAGAGGCCGATAAATGTACATTTATGAAACAGTCAACGTAGAATTTACCCATTTAAGGAAGCTTTACTTAATGGGCTTTGTGTACTTAAAAACCGTACATTTAAAATTAGAGGTACACAAAAGACCGGTTTCGGACCCGACCTGGTGTACCTGACCCGGAACCGGTTCCTACCCGCGGGTAGGACCAGGTATAGGATTTATCGCCGGAGCCGTACCCGGAACCGGTTCCTACCCAGAGCCGGTTTTGACTTTTGTTGACCATACCCGGTTTCGGTTCTTGAGAATACCTTATTTGTGCACCTCTATTTAAAATCTATTGTTACATAAACTTAGTTTTCTTTCAAGATTAATAATACAAATGGTGTTAAACGATTCATTATGTATAATTCGAATGTAGCCAATCTTGGAAACCAAATGTTTCATGTAAACCGCACCTTCGTACATATAAATCGATACATATCTTGAACTACAGTTTTCTACCTCAGTCAACAACTCTGCCATTGTGACTTAGGCTGGTCAAACGCCACAGTGGCGCTATACTATCTTTAATGATCCAATACATGTCATACCCGGATTTGCTTGCGCTGTTGACCAATGCTACATTTGTTCTTCAACTCCCCGTTGACATGAGGCTGTTGAAAGGTACCTATACACTCTAGAAAATCTATGCACCAATTAAGACAACGCTAAGCCTAAGTAAAACACAAATGTAGGAATAAAAAATAAAGCTTAAGACAGGTTTATACGCAGAGTAAATGTCCATAACGAACCTTAATCTGATGTCTCCAAGTACTAGTATCCCCTATCATGTTTTTATAAAGGTGCAAGTCTGGTAAATTAACATCGCCTAGCTAATTCATTCATCTAATGTCATTTTGGGTCGGGCTTTGCTCCTCTTCCCCTCCACTAGAGTTGTCACCCGCCACCTCTTGAAATACTCGAACCATCTCAATTTCGCTTTCCCGTCTTATCCAGGTAGATACACTCATTTTTTGAAAAAAAAAAAAAAGGAAAAACTTTCAGCTTTCTATATATGATTGATTGCCTCCAGCTTTCACAATGCACACTTACTAAAACAAAAAGAAAAAAAGGTCAAAACAAAAACGAAGTAGACGAAAAGCTATTTACTCATTTGTTGTTTACTTAGTAAGACAAATTAGATGTGAATGTCGGTGTCTATAATATTTTGTAACAAAGGTCAGTCATTTTTTAAAATGACGTGCTTTTTTCTATTATTTTCTTAAGATTAACTTGTTTTAAAATTGGATATTGTGACATATATACATGATACATACTACACCAGTTGATTAACACTCCCGGAACACTTGATATATATAACAACTAATGAATTACTTAATTAATTACAATTTGAACGATTGACTTTTTCATAACTATTTCATGCATTAGATATTCATACTATAAATCAGTGTGGATTTACTCTATTATCAATATCAAAATCAAGTTTGGTTGTAACTACAAAACACAACCATGAAATTAATACAAGTCCTAATGTGGGTACTACTTCTAATGTTCTCATTCACAACATCTGATTCAAACTTCACATCTGAAACTTACACACTTATCACTGCTACTAACATTGCAAAGCCAGGCTGCGATGTGGAGACTTAATCGTCCCCTATCCTTTTGGTATCGAAACCAACTCAACGTGTTCTATAGCCCACAAGTTTGAAATCTATTGCAACACTTCGATAAATCCTCACGTGGCCTTAATTAAAAATACAAATACAGGCTACACCCCAATTAAAAACATATCTGATTCCACGCTCCGAGTTTCTAGTATGGTGGCGACTAGATGCTACTCGCCTAATGGTACCGCTTCCAACTCGTTTGGTATCTCTCCAGATTTAACGAATTCGCCCTACACTTTTTCACGGGTAAATAAGTTCATTGCTCTCGGTTGCAATGATTACGCTTGGATGACCTCAGAGTCATCGTCTAGTAACGTGTCTACGGGTTGTGTGGTGTTTTGTAATAATTTAGGGAGAATCCTCCATGGTGACGACTGTTCGAGCAATGGTTGTTGTCAATCATCCATTGATCAAGACATTACCCACTATCAAACTAAGCTAAGTACCTTGCTTGATGCAGATGATCCAGGCTTTACGGAGCCTTTAAATCGATGTACATATGCGTTTCTTGCTGAGAAGAACGTGCACATGCTTAATGGTGCAATCGATTTATATAACTCTTCTTTACGTGAAAGAATTGAAGGTAATGTCTCAGTTGTGCTTGAATGGGCTATTGGTAATCTGAGTTGTGAAGCAGCCGATGGTTTCGCATGCCAATTGAATAGCAAGTGTGTTAACTCTACAAGGATAACCGGTGGGTACCGTTGCATGTGCAAAGATGGCTATGAAGGAAACCCTTATCTGCCTCCTGGCTGCCGAGGTACATGCATATATCTATATCTATACTATATATAATACATCAAACAAGGGTAAATTAAGACACCAATTTTAAATAATTTACAACACTTAAAGCATGAGGTATATGTGTTACTAAGGGTAAACTTGTCTTTTAAACACAATCCATTCAACTTACAAGTTTGGTCCCTCATCTTTAACCATATTATGTTTTTAATTTAAGTTGTAAACTAACTTTCTACCCATGAATTTTAAACGACTATAGCCTTTTTAAACGTTAATATTTTAATAAAAAATTACACCATAAAAACGAGCATTTTATTCTCTTTAATTTGGATATGATATTGTAATAATTTATTTCATTTTAAATAAATTAATATGTTACGTAGGGGGTGTTCAGTGTCGGTTTTGATGGTTTTTAAGTTAAACTTGTGAGTCCAACCGTTAATACTGATATTTTTGTCGTCCAAAACCAAACTCAACCATTGAAAGTTGAAACCGAATCGTTAATAACGGCCTGGTTCCAGTTTGGTTTCACAGTTTAACCTTTAATAATAAATTTAGTTTAAAATAATTAATACTTTAAATGCACCATCAATTTTAACTAAACACCAACATAATATACTTGAGAGGATTATAAATAAAAAATGATAATTTTAGCCACATAAATGGTAAATATTAATGGAAGATCTAGGACGTGAAATAATAACAACAAAGATCACAAAACGAATCATACTGCAATTTGGTTAATTTGAAGTTGTATAGCCAAGATATTTGTAATAAAAAGATTATGTTCAATTAAATTTTAACTATATCTAATATATATTACAAAACATTTCTAATAATTAATAATAAAAAACATTAAAATACATTCAACATTTACAGTCTGGTCTGACCGGTTGTCAGTGTAAACCGCGAACCAACCGTTCACTATGTTTTGAAAATTTTGAAACCGACCAACAAACCGAAAGTAAAAAAAGAAAAAGGAAAAAGAAGTCAAACCAATGACCGGTTTAAACGATTTCAAGGTTTTAACCAAACCATAAACACTTATATTTGTTACGTGATTAACAAGTTCAAACACCCGTTGCATCGCGCGGGCACCCGTCTAGTAATTTATTAATTCTAAGTTTTACATTGTTTAATTGAGGGATATTGGATTTAAATACTCACAACTTTGACTCATTGGTAGATAACACTTCCAACTTAGGAATTGTTCCCCAACACTCCCAACTTCTAACATGTTTTCTTAGTGGCACTCCCGGAGTAACGAGACACTAACTATGTTAGTGTTTGGGGTAAAAAATGTCATTTTTCAAAGTTCAAGGGGTTAAATCAAATTAAATTTATTATATATTTCAAACACTACTCTCAATCTGTCCAATCTCCTCAACAACTCCGGTCCATAAACTCTCATCTTTCTTAATCACCTCTCCATCCATCATTGCTTTCTTGATCTTTGAACCCAGTTCGGATAGTTGTTCATTTGTTGGGTGGGTTCCGATGGTTCTTATGTGAGCTTCTCTTCTTCTTCTTCGGCGTTGCAGAGGATGGTGTAGCGGTGGGTTTTGGTTTTGTTAGTGGTTAATATGCTGTAGGGTGGAATTGGAAAGTGGGTTTAGGGTTGATTTGAATGGTGTTGGGTATTTGGGTTTTGTTGCAGGTGGAAGTGAGAATTGTGTGAGGGAGAATGCCATGTTTAGGTTCTACACAAATCAAAAATTATTGGATCTGGGCGTTTAGCTGCTCTTGAACCCCAAAAGATATTGAAAGTTTGTTTATAATATAAACTCTTCAAATATCTTTTAAAATAAATTGTGTGTTTCCACCGTAATTTAGGTCTCGTAGCCTTTCAATTTGAAATGGAACTTTTGGCTAGTGTAATAAATAAAATTTGGTTTAATACCTTGAACTTTGAAAAATGACACTTTTTACCCCAAACACTAACGAAGCTAGTGTCTCGTTACTCCGGGAGTGCCAGAAGAAAATATGTTAAAAGTTGGGAGTGTTAGGGAACAATTCGTAAGTTGGGAGTGTTATCTACCAATGAGTCAAAGTTGAGAGTATTTAAAACCAATATCCCTTTAATTTATTGTAAATGATCATATTTCTTTCCTTAAGGTTTTAAACAAATTAATGTAAAATTAAACCTCATTACAAAGATAACATGAGATTGCATATTTTTTGTTTGGTGTAAGACCTTGGTTTTAGGAAGAAAAAACCAGATATAGGGCATGTTTGGGATTCCTTATTTACACCTCCTTATTCCTTATTTAAGGAGTTTTTCATAAGTTACAAAATCCTAACTTTTGAAAACTCCTTCTTCCTTCTTTAAATTGTTTAATAAGTTAAATTACCCAAACACTATTTTCATCTATAAAATTGAATAAGTCATAAGGAGGTAAAAATAAGGAAACCCAAACACCCCCATAGCCTCGACTACATGATTCCTGGAGTATATCTATATTCACATTATTATTAAAAAGTAAAATTATGTTCTTACAAGTATAGATATGATATTGATGACTGTGGCAGTAACTGACTCGGTCTTTAGTTAAAGTCATCTGTTGGTGCATCATCTCAACGTCAAATTGACAAGTCAATAAGTATTATGACTTCATAAACCATACGTGGTTAAACTTGGAAACCAATGAGCTTTTTTTTTCTTTAACGTCAACTTTACAGGTTCATATTCAACTCTTTATATTTTATTACGAGTGTATAATGGAGAGTTGGATATGTGAGGTTTTTGAAAAGTAAACAAAATATATGTTATTAGCTTATCTATAGAGATGGAGATGGGACTCTCTGAATGCCATTGTCAGCTTAGATATCAGGACTATTAATTACTTTTTGTATGTCTTGTGGTTTTTTGGTGTTCATATACTCACACAAGTCATAATATATTATTAACTTCTGACCAATGTAGTGCAAGAGAATTTTCTTCTTGTAAGATATATTTTTTCAAGTCCCTATGTTCTTATCTTTTTTTTGTTCAAGTACGTGTAGCTTGGATCTCAATATGTAGCCCTTCATCTTTGTTTAATTTCAATCATTGTTAATTAAAAATTATTAGATATGTTGCAAATCATGGTATTTTCTTTCTTCCTTTAACAATTTCTTTCTTTAGACATCGATGAGTGCCAGGAACGAGAAGCCAATCATTGTTATGGTGATTGCAAAAATACTCTTGGGAGTTACCAATGTACTTGTCCGCCAGGATCTTCCGGTGATGCAAAGGTAGTAAATGGTTGTCAACACTCTAAAGACACGTTTTCGTCAACTGGGTTCAGTATAGGTAAAGCACTTATAAATATGTTTCATGTGTATGTCCATTTCTCTTCATCTGCTTCCAGTTTGCAAAACCCATGTTTTCATCTAGAGCACAACAACCACTAATAGAAGTGTTCTTTGTTGCAATTCACATGTAGCAATGGTGTTTGGCATGTTGGCAATATTTTCCGGCATATCAGGGATTTTCTTTGTTTTAAGGAAGAAGAAGCTGATGAAGCTTCGAGAAAAGTTCTTTGAGCAAAATGGCGGCATGTTGCTTAAACAAAAGATCAATTCACAGGGATCTGATCAGGAGATGATGTTATTTAGCACTACGCAACTTCATAAAGCAACTAATCATTATTCTCAAGAAAATATAATCGGTCGAGGTGCCTCTGGTGTTGTGTATAAGGGAGTTTTGTCTTATATGCGTGTAATTGCTATAAAGAAGTCTAAAACATTGGATGAGAGCCAAGCAGAAGCGTTCATAAATGAACTATTGATCCTTACACAAGTCATCCATCGAAATGTGGTGAAGCTTTTAGGGTGTTGTTTGGAAGAAGAAGTCCCTATACTGTTTATGAGTACATATCAAATAACACTCTTTATCATCACATTCATTCCAGGTTGGGTGGAATGAATTGGTTGTCATGGGATCATCGATTAAGGGTCGCCGCCGAAGCATCTAGTGCACTTGCATACCTTCATTCAGAAACGATTATGCCTATCATACACAGAGATGTCAAGTCTGCGAACATACTACTAGATGATAATTACACGACAAAAATTTCAGATTTCGGTGCATCAAGGTTAATCCCATTAGATCATGAACAAGTAACTACTCTTATTCAAGGTACCCTAGGGTATTTAGATCCAGAGTACTTTAGCACAAGCCAACTAGCTGACAAAAGTGACGTGTATAGCTTTGGGGTGGTCCTTGCGGAACTCATAACCGGGAAAAAACCCATTGGTGTTGATAGAACCAATGTAGAAAAGAATTTAGCTACATATTTTGTCAACTCACTTAAAGAAAACCGCTTATTTGAAATTGTTGAACCTCGAATATTGCGTGAATGCACTCTTGACCAACTTCAACTTGTAGGCGATCTGGTAAAGAGATGCCTTAATTCAGAGGGTCCTGATAGACCTACAATGAAAGTGGTGGCAGCAGAATTAGATAAGTTGAGAAAATTCAGAACTCATCCTTGGATTCAACAACAAACACATCAAGAGACTAGAAGCTCAGCCCTAGAAGTTGAGCAATCTGATCTTTATGACGTCTGATTAGTTTCATGCGGTACTACTAACTCGGAATCTTGCTACAATACCACATATATGGGGCTTGAAGAAAACATTCCACGTTAAATGTTAATTTGGTGTTTCTTGTAGAGTCGATTGCATGTGCATCGCTACCTTTTATGGTTATTAGGGTTATAAATGTTGTCTTTCATAATGTTTAATAATAATGTTGTGTGATCACCTTACTTTGATTTGACTATATATCTCCATGTTTAAACTAAAGAGATGTTATCCTAATTTCAAATAGTCTATTTTACGAAAATCAAGCTATCGCGAGGGGGTGTGTTCTTTAACCGTACCCGAACACCGAACCCCATCTGAATCAACCCGAGACCCGAATAACCTGACCAGATTAAACTCCTAACCCGAACCTGAGATCAAACATTTGGGTCGATATTTGGGTTGAAATGTCCTTAATCGGGTTGACCCGAATAGCCCAAAGTAGAATTAATGCATGATTTCGAATTTTTATAGGGTAGTTGGAATGATGCACATGTTGTATACATCAATGCCACATACTCCAATTCAAATTTCAAAAACAAATGGTTCTTCAGTTCAAATCCCTAAATACTAATAGTATTTATACCTATATTTGTATGCATTGATTATTGATCGGTTAACCTTATAATCATGTTTTACCATGTGTTGTAATCTTGTTTGTCATGGAGCTGTTGAAACTTTCTAACAACATGTTTTGGTATATAATTTTAGATTTTATTGCTAATACATGGGTTCATATTGTATAGGGGTGTATTATGTGAATTTCCTTAATGCTTTGGATTAGGGGTGCATGAGATTTGTTTGACAACATGCTTTGAGTTTATATACTTGTTAATGTGAGTGAAAGGAAATATATTTCAAAAAACATGGTTTGTAAAGATTGGGTATCATGGAATGCGATCATAGTAGGCTTTGCTCAAAACGGTTACGAGGTAGAAACGATTGAATTGTTTAAAGAAATGTTGGCAGCCGGTGAGAAACCGGATCATGTTACAATGATTGGATTACTTTCTTCTTGTAGTCATGCTGGTTTAGTTGATGAGGGCCGTTATTATTTCAACTCAATGAGTAAAGAATTTGGAATGCAACCAACGAGTGACCATTATGCATGTATAGTTGATCTACTTGGTCAAGCTGGTTGTCTTGATGAAGCCAAAGACTTAATTGATAACTTTTTTTTCATATTTTTTTTATTTACATTAGGATCAAGAATCAAAGTAGAAATGTTGTATTAATCCTAACATTTTGATTTCATGGATATGAAAACTATAATATGTTGATTGTCAAATTATAATCAAAATTTAGTCAAAGAAGAGATGCTACTGTTATGAATCCACATTTTAATGTCAGGATATGTTGATTGTTGAGTTGAGTCGAGAATCATACCGTCCAAATTGAGCTAATTGCTTCCAAGAAACTTCAAGCATTATAATTTCTTAGATTTTGGGTTCTCATGATTTTGAAAAAGTAGTAAAACCAAAACCAACTAACAAGATATATGAAAACAAATTTATTGTTTAGTTAACATGGAAAAATAGATGTGAATTGTGTGACAACCTGGTCAGTCAATTTTTAACTTGAGGTGATTTTTTCTTCATTTTTTAAATTTACTTGTTAGAAAATTTGATATTATGCTATATATGCTGCACAATATATATGCAGGCTCACCTAGCCAGGTACACTTGATAACAACAACTAAAGAAATACTTAAATACAATGTGAACAATTGACCTTTTACCAACTTCAACCAATCATAATATAAAATTTAATTTGGACTTGGTATTAATAACTTACCAATATGTTTAGTTGTGACTAACATAAAGTTAGATTAACACAGCTATGAAAATCCATGTTCTAATGTGGATTATAATGCTCTTCTTCACAGCATCTGAAACCTACACCCTCATCAACTCTACTAACATATCAAAACTGGGCTGCGAGAGCCGATGTGGAGACTTAATTGTCCCCTATCCCTTTGGTATCAACTCAACTTGTTCGATGGGCCACGGGTTTGACATCTACTGCAACACTTCTTCAAATCCACCCATGGCATATATTAAGAACACAAATACTGGTTACACTTTGATTAAAAACATATCTGATTCTAGATTACGGGTTTCTAGCATGGTGGCTGCTACTAGATGCTATTCGTCAGATGGTACCGGTTCCAACTTATTCAATATCACTCCAAATTTTACGAATTTGCCATACACTTTTTCACCAGAAAATAAATTCACTATGGTCGGTTGCAATGATCATTCTTGGATTTCGATGTCTGGTAACAAGTCTACAGGTTGTGTGGTGTTTTGCACTAATCTAGAGGACACCCAAGTTGGCGAGTGTTCAGGTAATGGTTGTTGTCAAACCTCCATTGCTCATGACATAAGCTACTATAGAACTCAGCTTCGTACTTTGCTTGACGAAGATGATGCGGGCTATAGGAAGCCTGTAAATGGTGAATGTACGTACGCGTTTCTCGCTGAGGAGAATGTATTCGAGTTTAATGGTGCAATCGATTTATATAACTCTTCTTTACGTGAAAGAATTGAAGGTAATGTCTCAGTTGTGCTTGAATGGGCTATTGGTAATCTGAGTTGTGAAGCAGCCGAAGCAGCCGATGGTTTCGCATGCCAATTGAATAGCAAGTGTGTTAACTCTACAAGGGTAACCGGTGGGTACCGTTGCATGTGCAAAGATGGCCATGAAGGAAACCCTTATCTGTCTCCTGGATGCCAAGGTGCGTGCATAATTTACTTCATGTTTTTAACCAAATGCAAAGTTAAAACTTCAAAGTATTTATGTTTATAAGGGTCTTAGCTTTAAGAAATTAACAAATCAAGTGATCTTCTGATAACTTTATCTTTTAGTACATATATTGGTTGAAGTGTCACTTCATATACATCTGCATCAAGTTTATAAATCGATGAACAAGTTTCTCATCGATCACTCCAATGAGCTTATTTGCTAGTAAGTTACTTGTAGCTCATTAGAAAAGGATTGATAGATTTTAAATGTTAACTTTCTTTCTCCATAAAAAAAGTATGGATGGATTTAAATATTATCACATCAGAAAAGGATTGATAGATTTTTAATTTACACTGATATAGTATTACAGTAATCTAAATATTAACAGATCATGAACAAATCACCTTGAATTATTGAAAGCATTTATATTATTCATTATACCTTATGGTACTCAACTTTTTATTATTTTTCAAAGGGAGTAAATTAAAAAATTCAATAATATGAAGTATTACCATATAATTTAGGACTTGAAAAGTATTATACCTAAAGGTAGTTTGTTTTATAGTTAGCAAAAAAACTGAATATCGTGATGTTGGCTACATTACTTAACAATGGCTTAGTTTTCCTTTCCTAGACATCAACGAGTGTGAGGACCCAAGAAACAACCCTTGTCATGGTGTTTGCAAAAATACTCCAGGAAGCTACAATTGTACTTGTCCACCAGGATACTTTGGTGATCCAAAAATAAAAAATGGCTGCCAACACAACAAAGACTCGAAGTTTTCTTCAAAAGCTTTCATTACAGGTAATTCTTTCATGAAAATATGAATAGATGTATGCCGAATTTTATAGCCTTAAATATTAATCTTTTCAAGATGTAAGTCTTCAAAAATCATATTATTCACTTTAAAAAAGAATAAACACCATTAATTGAAGTGTTTTCATTTTCAATTCACATGTAGCAATGGTGTTTGGCCCATTAGCAATATTCTCTGGTATATTTGGGATTTTCTTTGGTTTAAGGAGGAGGAAGCTAATGAAGCTCCGAGAAAAGTTCTTTGAGCAAAATGGGGGCGTGTTGCTAAAACAAAAGATCAATTCACAAGGGTCTCATGAGGCAATGACGCTGTTTAGCACTGCACAGCTTCGTAAAGCCACTAATAACTATTCTCAAGAAAAAATTATTGGTCGAGGTGCCTATGGTGTAGTGTACAAGGGAGTTTTGTTTGATAAGCGTGTAGTCGCAATAAAGAAATCTAAAATAGTGGATGCGAGCCAAGCACAACAGTTCATAAATGAACTCTTGATCCTTACACAAGTCATCCACCGAAATGTGGTCAAGATATTAGGGTGTTGCTTGGAAGAGGAAGTTCCTATACTAGTTTATGAATATGTCTCCAATAACACACTTTTCCATCACATTCATTCTAGGTTGGGTGGAATGAGTTGGCTATCATGGGAGAATCGGTTAAGAGTGGCCATTGAAACATCGGGTGCACTTGCATACCTTCATTCTGAAACTATTATGCCAATCATACATAGGGATGTCAAATCTACCAACATATTACTAGATGATAACTATATAGCAAAAGTTTCGGATTTTGGTGCATCAAGGTTAATCCCGTTAGATCACGAGCAAGTAACTACTCTTATTCAAGGCACGCTGGGGTATCTTGATCCAGAGTATTTCAGCACAAGCCAACTAACTGACAAAAGTGACGTTTATAGCTTCGGAGTGGTCCTTGCAGAACTCATAACCGGGAAAAAACCTATTGGTGTTGATAGAACCAACGTAGAAAAAAATTTAGCTACATATTTTGTTAACTCACTTAAAGAAAACCGCTTATATGAAATTGTTGAACCTCGAATATTACGTGAAGGGACTTTTGAACAACTACAACTTGTAGGTGATCTCATTAAGAGATGTCTTAATCCCGAGGGCTGTGATAGACCTACAATGAAAGAGGTAGCCGTGGAGTTAGACAACTTGAGGAAATTCACATCTCATCCTTGGAGTCCGCAACAAACAAGTCAAGATCATCGAAGCTTAGTTCTTGAAGATGAGCAATCTGATCTTTACGAGGTCCCATTAGTTTCATATGGTACTACTACTGATTCAGAATCTTACTATGGTAACACAAAGATGACGTTTGAAGAAAACAAACCACGTTAAGATGTTTGGTGTTTCTTATTTTTGTGTGAACTTGCATGATCACCTCGTTTAGGCCAATTAGGTTAGTAATTTTGTATATCTTTTTCTTTGTTGTTGATCTTTCTGTTGTGTGTGATCTTTTTCATCAAATAAATTTTAAAAAACAAAGTCTCAACGTCGCGCCCCTAATAAAATAATTTCAAGGCCGCCACTGTCTGCAAACATCCATAAACATACACTTGTAGCTACTGAGTTAATAATGAAGTGCATGCAACACTAGAACTAGCTAGGTGATAAATTAATAAGCTGAAACTACACTTTGTGATTAATTAAATCAAATATACATGTAGTAGTGTATGGTAGATACATAATCAATTTCTGAAATTTCCCGTTTTACGTCTCTCTTTTTGAAAAAAAAAGACACAAAAGACAAACCACATTCCTTGTTTCTAGACATCAACTTTTAAATGTATGTATGTTTCTTTATAACAGAACAAATCAAATCCCATACTTAATAATGCATCACAAATCCATTAGGTGAGTGGAAGACTAATTAAGCAAACCTACTAAGTGCAAATATGACAACTCATGTGGCCACTTAAGGCATTATGAGTACACAATGATTAGGTGTAGAAATAATCTGTGTACTAATAAATAAATAATATAATTATTTGCTACATGTATCATTCATTCAATCAACCTATCCAGATTTGTGTTTTCTTGCTTAAACTCAATAATCTAGACCACCTCAATTTTTTTTTATGTTAAATATTGTTCCATAATGGAAATTTGGAAAATTGAAAAATGGTAAGTTACCGCTGTAATTTACAAATATTCAATAGGAGTTCACCTCAAAACTGACTATATATATACCACAAAAATTAGTCATATGTTTCTTTGCTGGTTCATACTCGGGATGACTTTTCAAGCATGATGATAGATTGTCGTTCAAAACAAATGAGAGATGGTTGTCGGGGTATGTATTTCCTTTTCTATCTAGACAAGAGAATAATACAAATCTTCTAAAATCACACCAACAATACTGTTCTATGGCCTAACATATGATTTGAAAACTTACAGCCACCAAATGTACAGAGTAAGCAATTTTCATGTGGCAGTTGTCGTTGGTAGCCGGCCATAGGATTTTAAATTAATATTCTCACGTTATATTTTACATGTGTAGTAAATTGAGTTGCAACCACCAAAAACCCAAAGAATATTAAACTCTATTATTGATAAATAAAGGGAAATGTTAATGTTAATTATAATCTTTAGGCTCAGGACCATATATGGATAACTATTAATTAATTTACGATAAAATAATAATATCTGGAAAGTAATACATTAATTTCTTTTTATGCTATAAATGTGTGGCTCGTGTACTCTACTTTATTGTCGAGTTTTCATTAAATAATATCCTATATAAATGCTACAACAATAACATAGTTTTACTCTCTAAAAAGCGTGACACTTACAGTTTAATTTGTTATATAACAAAATTACAGCCACGAGTTTTTAAAAGTTCATATGGCCTTCTTTAACGAAATTTTAGTCACCTGTAAATACTTTATATATTTTTTTTCGTGTCATTTTGTACTTTTATAGTTTTATATCAACGATTGAAAACTACGTTTTTAGTGGCTAGTGGAAACTAGGATAGATCGAGTTATTTATTAATAATTAACATAAATGATGTTTATGGCAAATTACATGTGTCCTTTTTCACTATTTGCTTTAGTGAAATGGACAACTCACGTCCTACCGAAAATCCTAGTGTTTTTTGTTTGCATCTAAGGTTTCAATAAAAGTTTTAGTTGTTCTAATCAATTTGGTTTTCTTAAATATAATTTCTAGGTCCGTTACCGCATGACCTCCTTTAGGATTACATGTCTTATATCGCTTGTCTACTAGTCACAACTGAAAAACGTAAACACTTGCTTATCTATTTAGCGATAGTTAAGTTTGTGGTAGCCGGTTCACTTTTCCAATTATTTTGATGATAATTAGTAATGGTACTAGTTCATTTTAGTTGTTATTTACTTGTTACCAGTTGCTCTGATAAGGATAACGACTTTTAATAATGCACTTTGGTCTTTTACTAGACATTAACCAATGATGCAGGATAACAACATTGATTTCATTTTAACTAGTTGAAAAACTGATGACGGTAAACGTAACTTTTGATTTGTATATCCTATTGCTTATATATTAGTTGATTGAAATTATTATAACTAGATAAAATTTATATCGATTACTTGTTGATTGTATGAGGGATGAGATATAATTTTGAATGATATGAAGATGGGTATGGTTTCCTTTTTATAATACGTAAAGAAAGATGTGTGATCTATGATAGAAACATGTACTAGACCTTTTATTATTAGAAAGATGAAAAAGACAAGACACGTAAGAAAAAGGAACATACCATAGTGATAAAGGCACGTGTTAAATAAAGAAGATTATTAGACCATTCATCCAGTCACTCACTCGACCATTGTCTAAAGTTGAGGGACCCATTTTATCAATAATAATAATAATAATATCCTAATCGCACTCTGTCTCTATGTATATAAATACTCCACATATCCTCTAGTTATTTCATTTCTTAGGGTTTTAATTCTCACTCACTCACTCACACCCAAATTAACAATAAATGGATACCTATGCGTTGCATCTGGCTATGGCGGCACTCGTCGGAGCTTCATTTGTGGCAGTCTCGGCTTACTATATGCACCGCAAAACCCTAGATCAATTGCTGGAGTTTGCCAAAACCGTTGAACGAGACAGACAGGGAGAAGATGCTGAGGTGGATGATTACAATTACAATAATAAGAAGAAGAAGCAGCCACGTCGGATTCAAGGTCCACGTAGAAACGGAGGATTTAACCGTCGTGCTTCCACTTCCTTGCCTGACGTCACCTCCATTCATGATGACAACGATCCTACTTCTGTTCCCCTTGGATTGCCTAAACTCCATACGCTTCCTGAAGGTTCATATCTATTTATTAATTGTATGCTTTATTCATTGCTGGAGTTATCATATATATACATATATATGGTTTATACAAATTCAATTAACGCCCTAACTGTGCAAATTAAGTAAGTTATGTAATTATACATACATACAACTAGGTTAATTATGTAATTACACTGCACTATGTTGTATATATAATTACACTACTTGATTCACACAATTAGCACCTTAATATAATTTATATTATATACATATATATATATATATGTTGTGAGATTATTATTAAGTTTTAATTATGATAGGGAAAGCTAGTAGTCATACTGGATTGGCAAAGAGGGCTTCACTTATACTCAGACCGACTTCTCCCAAGTCTCCGGTAGCGAGTGCCAGTGCTTTTGAAAGTGTGGAAGGATCAGATGAAGAAGATGTTGATGTCAATGTTGACAATGCTAATCTCGATGATGCTACGTATCTTCACACGAATGGGAATGCCGTAAGTTGTTTTTTATGATTTATGGTGCTATCATAAGAAATTGGTTTTCCTCTGAATACGTGTGTTTGGAAATGAATGAGCAGGGCACGGAGCAAGCAAATGGTAATGCAAATGGTGAACAGTTGCCCATGGCCGCGGCTGCTATGATAAGGTCGCATAGTGTTTCTGGTGATTTACATGGTGTGCAACCTGATCCTGTAGCTGCTGATATTCTTAGAAAGGAGCCGGAGCAGGAAACTTTTGTACGCCTTAGGATCTCTCCATATGGTTGGTACTCATGCCTCTTTTTAGTTTATTTATGAATACTTTTTAAGTTTTTTTAAGTAAATATTGAAATTGAACTACCTTGCATATGCAAAAAGAAAACGGTTTTCTTTACTTGATTGGTCAGTGTGTTTCAATAATTTATTTTGTAACAGTTGTACTTAAACGTCATACAATGTTATAACTTGCAGAGACACCGTCACCTGATGAAGCAGAGGTTTACAGGGCTTTACAGGTTTGCCTTGAAATGAGGGAAAGTTATGTGTTTAGAGAAAGCATTGCACCATGGGAAAAGGAGGTTATATCTGATCCTAGTACCCCTAAACGCAATCCAAATCCCTTTGGTTACGTTCCTGAAACAAAATCTGATGTACGTTGTAAACCAAAATTTACTTTAGACTAATTCATGTTATATCAATATAAGTTTTCTTAACACGACATTTTGATCATGTTGCAGCATTACTTTGAAATGGAAGATGGAGTCATTCATGTTTATGCAAATAAAGACTGTAAGATTCCATTATTCAGTGATTACTAATGGTGTTTTTTTGTCTATGCATATATGTACTTAAAAAGTATAAATTTTTTGAACGTTTTGCAGCAAATGAGAAGCTTTTTCCTGTTGTTGATGCAACAACCTTTTTTACTGACTTACATCACATTCTTAAAGTGATAGCTGCTGGTAATACACGAACAGTATGCCATCACCGGCTTGGTCTTCTAGAACAGGTTTACTGATTTTTTTATGTTTGTTATGTTTTGCAATTTTTTAGGTGATATGTTTTCATTTTTCTGACTTTGACTTCTTTTATGTCAAGAAATTCAATCTTCATTTAATGCTAAACGCGGATAAAGAGTTTTTAGCTCAGAAGAGTGCACCACACCGTGACTTTTATAATGTCCGGAAAGTTGATACCCATGTTCATCATTCTGCATGCATGAATCAAAAACATTTGTTAAGGTTCATAAAGTCTAAGTTGAAAAAAGAACCTGATGAGGTAATACATTAAACCCTTTGTTGATTTGTTTTTCATCTTTATTATATTGATTTCTGGTAGTGACTCTGTGTTTGCTTCTTTAGGTTGTAATATTTCGGGATGGGACGTATCTGACTTTAAGAGAAGTTTTTGAGAGCTTGGATTTAACTGGGTATTAAAATAATAATCTTTTGGCCCAGTTTTAAAATAAGTAAATTATCATATGATAAATTACTCATGGTATTTAAATTTCTTGATGCAGTTATGACCTCAATGTTGATCTGTTAGATGTGCATGCAGACAAGAGCACCTTTCACCGTTTTGACAAATTTAATCTCAAATATAACCCCTGTGGTCAAAGTAGACTTAGGGAGATTTTCTTGAAGCAAGATAACTTAATTCAGGGTAAGCTTCATCTGTTTCAACTTATGGGATATAAGAACAATTACTGGAATCTCAGAAACAAATTTTTTGTTAATCCATATGAATACCGTTTTTTGTCAGGTCGCTTCCTTGCTGAGTTGACCAAACAAGTATTTGCGGATCTTGATGCAAGTAAATATCAAGTAAGTTCTGACATCATGTTTATCTTCACATGTAATATTGATGGCAATTTTTTCTGAATTTTAAAAATGTTACATTAACAGATGGCGGAATACAGAATATCCATATATGGGAGAAAGCAAAGTGAGTGGGACAATTTGGCAAGTTGGATTGTGAATAATGAACTCTACAGTGATAATGTTGTCTGGCTGATTCAGGTATACATATTAAGGACATTAATGTTTTACATAGTTATATCACTTTTATACTTTCTCTTATCATAAAACAAACATTATACATCATTATCCTCACTTCTGATCTTGAATTTTGTGCAGCTGCCTCGACTTTACAATATATATAAGGAAATGGGTATCGTGACATCATTTCAGACCATTCTTGACAATATATTTCTTCCTCTTTTTGAGGTTACAGTTGACCCAGGATCACATCCGCAGTTGCATGTTTTCTTGAAACAGGTTTGCCTGTTTGACTTGAGATATTTCTGAAAATTGTGCTTCACACACAGACCACAGTGCAAAGCCATTTCTGGTTTCTAAATGTGATATGATTGTATATATAATGGCACTCTTTATACAAAGTTTTATTCAAAACTGCAGGTTGTGGGTTTGGATTTAGTTGATGATGAAAGTAAGCCTGAAAGGCGCCCTACAAAGCACATGCCAACACCTGCACAATGGACCAATATATTTAATCCTGCATTCTCATATTATGTTTACTATTGCTACGCCAACCTCTATACCCTAAATAAGGCAAGTATGCTTATGCAATATTCACAGTTTCATTAATATCCATTCAAAAAAAAAATCAAATACATTTTAATAAGAAAACAATATGAAATTTGAGTTTGTTGATGTTATGCCACAGCTTCGTGAATCAAAAGGCATGACTACCATCAGGTTCCGCCCGCATTGTGGTGAGGTATGTATTGACAACCGTTCACTTTTTTTTATCTCCGTCTTTTGGAATTATTGAGTTCTTTTTATTTTATTTCAGGCTGGTGACATTGACCATCTTGCGGCTGCATTTCTTACAACTCATAACATTGCACACGGGATTAATCTGAGAAAGTCTCCTGTACTTCAATATCTGTACTACCTTGCACAAGTAATATAAAATAGACTTTCTGTGTCTTTTTTTTCTGGTTTGCTGACTTTCAATTAGAAGTATATCTGATGGGCTGTTACCTTTGTAATCAGATTGGTCTTGCAATGTCTCCTTTGAGCAACAACTCCTTGTTTCTAGATTATCACCGGAACCCTTTTCCAATGTTTTTTCTGAGAGGCCTTAATGTTTCTTTATCTACTGATGACCCCTTACAAATCCACCTAACAAAGGAGCCGTTAGTGGAGGAGTACAGTATTGCTGCTTCTGTAAGCATCCACCTTCCAATTTTTCCTGAGTTTTGTGAATACTAATGTTATGCTTTCACAGGTATGGAAATTAAGTGCTTGTGATCTCTGTGAGATTGCCCGTAATTCAGTATACCAATCTGGTTTCTCACATGCTCTCAAGGTAAAGTTACCATTATCGATGTCATTTTCTTGTGGTTGTGTGTTAAATATTGCTGGAATTGGTAACTGAACATTTTTTTAACAGTCGCATTGGATTGGTCCGGAGTACTACAAGAGAGGACCAGATGGAAATGATATTCGCAAAACGAATGTGCCACATATCCGACTCGAATTCCGTGACATGGTATGCATTTTAATTTAAATGAACATAATCTTTTCTGTGGTTTCGTTATCAATATATTTAGAGTGAAAAGTTTGATATACCTTGTACTTGTTTACTATATTGTTGCATACAGATCTGGAGAGAGGAGATGCAACAGATTTATCTAGGGAAAGCTGAATTGCCTGAATATATCGAAACTTAGCTTCTTTCATGTCATAAAACTAATTTGTGGCTTTCTGGTGGTAATTAACTTTCGGTTGAAACATTTTTAAGGTTTTGTTATCATAACTTGAGCTTCATATTTGGGATTCATTTACGATGATAATAAATTGAATCACAATTACACTTTTGTAATTTGTTTAATAACACATTGTGTTTCAGTTAATGCAGTTCCATTAGCCAGCAGCATTTGGTGAAATCCCTGAAGCTTAAGAGCTAATGTGGGTCAACTCCAAAGTTCAGTGAAAGCTTTAGGTGAACCTATCTGAGTGTATATTATGAGAGGAGCAGAAACATATTCTGTAACACAAGACTATTATCTTTTTTAGGCTTTTGGTGGTGTCATAAAGAATAATCAAATCAAAATGCTTATTATATAAAAAGTAATTTTAGCAGTGCATTTGAACATGGTAATCCTGTTACCTCTATTTTTCATTCGCTTTAACATCTGGTTTGTAAATGATGGTCTTGTAGGCAGGATTACTACTGACATTAATTCATGTGTTATTTATCAATTCCTACTACTTTTATGCCAACATTGGTGAGCGGAGATAACAACTTAACAAGTACAATATGCATCGCTTCCTAACTCCGCATTATTCATCCATTAACCAAAATTATAGCCTAACATGCAAAGAATCTCCTCCCCATAAGTTCTTTTTATTGAATTAAACCATAAAAATCTCAAAAAAAAAGGAAAAAAACAAGCCCAACAATTAAAACTAGAAAAGAGTTATCTACCGCTTGTGGCCTAGTGATAAGATTTGAGCTAAACCTTGTGCAAAGGTTGTCATTTCGAACCCTGAACCCACCCGGGTTTTCGTCCCATCGTGTGCTATGCTAGAGTGGTGGCACGACTGTCAAGTGACAATCGGCGATATGGTTTCCGGGGGAACGCCCAAGCTAAACTATGGCGATAAAGATAACATAGTCTGGCTAGAGTGGGCATCGGGGCTCTCTAAATTCGGAAAGTAATTTAGCCTGAATACAAATAAAGGCGCCATTGTTAATGGAATGAATGAATGAATGAATGGCTAAATACGTATTGTGTAAGCCGCAGCAGCAGCAGAACTCTTCACATCTCGCACACCTTCTGGAGGTATGCCTCAAATCAAATTCACCATTGAAACAGACACAATGCATTCACGCCTACATCCTCAAATCCAGATTCAGCAAAGAAACATTCATCCTAAACAGGCTACTTGACATTTATGCCAAATCTGGCTCCATACACGATGCACACAAGGTGTTCGACCAAATTCCCCACAGAAACATTTTCTCTTGGAATGCTGTTTTATCTACCTTAACCAATGCGGGTCTTTTAGACGAAGCAACCCGGGTTTTCGGGTCCATGCCTGTCACTGACCAGTGCTCCTGGAACTCTATGGTGTCCGGTTTTGCTCAACATGATCGGTTTCTTGAGTCGGTCGAGTTTTTCGTGCGTATGCATGCTCGAGACTTTGTGCTGAACCAGTATTCTTACGGTAGTGCTCTTAGTTCGTGTGCGGGTTTGAGGGATATCAAAATGGGTGCTCAGATTCATGCTTCGGTTTCCAAGTCTCCTTATGAGGGAGATGTTTATATGGGTAGTGCTCTTATCGACATGTATTCGAAATGTGGAAATGTGGGTTGTGCTCAAAAGGTTTTCGATGGGATGAGTCACCGAAACACGGTTTCTTGGAATAGTTTGATCTCGTGCTATGAACAGAATGGTCCGGCTGATGAAGCGCTTGATGTTTTTAGGAAAATGATGAACGGTGGAGTTGAACCAGATGAGGTCACGCTAGCGAGTGTGGTAAGTGCTTGTGCAACCCTGACAAAACTGAATTTGGGACGGGAAATTCACAACCGAGTTATAAAAGTTAGCAAGCTAAGGGATGATATTGTTATATGCAACGCACTGGTTGATATGTATGCAAAGTGTAGTAAAATCTCAGAAGCAAGATGGATTTTTGATACAATGCCAGTGAAAAACATCATAACGGAGACCTCTATTATTAGCGGTTATGCCAAGTCAGCGAACGTTGAAACCGCGCGTTCGATTTTTGTCGATATGCCGGATAGAAATATTGTATCGTGGAACGCGTTGATTGCTGGCTACACACAAAATGGAGATAATGAAACCGCATTAGGACTCTTTCGCAAACTAAAACAAGAAAATGTTTTTCCAACACATTACACTTTTGGGAATCTTCTTAGCGCGTGTGCAAACCTTGCTGATTTGAGATTAGGCCAGCAAGCTCATGCCCATGTGTTAAAACACGGGTTTAGATTTGAATCTGGACCCGAAAGTGTTATCTTTGTAGGGAATTCGCTTATAGATATGTATGTCAAATGTGGATCCATAGAAGAGGGGAAACAGGTTTTTAAAAACATGGTTTGTAAAGATTGGGTATCATGGAATGCAATCATCGTAGGGTTTGCTCAAAACGGTTACGGGGTAGGAACGATTGAACTGTTTAAAGAAATGCTGGCAGCCGGTGAGAAACCGGATCATGTTACAATGATTGGATTACTTTCTGCTTGTAGTCATGCTGGTTTAGTTGATGAGGGTCGTTATTATTTCAACTCAATGAGTAAAGAATTTGGAATACAACCAACGAGTGACCATTATGCGTGTATAGTTGATCTACTTGGTCGAGCTGGTTGTCTTGATGAAGCCAAAGAATTAATTGATAATATGCCAATGCAACCGGATGCTGTTGTTTGGGCGTCTTTGCTTGGTGGTTGTAAAGTTCATGGTAATATTGAGTTAGGAAAATATGTGGCAGAAAAGTTAATAGAGATAGATGTTAGTAACTCGGGTCCGTATGTTTTGCTTTCAAATATGTATGCTGAGATGGGAAATTGGGGGGAGGTTAAACGGGTTAGAAAGCTTATGAAGCAAAGAGGTGTCGTTAAACAACCAGGGTGTAGTTGGATTGAAGTTGAGGGTAAAGTTCATGTTTTTATGGTGAAAGATAGACGGCAAGCTAAAAAGAAAGAAATTTATCTGGTGTTGAGAACACTTAGTAAAGTAATGAAGTTGTTTGGTTATAATCCTAATGCTCACGAGTTGGAGGGCAATGAGGAGTTGAGTTTTGATTTGGAATCTCTGGAAGAACCGCTTACTCTGGAAGCTGCATAATTTTGCAGGTTAGGTTGTTTTTTTCATATTTTTTGTATACAAGTTTGCCTGTTTGATTTGTCACAATATGTATGTGCTGCTGCATACATGTTTAGGTTCCTAAAAATGTGCTTCACATAGTGTGCAAAGCTTGCAATTTTTTGTTTTTAAATATATTATATGCTCGTGTATTATTGGCAATTTTCATACAAAATTAGTTTTGTTTAAAAACTGCAGGTTGTGGGGTTGGATTTAGTGGATGATGAAAGCAAGCGTGAAAGACGCCCTATAAAGCACATGCCAACGCCTGCACAATGGACCAATATATTCAATCCTGCTTTCTCTTATTATGTTTACTATTGCCACACCAACCTTTATACCCTAAACAAGGCAAGTATGCTTCTGCTATATGCACAATTTTATGAAGATCTAATTTTTTTGTAATTCAGTTACATTCCAACAAGTAAAACATTTGAATTCTGAGTTTGATGATGTTATGCTACAGCTTCGTGAATCAAAAGGCATGACTACCATCAGATTCCGCCCTCATTGTGGTGAGGTATGCATTGCTAGTCCATTCACCTTTTCTATTTCTACCTTTCGGAATTATTGAGTTATTTTCTATTTTCAGGCTGGTGACATTGGCCATCTTGCTGCTGCGTTTCTTACAACTCATAACATTGCACATGGGATTAATCTGAGAAAGTCTCCTGTACTTCAATACTTGTACTACCTTGCACAAGTAATATAAAATAGACTTTCTTTGTATTTTTTTCTGGTTTGCTGACTTCCAATTACAAGTATATCAATTGAATCACAATTACACTTTTTTTTATTTGTTTGATAACACATTGCATTTTAGTTATTGCAGTTCCATTGGCCGACATTTGGTGGAATCCCAGAAGCTGAAGAGCTAATTTGGGTTAACTCCAAAGTTCAGTGAAAGCTTATAAGAGGATCAGAAATATGGGTGTTGCCTCTCATCCACTTTTACTAAACATACCCCCTCCCTCAAGTTTTACATTAATACAATTTAAACCTTTTTTTTTTGTTTCTTTTGCCATTTTGTTATCTTTTATTATCATTATTATTTTTATAAAGGCATTCTTTTTCTATTTTTTACAACAATTTTTTTCTATTTATTTTTTTATGTATATTTAAAAGCCTTTAATAAAAACATAATTTTTCTTACTTAGAAAAAGTTTTTTTTTTCTTATCTAAAAAACGTTGTTTTTCTTGTTTTAAAAAATGTTTTTTTTTCTATACTTATTTTAACTTTTTGGAGAGCGTTTTTTTTAAAATAAAGAGATAGTTTACATTCTTTTATAAAAAAAATATATTATTTTATATAAACAAAAAGGTTCAATAACATACAACTTGATAAACAAATTTTACTCATTTCTTAGTTAACATTAATCTAATATATCCAAACTTAACAAAAAAAATCAAATTGTTTTGAATACATTTTATAAAAAAAATAAAAAACTAGCTAGAGAAAACATACAAACCTTTTCAATACAGATAAAAAAATAAACAAACATTTAATAAGATCTTAAAAAATAAAATAATAAAATCAATAACAAAAATATATATAAACAACTGTAAAACAAAAATAAAACGTAATAGTTTTTTATTTGATATTTTGAGAGAAATATAAAATAAAATAAGAGGGACTAACATGTCAATTACAAATGTTAAGGGAAATGAAAGTTCAGGGGATGTATGGATAGCAAGGGAATAATTAAAATACTTAATATATAAAAAGTAATTTTAGCAGTGCATCTGAACAAGAAATATAAACAACCAATTTTCTTCTTTACTTGCTTTACTATTTTGTTCCAAGTGATTTGAGTTTGTGGATACTAGTTGGTTTAGTTGAGGATTCTTTTTAAATTTAAGCACAAACATGGCAACTTAGCATGTCAAATAATCTCCATAAAACTTTTTCTTATTGAATCATGAATTAAAACACATTATACCATAAAATCTCAAATAAAAAAAACATGCACAACAAGGTCCACATCCCTTTGAACTAGAAAGTGAGTCTTGAACTGATAAAACAGCTGGCTGCAACAGTCTATGAGTATCTACAAAAGCAAAGTAACAAATTTTGGTCTTGGTCTTGTAAACTGGATGCTGACATGAAAACTTGTTCCACAATCAATCATCAACGGTTTTTGGACTGCAACACAAATAGAACATAAACCAGATTAGATTTCATACACCTTCAATGCTTGTATACATTACTGAGAAAGAGAAAAAGACATCGGTACCTCAATGTTTGGAGTCATTTCTCCATGTTTCGAGTCATTTCCTTCACCTGTTCAGCAATTTCTTGCCTCTTTTTGGCAGCTGCAAAAGGCAAATCCAGAAGTACATTAGGTGCAAATCCAGAAGTACATCATCGAGCCATGACAGTATAGTTGGTTACCTAGGGTGGCCATTTCTTCCATTGACTTAGAAGTCTTGACAGCAAATCGTTGAAATGATCGGCTATTGAAAGAAAAGGAAGCATAGGATTGTTAGTTAAGGTGATGTAAAGGAAAATAAAGATAGTTTAAAAGAGCATGTAAAAACACAACATAACATAACATAAGATAAGATAGTTGAGAAGATAATACAGTTGGTGAAGAAAGTAAGTTTAGTATAGAAAAGAGCAAAAGCATGAAGATTTAGTAATGGAAACATATATATATATATATAGATATAGAAAGGGTGGGCAAGAACATATATGAATTAAATAAATATGAATAGGTTGAGGGCAACAGAAAGAATAACATGGCGGACATGGACATGGATATCAATCTATCATTCAAGCAAGGTAAGGTATGAGAATATTACATACCTGTTGGCAAGACCTTCAACGAGGACCTCATTGACCAGGTATGAGAATACACGCTGCACAAAATTACCTCCCGCCATCAAAACCTAATCTGATTGATGTTTATATAATCATTCACAAAACAAACAATAATCAATCAATGAAATTGATCAACGAATTAAGGGCGATTTGTTTGTACCTGGTATGTATCGGTGCAGCAGCAATTCAATCCCTAGTTTCTCTCCAGAAACAAAAATAAATAATCAATAGTTATATGTTGGGTTAATTGGGCCTCCTTGGCCCATTACTACTTTTTTTGTTTTTAAATGAATTTTTATTATAAATTAAATATTGAAATTGGAACTAGAATATGTAAGTGATTTTGTAAAAATTATAATAATACATCTCTAGAAACCTATGCTGCTGATAATTATAAATGCACATAGAAACATATAAAAATGTCCTGTTTAGTTCAAATTGTCATCTTTCTTTTAGTATGGCCTTGTAACTTTCTTCAAGTGCCAACCAACTAAAAGATTAAATTGTTAAACCTTTTTTAGTTGTTTACTAAAGTCATATAACTTAATTGATATATAATAATAATAATAATAAAGAAATGGATAAGAATAATAATTATAAGTGAGTTATCAAATGCTTGGTAGACCTAATAAATCAATCAAGTGAAATGAAATTGATTTCATAGCTTGTATTAATTATTATTATTATTGCAATTGAATCAAGCGTGTGAATTGGATGGAAAAGGAAGGTTGGAATGGATTCAAGATACGAAGCGAACTAGAGTTGCAGGAATATGCAGAGACAGTCGTGATCAGATCTCTGGATCATCCGCCCCAAGGCTTTTCTATCTCTCGTTCCGATGGAACCTTTCATAAGTTTAATAATCTGGAAACAACTGCTAGTGCTTCCAAGGTGTATCCTGTATTTGGAGTTGCCGGATCCATTAGGTTGCTTGCAGGTTCTTTTCTTTTCTTTATGCATATTGGATTTCATTCACTTTCCTTCCATTACTAACACTAGTGCTTAATTAGGAACATATCTATTGCTTATTACTTCTCGCAAGGAGGTTGGCTCTTACCTTGGCTACCCTGTCTTCCGTGTCACCTCTATCAAGTTTCTACCTTGTTATCAAGCTTTAAATACCTTATCTAATCACCAAGTAACTAAACTAACATCCTTCAATTTCTCAATAAACACATATATTTCCTATTTCTATATCAACTCCCAAGCTTAATTACACCATCATTATAAATACATACAGAGAAAAGACGAAGCCTACTTCCAGACATTGTTGAGAATTGTCGAGGACACACCTGGCTTGTATTATTCCTATCAAACTGATATTACATTAAAGTATGTTCTTTTCTTACTTATTCTATCTTGACTTAATAATACATAACTAGGTAACATTTTGTTTTTAACAAACTTTATATCTTACAGCTTGCAGAGAAGATACAAGATGGCTGATGGCTGGATGACTAAACCTATTTGGAAGCAGGTATTATGACTTCTCATCTCTATTATTATGATTACTATAATACAAAACAAATCAATTTCATATGCTTATTGAGGATTTACATGTTTGCATTTCAGGCTGACCCACGCTTTGTTTGGAACAGGAATATCTTAGAGGACCTAATTGAGAATAAGGTCAGACATATAATCTACTTTACAAGATATTAGGTTGTTGGAACGCTATCTTTTCTGAAATTTTCATATTTCTTATCACAGGTTGATGAGTTTATTGTGCCACTATTACAAGGAAATATCCTTTCAATCTGTCCGAGTAACATGTTCATGTTTCTTTTCTTCATTCTATGTACTCTATCTGAATGTCCACCAATGCAATTTTATGCAACGAATTCTTATCAGATTCCATAGAGTTTATGATACTCTTCCTTAACTAAGAATTAAGCTTCCAGATGGGACAGCTCAAGCTAAACAATTTAACATCCACAATTACATTGATATCAAGGAGGTGCACAAGGCGTCTGGGTAGGTGAAGATGAATATTATTTGTATTAATCTAAGACAACAACATTTATATATGCCAAACTTTGAGTTTTCTGATATGAATCAGGTACTAGAATGTGGAGACGCGGAGCTAATTTAGAAGGGGATACTGCTAATTTTATTGAAACCGAACAATTGCTGGAGTATGACCGATTCAAGTCATCATTTTTGCAGGTAATTACTTTTTTAAAGTTATTATCCAATCTAAGTATAAGGTTTAAGTGCATTAACTATTGATTTAAAACTCCAAATACCGGTAGCTTTGTAATATGAATGGTGTGTTTATCTAATCCTACAATTGTGAATATATTGACATGTTAATGCAAATGTGTTTGTTTTAACAAAAAATAACTTTTGGTTGGAAGCTTACACACATCCAACTTACTATAGATCTATAAGTACATTTTTTTTAAATATTGGGGATATTATATTTTCTGATTAGTGAAAGTTCCTTTTTCCAGGTTCGAGGTTCAATTCCGCTCTTGTGGGAGCAAATTGTTGATTTGAGTTATAAACCCCGTCTTTCTATCATTGAGCATGAAGATACGGTGTGGACTTTATTACTCTATTACTATTATTATATGAGGATTCTTTAATTATGGTAACTTGGAGCCTAATGGGGCGTTTGGTTCGTTGGAATTCGATGAAAATGGAATGAATTCCCTCAAATTTTAATTCGACATTCCTTCCAAATTGTATAGGTTTTAAACCAACTGAATTGGAGTCTCCAATTTCTTTTGATATATTCCTATTCCTTCAAAAAAGTTTCCGTGACCCAAACACCCTCTTAGTCTAGTTGAGTAGTAATTGGAATACTTGAGTCTTAAAGTTCAAGAATTATTTAACCTACCAATATAGTCTTCACTTTTGAGCTATATTTTATTAAGTATATCATACAAACAGCCACTGATAATAATGTTTGGTTAACTTCTGCAGCCTATGGTTGTGAAGCGGCACTTTCATGATCTTATGCAAAGATATGGAAATACTATTGCTGTTGACTTAACCGATAAGGTAAGAGTTGACCAAAACATTAATTTGATTGCATTGTAATGGTATTCTGTATAATGGCATGCTCTGTTATTGGTTATGTGCAGCATGGTAATGAGGGCCAACTGAGCTTTGCATTTGCCACAGAAATGGAAAAGCTGCCAGATGTTAGGTAAATCTTTATTTGTGCTTTGACTTTCTACTATATATTTGTTTGCAATCTAGACCTTTTTATTACATTTACACAACAAAGGAAACATTGATCTAGAATTTTGTTTTTTAGTTATATGTGTTCACGCGGGGGCAGATTGCAGTTTTAATGTGAATTTGTTATTGATTCAGATATGTCCCATTTGATTTCCATCAACGCTGTGGCGGATCAAATTTTGACAGTTTGAAACTTCTTTATGATGAAATAGCTGATGACTTTGAAAAACAGGGGTAATACTACAATCTTTACAAGTTATTCTCCTGAAATAGTTTCCTTTAATGGAACTATGATGGTTTTTTCATAATACAATTTATGATATTCACTCTTCCAGCTCAGCAGATTCTTTCTCCAAACCACGGATGGAGAGTTGTTAGAAGAGCAGAAAGGAATAATTCGATCCAACTGCATTGATTGCCTTGATCGAACAAATGTTACACAGGTTCAAGAAAACACACTTAAGCTTTAGTACTTTACACTATTATCTAGATGTTACACAGATTAATACTACATACCCTAAAAGAATAAAATTGTGATGTTTGTGATTGCAGAGCTATCTTGCAAGGATATCTTTGGAACAACAGTTGCAACGGATCTGTGCACTAACATCTTCAGAGTACATTTGTTCTTTTACAGACGACGAAGATCTTGAGATTTTTAGAAACTGTGTGTACTAATATTATTACGTATGGTTCTTCCCCAACCGAAAACTTTATTCAGTGTTAATATTTGCAACTCTTTTTTGATAGTGTGGGTGAATCAAGGTGACGAGATCAGCCTTGAGTATTCTGGAACCAATGCTCTAAAAGGAGACATTGTCAGGTAATATCAGAAGAAAGATTGAGATACAATAATCCTTCTGTCTTCCTTTTCGTGACCTTTCTTTTTCTTCATTTTTTGCAGATACGGGAAACAAACTATTTCTGGATTAATAAAAGATGGGATTAGTGCTCTTTCGAGATATTATTTAAATAATTTTCAAGATGGAATTCGACAGGCAAGCTTCTGTATAACAAAATTTTGCTTCCTAATAAGTATTTTTCCTGAGTATTAATATTTTTACAATTTTCAGGATGCAATCGATCTCATTTCTGGAAACTATACCGTCAGTGGAAACAGTCCTTCCCCATTTCAGCTAAACAAATTCGAGTCACGCACTGTGAGTAACCATATTTTTGTCTGGATTATGTATTTATGATGCTTGTTCTTCAGTTACCATTCATTCTAAAACAATTTGGGTTATTTGCAGTTATTTCCAGTGGCATCAGCCTTATTGATTGGAGGCTTGACAGTTACATCCATTACTCTTAACCGAGGTATTGAACGAACTCCATTATTAATAAAAAAATATACATAGAGGGTTGTTAGATTTGGACTTACATGAGCTATTTTTGTTTCTTTTTGAAGCTGCAACGGGACAAAATGCCCAGAGTGTTATATCATCTGTAATATGTGTGGGTGCAACAGCAGGAATGATGGCTCTAGTAAAAGCGAATGGAAGACAAATATGTTCTCGGCCTCGTTTGTGCGGCCTTTTGTAGTTTGATTACTGCTACATTTCATATTAGATATAGTGTCTTATTGACTGCATAATCAAGTATAGGAAATAATGTCCTGGGGTTTGTTTGAACTCAGTTTGCCTTCATTTACTACTATTCAATTACTTGTTTCTTTAATAAATTGTTACTACTGTAATTAAAAAGGAGTAAACCATGACTTGTGATAAGTATGTGTTTGTGACTTTTGTCAATGAAATTACCAACAATAAATTATTATACTTGTTAAGCATAAAAAAACGTGACGCGTAAAGAAGATTAGATTATTTAAAAAACAAAATGGAGATGCGGGGTGTCGATCCCCATACTACCTCTCGCATGTGTTAGATGTTTGAAACTCAGTTAGGTTTCTCAAAGAACTTATGGTTATTGTAAAATGAATTAACACACAAACGCATTAATTGAGATGCAAGATATTGTAAGGTTGACTATGAATTATGTTTGTTACTAGCAGCCTTAAAATCTATTCTTTTTTAAGTTCTAAATGATGATTAATTAAGTTTAAAAGGTTAATCATCATCATCATCATCATCATCATCATCGTACTCAGTATATCCTGCTAATAGCAAAGCTATAGTAGGGTCTGAAGATGGTAAGATGTACACAACCTTACCTCTACCTTTTAAGAATATAGAGGCTGTTTCTGGTGAGACCCCCGACTCGATAGTAGTTTTGCATCAAATCTTGGACATAAGGCACATAACACTCAACCATCGGGATACCGTCGATTGGTGCATGTACCATTGTCTTTCGGCTGTCATCGTCACCACATGTTGCCTGATTAATCTTCCGCCACTTTTAACGTTATTTTCACGAGATTAATAAAATAACGTCAAAATTAATGCAATTTTACCTTTTTCCACCCGAGGGTCACACACATGTACATTATATGCACGCGCCGTAAACAGGGCGCATATAATAATAATAATAATAATAATAATAATAATAATAATAATAATAATAATAATAATAATAAGAGTTATGGTATTTATGAGTAAATAATGGGAAGTTAAAGGATAAAACTATAGGATTCTTTTTTTTTTGTTTTTGTTTTGTTTTGTTTTTTGGTTAAATTATTAGTAAAGTATTAAATAAAATAAAATAAAATAGGGTTGTGTTTGAAATGAAATGAAATGAAAGAAAGAGGTACCAAGTCTTGGAATCAGAAACCACCGGAGAAGACTTCAAAGACTGCTGCTCTTCTTCTTCTTCCAAATTAAACACCAAATTCTGCGGTGAGTGGAGTGATGTTTGCCAAGAAACTCTTACACACAGCTACCACAAAGCTTCATCACAATATTAATCATCAGGTACTACTACCAAATTCAAATTATTATTATTATTATTATTAGTATTATTATGAATCTAATCATTCATTTTCACTCACCACGATGCTAATGAATTAGATGAATCTGCTAGTTGATGATCAATCTGCTGCTGGCTCATCATTCAGTCACCTCTTTCTTTTCAAATTAATTACTCACTTACTTTTCTAACGCCCTATCCTAGGCAACATCACCAATTCTAACCCTAGAATAAATCATTCATGTCCAACATCTTTTTTAAATTCTTATTATTATTATTATTATTGTCTACCAGAATCTTAAAGGATGCCTCACACCACAAGATTTGGATTTTCAAACACCACTCCATTACGGTATCCCATCTACCGCATCACTTCTTGCCTTTGATCCTATTCAGCGTCTATTAGCCATCGCTACATTGTAATTACATCTCTAACTCTTTTTCTTTTTCTTTTATAATTAACATATCAACTTTATATCTTTTTGTGTTATTGCAATGCAGAGATGGCAGGATCAAAGTGATTGGTGGTGATAATATTGAAGCACTCCTACTTTCTCCTAAACAATTACCTTTCAAGTATTTGGAGGTTTTTTTTTTTAAAAACCTTTTTCTTATTTCTCATGTCACTTTAAACATGTTTCATATAATATTTCTCTTGCAGTTTCTAGCCAACAAAGGTTTCCTAGTCAGCGTCTCCAATGACAATCAAATACAAGTAATCACTGCTACTTCCTTCCTTATTATTTATTAAACATTTTTTCTAACTTTTAAATTACTTAAAATCTTTGTTTCATGACTTGGTGCAGGTGTGGAATCTCGAAAATAGGTCCATTGCTTCTACTTTGCAATGGAGCTCCAACATTACAAGTTTCTCTGTCATTTACGGCTCCTTCTTCATTAAGATACTTGAAAACTGCAATAGTATTCGAAATTTTATGTGTGTTACTAACTACTAAATACAGGTACGTTGGAGATGATAATGGTTTGATGTCGGTTTTAAAGCATGAAGAGGATGGACAACTTTTATTACTACCATATCATATTTCAGCGCAATCCCTTACTGGTTGGTATATGCTAATCTTATACACTATGTAGTTAGTGCTTAGTAAATAATTGGTGTATTTTTATACTCCACAGAAGCAGCTGAGTCATCGTGTCCAGATCATCAGACTGTTGTTGGAGTTCTTCATCAACCGTCTTCTTCTGGGAATAGGCAAGATACAAGTACTTATTGAGTCTCTTGTTTATATCTTTTGGGAGTTTAGTTTCCATATAATATATCGATCCGTTGTTTGTTCTTTTGCAGAGTTTTGGTTGCGTATGAGAGTGGCTTAATTATATTATGGGATATTTTTGAAGCTCAAGCGGTTGTAGTTAGAGGTGATAAGGATCTTGAACTAAAGAATGGAGTTGTTGGTCAACCTGAACATGATTTGGAGGAAAAAGAAATAACTGCTCTTTGCTGGGCGTCTTCTAATGGGACAGTTGTTGCTGCCGGATACATAGATGGAGATATCATGTTTTGGAAAACTTCAACCACTGAATCTAGTAAAAAACAAAAAGCTGCAGCATCAAACAATAATGTTGTAAGGTTACAGTTGTCATCTGCTGAAAGGAAACCGCCTGTCATTGTGTTGCACTGGTCGGCGAACACCAAATCCCAAAATGACTGTGATGGACAACTGTTTGTTTACGGAGGCGATGAAATTGGATCTGATGAAGTATTAACGGTGAGTTTAACACTTTTAACAGATTAGTAGATATAGTAATTTCAACCCGTTTACTTACAAATGGGTTGGCTTTATTGCAGGTTTTGAGTCTTGAATGGAGCCCTGGGATGGAAACCCTAAGATGTGTGGGTCGTGCAGAGGTCACTCTTATTGGCTCGTTTGCTGATATGAGTTTGTTACCAAGTGCAATAAATAATACTGGTGCTGATTTATTAGTCCTCACAAGCCCGGGACATCTGCAGTTAGTTAATCATAAGGATTTATCGGCCTTAACATCTCAACATGAAAAAAGAATTACTTTATCTTCTCTAGAATGTCCTGCAGTTGTACCTACACTAAATCCAGTCATAAATACAGCAAAACTTATCTCATTACTTGGCAATGAAAACACTTCAAAGTTTCTTTTGGAGGTAACTTGTATACTGCATTTATGGTTTTACGTTCGCTTTTGTGTTATTAGTATAAAGATTATGTTATACTTAGATAGCTACAAATCTGAAGGCCAGTCCAACACAAAAATCTGAGGGGAGTGGTTGGCCCATATCAGGAGGCATAGTGTATCAGTTTAATTCTCCTGAAGGTTATGTGATAGAGAGAATTTACATAGCCGGTTACATGGATGGATCTGTTAGAATCTGGGATGCCACCTCACCAGTCTTGTCAATCCTTTGTGTTATAGGAGCGGTTAGTCACTACTCACTACCTTATGTTAAATTTTTCATTGGTCAAAGATGATTTCATTAAACATATAACATATCTGAGACAATTGACAGATAAAAGATGTGGAAGTGAGTGGTTCAGCTTCAACTTCTCCAGTTTCTGAACTGAGCTTGTGCTCCTCGACTTCATGATTAGCATTTGGTAATCAACTTGGTTTGGTAAGAGATGCTTCTATAGTTCTATGGTAATGGTTTAACGGTTGACCATGTTTGACCTAATTGCATACTTATATTCTGAGTTTGTAGATTCGCGTGTATAATCTCGATTCCAGCTCGAAAGAGACAGACCTTCATGTTGTCACGGGAACCAAACAAGAAGGTAAGCTTATTTTCAACATGCATGTCAACCGTTTTATACTTTACTTAAGAGTTAACAGTTAACACAAGTTAGTACTGTTTTCAGTTCTTAAACGACCTGAAGGTGGAGGTCCGACTTGTATCGCTTCGTTCCACCTCATTGATTCCCCTGTTCAATCTCTTCAATATATAGACCATGGAGTTAAGCTAGCTGTTGCACATGAATGTGGTCGTGTAAGTCAACGTTCTGAATGCTGATTTAGTTATTTAACACATTATGCGACAGTTATTTGTGCCTTTTCGGTCTAAAATGCCTTCATTGCAGGTTGCAGTGATATCAACTCATTCTCTGTTTCATTCTTAACTGAGTCTTTACCTAGCCCTAGCAGTCCAGTGATTTCCGTGACATGGCAACCATTTGTGTATAATGGTGGTAACGTTAAAAGCCCTAAAGGTGCGGGACCAAAGAATGTTGACAAAAATCTAGAGAAATTGATGTTTGTAGCTACCAAAGATGCAAAGTTATATGTGTTTGATGGAAATAATCGCATGATCAACTCTAAACCAATGCAATTGAAGAAAGATACAGCTGCTATATCCATGCATATTATAGGCAAGTATGACCACTCTATTATTTTGTGTTATGGTTAAAATTAACGATTTTAGCTAAATGAAACGGGTTGGAACTTGGAAGTCTCTCAATGAGTATTTAAAATGCATAATACCTTTTAAATTATGTTAATTAAATAAATAGTTTTGATGTTAATAGTATGGTTTTTGTAATCATATCTAGCTCATTATTATTCAAAAAATAGTTTTGTTCTTAATAGCATTCCTTTTTCTTCTTTTATAAATTTCAAAAGTTTCATGCTTTATGGTATTTGTTTTGAAACCATGATATATTTAACAATATTACAAGTGTTATGTATATTCTTTCAGAGGGAAGTACTTCCATAGTTGAGTCAGTGGAACAAAAGGAGTCAACACAGCTGACCAAGGATGTTGCAGTCAGAAATGAACCTGCAAATGAAACCGATCATATGAAATCAGGACAGAATGCAATGGATTCACTTGTTTTACTCTGTTGCATGGATGCTCTGTGCTTATATCGTTTAAAATCTATGGTTCAGGTGTGGCGTCGGCCCTCCATTTTAACAAAGTTTTATATGCTAAACCGTTTGGCCCAATAGATATAAAATACAATCCAAATCAACCCATGCTAAGCAAACGGATCAAAGTTGTTGATAGCGAGTTACTAAGAACTTCTATTTTGCTAGGGGAATGAAAAACCGTTGGTTAAAGTAAAACATGAGAAGCATTGTTGTTGGACTTCAACTTTAAAGAAAGATGAAAAAACATGTGGATTAGTATTACTATATCAATCTGGCGAATTGGAAATCAGGTTTGTCTGTCTGTCTGTCTATTTTCATTCTTATAGGCATACAAAAAGAATATATTTACATAAATGTATGTATATGTATATTAAATAAGGTATATTGATAAGTATTGTTATACAGATCCTTGCCAGACTTAGAACTGGTGAAAGTAACCTCACTAATGTCAACATTAAGGTGGAGTTACAAGGCGAATATGCAGAGGACTGTGTGTTGTACAGAGAACGGGCAGATGGCCATGGTATTATTCTAGAAGTTTTACAACCATTGAAGTTTAAATGTGTAGTATCTTAGAAATTTTGATCAATATGTTGTAGATAAATGGGTCTGAAGTGGCATTTCTCTCTTTACTGAAAAATGATGACGACGGCAGGTATATTTATGTTTATTATTTGTGCACATAAGATGTCGCATAGTATGTATAATGATGATGTGTTGCTTTTGTTATTGTAGGGTTATGGAATCTTCTCCTTCACTTCATGATAAAGTTCTTGCAGCTGCAGTAGAAGCAGTGTTTAGCAGTTCTCAACATCAAAAGAAAAAACAGGTTGAAACTAATTATCACTATGTTTAACAGTTTGCTAAAATATTCATAATTGATAATTGATCTTTTGCAGGGTATCCCTGGAGCACTTGTTAATATTCTTAAAGGATTTAAAGGAGGAAAAACGAATAACAACGTCAACTTTCCTGAAGAATATAAGTTAGGTTCCAACAATCTGGACGAAATCTTTTCAAAGAATCCATTTCCGGGTCCACTTGAAAGTAATGCTAATAATGAGGAAGAAATAGAGCTTGATATAGGTAGGCTGGATACCTATCAAAATATTTTTAAAAGTATATGTTATGGCAAAATGAACGATGCTATTAGACCTAGAATAACTTTTACGTGTATATGTTAATGCAGATGACATCGAAATTGATGAACCCGTATCTGTATCCATGCCTACTTCATCACATACAACACAAAAGGCGGAAGTTGGTACGTTTGAAAATAATTTATAATCCATGCTTGATTTGACTTCTAATGATATTAATATTGTTACAACTTTATCTCTTATGATGCAGGAAAGAAAACTGAGAGGGAAATGTTACTTGATGGTGATAACGAGGAACCCAGAGTGAGGACACGTGAAGAGATTATTGCTAAATATAGAAAGAATGCAGGGGTAACCAAACAAATATCCTAATATGGGTATAATATAAACATTAATAAGCTACATATTATGTTATGACGGTTTTCGTTTTTCTTCAGGACGCTTCTTCAATTGCTGCACAAGCAAGAAACAAGCTTTTAGAGCGCCAGGAAAAGCTTGATGTAGGAATTGTTTTTATTCATCATTACAAAATAAATATATGCGTTATTTGATTAGCAAGAAACAGTTTCAACTATGATTTACAACATTTGAATATCTAATTTTTCAGAGGATCAGCAAAAGGACCCAAGATCTAAGCAACGAAGCAGAAGACTTTGCGTCCTTAGCAAACGAGCTTGTAAAGGCAATGGAGCGTAGAAAATGGTGGCAGATATGACAATTTACAGGTGTTTTCTCTCACATTTTTGGACAAGTTTTATGTAGCTTGTTTCAAGTATATATGTACTATACAAAGTTCACTTTGACGAACTACTACGTGTTTTGTGGATTTAACTTTAAACGGAAAAAATATGTACGTTATGTGATTGTATTGGACAAGATTTAAGAATACAACAACCGGCCTTCAAACTCCAATGCTTGTTAAATTATTAATGCAACACTCGGATATAGAGACACATGCTTGGAGTAATTTATTGACAAACAAAACTGATGGAATTAAATAGGATATTCGATTCTAAATGTTCCAAGTTGAAGAGTCCAAAAGTAGGTTTAGAAAGTTAGGTTTGAAGATCAACTTTATATTTTTAAAATGTCAAATAGTTTATCATTAACTTGTATAGAAGTTTCAGAACATGGTTATTTAATCAATTGGTTATGTACATTGGAAAGTTTAGTTTAAAAATTCATAATTTATAAAAGTATTGTGGACTTTTAAGGATTTTATCAATGGCTTAAAAGCAAAGTGATGTTTCTTGAAGTTTAATATTAAATTAAATGATGATATAATATTGAGATAAGAGTTTACTATAATATAACTGCTCCTAATATATCTTTATATTTCCCTCCAAATCCATTCTTCTATAAGCAAGCAATAATATATAAATTATTTAACTAGTCATATACGTTGATTACTTCAAATAAATCATATTATTAATGTCAAATACGTTCACAACTTCTATCGTCCATTTTAATTTGTCAAATACATTAAGGTCTAACTTTGACTAAATTTGAAGACCAGACGTAGACAAACCATACAGTAAGCCACAAAATTTAGTTTACTAAATATTGGTGTTGATAGAGTACTTGAAAAAATAATATAAAATGATGTTTTAATCAATCTAAATAAGTGTTCATAACTCTATGATTTACAATCAACTTATTATATATTAACCTTCTTATGCAATAGTTTTGAAAAATACTTAGTACATCAAATGTTGATACATCATTAAAGTATTATAAAGATCACTATCGATACTTAGATAAAATCAAATTGTATACGTTATACATAAAGTTTATTCAAATCACACCATCTAGCTAAACCCATTTTTTTATTCTTTATTGTGCATGAGACTTGTATGTTATTGACATCATCTTCGTAATGTGGATGGCGAGTCATGGTTTGGGTCATCATTAACAAAGACTCGTCCCTTTTGACCAATAAGAACGAATTAACACCATATGATTCTATTATTAAAAGACATAAATTGTATGTTTTTAGGTGTATGCAACTATTGAACCAGTTTTATGTAGATAGTCAAGGAAAACACTTGATACTTTGTTTGTCAAATCTAGAAAGGGGTTACATAACCCCTTTGACATTCAAAGCAAAACATCTAAGTATTTTTGTGTTTATGTTAGTTAGATAGGTTCTTATATTTAGCTATCATATATTAGAAGTAATTGTGTTGTCTACATTTTTTCTTTTTAAAAAAGCAAGAAAAGTCAAAACGAACAAGCTAAAGCTTGAGATGGCGTAATTATAAGTTAGTTTTTATTCTAACAAGTTAACGTTCATGGTTAGAAACTTAAGTAATGGGTCAAATAAAACTGCAATTCGCTAAAAACTAGTTAAGAAAGTTCGGTGGTAGATAAGAAACCATACATCTAGAATTCCATCTTATTTATTTTTTTTGTTAGTTATTTATTTTCACTTTCATCATAATATATTAATTAGCAAATTCATATAAAGTTACATGGTCATCACACACGACGTGATAGCCTTCAAGCAACGAACCATCACGGCAAAATCGTTTATCATTAATATAGGAAAGTGTTCCAATTTGACTAGTTATACTTAAGAACATAAAGTAGTTTAACGTAGTAGTTATTTACATACAACTAGGGAAAACCACATAACTAGCAATTAGATGAACTAAAAGTGATGAATATGATGCATACTTTTGGTTAGTACCACGCGCATATCCATAGATATCTTATCTATCCATAATATGGCAATTTCATTTTAATGGACAAACTTAAAAAGATAATGAAAAAAAGAGTTGATTATATTATTACACAACCCCCTTATGTATCAAAACTAAAGTAACGCATGCACACATTTTAACCGTTGTCACATGCATTCACTCACTTTAGTTTATTTGTATATAAACCATGATCTACTTGCTCACGCACACATAGACATATACACATACATATGCATATATAATCAACAAAAAGATTGTTAAATACATATTCCAATTTTCAAATAAAATGAAGCACGTACATCAAGTTATAAATATATACTTTGTTGAATAGTTTGAGCTTTACGTAAAGAATAAAATACCGGCCATTCCAAAAATATCTTGAGGAATAAAATATTAATATTAATATTTTATTAAAATACAAAAATTAAAATGACAACCAAATAAATAAATCTAAGGTGATGGGATAGAAATAAGTCACAAACATCCAAGTTCAATCCATATTTCCAGCACTTAAGCATGGTGTAGTGACAGGAAAGTTAGTTTTTTCAACAGAGATTCGAGTTCAATCTATACCTTCGCACTTACTTCGGGAGGGATATGGGTGATCTCCAGTTCGCACCTGAGAGCGTCCAGGTTTTATCATCAGTGAGTGGGTGGGTTTTCTCAAGAACTCGAGATAATTTGGAGACGCTTAAGAGATCCGTACAGCTGGGTTAAGTAAGCTGGCGATGACCTTTTACCGTAAGGTCATGCGGTATACTCTAACCCTTACATGAGTTAACATGACATGACACTTTAAAGATGGATTAAACCACTCCCCACTTGTGTTAAGTGTGTTATATGGATTATGTTTTTAACGGGTTAAAAGAAACAATTTGCATTAAATATGTATTAATTACTAATTGATTTGTTATTATTTATTTTTATAATTAAACTACATGTTTGATTTTAAATTAAATATTAGTAGGAGAGAGATGGGCTAGGGGCTCAAATGGTAGAGCACTCACTTTACAAGTTTGGTTGTGGCTCAATGGTAGAGCGCTTACTTTACAAATGAGAGGTAGGGGGATCAAACCTCACTACCACCAACTTATATGGGAGATATGAGGGATGACCCTGGCTTGTCAGGGTTCGAGTCTTGATCTCACCCGGTTTTACCGGCTCCTCGCTGTCGTACCGTTTGGCGGGCGTGGGGGTCGGGTTTTATCCGGTGAATCCCTCAACAGGTGGACCGCTAGGGGCTCCGTCCGTCCGGACTAGTGGCCGGCCCGTGCTACCTTTAGCCAATGGGGGCCGCGTACGGGGTACCCGGTGTTACTTAGTTGGCCGTTAAAAAAAAGTAGGAGAGAGATGGAGTTAAATGAGTTAAACCATTTTCTTTTTATGACATAGAGTGAAAGAAAAAAAATAAGTGATGTAAAGCTTATGTAAAATTAAGATGAGTTAGAATATAGCTCATGATCTAAAAAGTTGCTAGTCATTTTATTTTATGTTGGTTGTTCGTTAAAAGAATAAAAAAGAAAAGAAATAAGTGAGAGCGCCATATGGTCTAGTAGTCTGTCACTTGCTGAATCCAATCAATCTTCTGTATCTATCTATCTATCTTATTCATTATTATAAATATATATATATATATGAAGTGTACCCATACATCTAGGGTTTAGTCTACTAAAGAACACTAGAATAGAATGGCTGGATTGGTGTTATCAGGCTGCGGTGGTATTAAAATTAAACAACCTCTTCTTCTTCAATCTTCAACAAGAAGATTTATCAACAATAATAATATTATTCCTCTTTTATGCTCTAAAGTTCCAATCTTTTCACCTAATAATCCTGATAGTGTAGCAGCCAAGGTTAGTGCTCCATTGAGGATTCAATTAATTGAAGAAGAAGAAGAAGAAACAATAATCAATGGATTACAACAAGAAGAAGAATTGTTAAAATTTGATGCAGGTGCACCGCCGCCATTCAAATTGGGTGACATTAGGGCAGCTATACCAAAACATTGCTGGGTGAAAGATCCATGGAGGTCAATGAGTTATGTTGCAAGGGATGTGGCTATTGTTCTTGGCTTGGCTGCAGCTGTGGCTCATCTCAACACATGCCTTCTCTGGCCGCTTTATTGGGCTGCTCAAGGCACCATGTTTTGGGCACTCTTTGTGCTTGGTCATGACTGGTACTAATACTTCTTACCCTTCTTTATCTACTTGTTAAACTGCTTACAATTGTTATATAAAAAACAACTATTCATAACTAATTTCACCTGCAATTTAACTGTAAACAAGTCTATATTGATATGCTTCAATTGCAGGGTTTTTATTATATATATATATATAGTTCATGTTTTTATGTGATAGAAAGTTATACTGATATATGTTATTTAAGGAATGCTATGCTTTCGGTATGACTCGAGGCTCACTCGAAAAACAAGCTGAGCTCAAGCCTTAATAAGCTGGCTCGTTTAATTTAAAGCACAATTTTTTAATTTATATAAATTATAAATTTTGTAGTTTATAAATTATGCATTGTATTTGCTAAAAATATTAGTTTCTGTTTGTGTGTATCATTGTGTAAAACTGGAAAAATAAGAAACTTTTATTTTATTTTTTTTAATAAACCAGCCGGCTCGATCTTTTAAGCTGCCAAGCTTGAGCTTAACGTTTTAGTTTGTTAAGATAAACGAGCCAAGCGCACCTTGACTTCCAAAATCGTGTAACTTTTACCGTGAAAGCTTTATATCGCTGTCATTAATGAAATGTTTTTCTAGCAGTGTTTTAAAAGTTTGATGTTTTTTATAAATTCTTTTAAAATTAATGTTTTTGTGAGGATTCTAATCATTTTGTTTGTTGATTTGTAGTGGCCATGGAAGCTTCTCCAACAATCCGAAGCTTAATAGTGTGGTTGGGCATCTTTTACATTCTTCAATTCTCGTGCCTTATCATGGATGGTAAGCTTTCGTTTCACTATATATATGAATTCTTACGGTTGCTTTGCATCACAAATCGATCTGATAATGAATTGGCATTTCATTACTACAGGAGAATAAGCCATAGAACGCATCACCAAAACCATGGACATGTTGAACACGATGAATCATGGCATCCGGTATCTTTCTTATGCTTAGTTATCACATTCACATTGTGTTGACAGCTTATGATCAATATATTTATATAATTTTCCAACTTTTGTTCTACAGTTAACTGAGAAAACATTCAAGAGTTTGGATTGGATGACACGAACACTACGCTTCTCCCTCCCTTTTCCAATGCTTGCTTATCCTTTTTACCTTGTAAGTTTACGTGTTTGTTTAATATCTGTTACATGAATTTATGACAGCAACATGCGTGTTTCTTCTTTTGTAGTGGAATAGATCTCCCGGAAAGAGTGGTTCACACTTTGATCCAAATAGCGATCTGTTTGTCCCCGTTGAGAAGAAAGACGTGATCACTTCAACAATTTGCTGGACAACAATGCTAGCTTTGCTTTTCGGTTTGAACTTTGTTGTTGGTCCGATGCAAATGCTAAAACTATATGGCATTCCATATTTGGTAATTTTGATATTCTCATTGTAATAAGCTGAGGGTTGAAGGAATTTGTCATCTGATGTGGGATTTTGGTTTGATTTCTCATCAGATAAATGTTATGTGGTTGGATTTTGTTACTTACTTGCATCACCATGGTCATGAAGATAAGCTTCCTTGGTATCGCGGAAAGGTATTCCGTTTTTAAATCAGTTTCCTGTTAATTGCTGGTACTACATACATACCTTGTAGTAAAATCTATCAAAACATGTTCCAAAAAGAAAAGAAGAAAAAAATGGTCTATTAAAGAGCAATGCTTGTTAAGTTTGAGTCCTGCTTGCATGGTATTCACGGGATCCACAAATCAGATATGAGAAATGAAGAAAAGAGGATAGAATAATGGTGACACTTTTGTTAATAATAATAATAATAATAATCATGAAGTTTTTTGTTTTTGCAGGAATGGAGTTATCTAAGGGGAGGGCTGACGACCATTGACCGTGATTATGGGTGGATTAATAAAATCCATCACGACATTGGAACGCATGTCATTCACCATCTCTTTCCCCAAATCCCGCACTATCACCTAATTGAGGCGGTTAGTATTCATGTGTCTTACACCTAATTTAGTTCAATTCCAGAAAGAAGAAAACAATCCCCTTTTTTCTTAGTCAAAGTTGCTTATAATTCAAAAAGATGACATTGCAATGTTTGAGAAATAAATTTATAAGGACTGGTTTAAATTAGTCAGGAAGTCTTGAAAAAGCTGCAGGAAACGTAGCAAATTTGAATATCGAAGTCACATGCTTTGACCCTTCCTTCTTGTCAAACTTGTTATCTAAAAAGACTTTTATTTGAATATTTTCCATTTATATTTTATGGGATGGGTCCCTTTTTTGTACAAGTTTAGCTATCCTTTTGAGTCATTAAATGGTTAAATGTGACATCATTTTAATATTTCTCTTTCTTGATGTTGCTTCGAAGAAATTGTTAGTTTCTTCTTAATCTAACAGTACATTCAGTTTCATTGATACATTCTTGCATTCGTACTGAGAATTATGAATTTCTTTGTAGACGGAGGCTGCAAAACCGGTGCTTGGGAAATACTACCGAGAACCAAAGAAGTCGTCATCGCCTATACCTTTCCACCTGCTGGGTGAGCTAGTTAGAAGCCTGAAGAAAGACCATTATGTTAGCGACACGGGAGACGTCTTATACTACCAAACTGACCATAAACTCAGCAGCAGAGGAAAATAGATATAGATGGTTTTGCTGCTTGAGATGATGATTGTTGTTATCTAGCAACATTCTTTTTATTTAAATGATGGGTGAGATAGATGCCAGTCAATAGTGTTTATTCATTCACTTTAATTGTATTTTATGTAACATTTAATTTTTATTTGATACATGGTTTTGACGGCATGGTAAAAATGAAACCAGGTCAATTTGCTCCATGGTCAAACAATGAATGTTTCCTAAGTATATTATCATTATTATGTCTATGTTTATTTATAAAAAAAATTATTTATTTTTTAGTTTTTATTATGTTTAATTGGGGATGTGGACAAAGTGACAATAATTAATAGTGGTTTGAAATATAGGTCGAAAATGTCAATATAGGAGGATTAAATGTAAAAAGAAAATAATTAATAGAATTTATTTAATATTTTTAGAGCATATTAATAATTTTGTGCATCATATCATGTGAACATTTTATACAAAACGAGTAGTTTTGATTTGATGGCAAAGGCAAGAATGTGTGAATACAAACCAAGTCAACTAGAGGTTGTCGGTACAGTCTTTTAATTCATCAAGGCCAGTAAGTTTATAAATAAGTTTTATAATTGATATTATTTGAAAGAAAAATAAATAATTTTGTATGTAAATATAATAAGCATTTTAAAGGATAGACCATTTACGGCACGTAAGTAATTACACGTTTATGGGCCGCCGTATATTCGGTAAGACCCAATTCACATTCCATGGTCCTAATTCCTAATTATTATTTAATAGTGATTACCAAATAAAACAATATTAAAAAATTATTAATCTATATCCAACACATAATATTATAAAATCGGCTGACTACAATAAAATTTGTTTTGTATGGAAATCACCAGGACATTTTCATTCAAAATGTTTGTTTTTGTTAATTTGTTAGCTTTGTTAGACATTTATTTCCGTCAACAGTTAAGCATACTCATAAACTAATAAGCCAGGCAATTAAATGCAAGATTTTTTTTTTTCACAATGTTTTCTTAGATAAAAGAACGAAATAATTAGATCATGTGAATGTTTCAAGTTTACAGGCATAGCTAGTTAGCTACCTCAACCACCACCTACACAAACACCCCCCATTCCTTCATCCTATCACCGTAGGCATGGATATTTTTCACTATCTCTCGGTCTCTCCTTAGCTCGTCACATTTGTAAATCCCAATCTAGACGTCCTTGAGCATGCACTTAGTCTTGGGGTCTAAAGCTTATTTAAAAGAATAGTTATGAGAGCATCTCGTTTCTCTGATCTAGTTTCTTCTATAACCCGTCTTTGTTCTTCCCTCTCTCGCCAACTCCTATCGAACATAATCCTCTCATTCTCCAATGCTTCCATTTTTTGCCTCCACTCCTTCTCTCTTACCCTTCTTTCCTCTTCCTTTGACTCGTATAATTTCATCCATTGCATTTCTATTTGCATATGTTGTTTCATCAATTCGTCCAATATTTCTTTCAAATTACCACTACTCTCTTTGTTAATGTTGCTTGTACTCTTCTTTCTCTTCTTACTTCCTGCACTCGCACTTGCCTTCTCTACATCACTCTCCTCATTGTCATTCTCATCATCAGAAGATAAGTGCATCACTCTGTCTCTCTTCTTTGATGATCCGCCTTCTGCTTCCATCCACAACATCCTTTGCACCTGACCTGTGAAGATCGCTTGCAACTCGTTGTAGAATGGAAACTGTTGCCTCGTACCTTCTTGTTCCATGGTTTCAACTCCCTAACCAAGATAAAATCAACCATATATATCATTAATTAGTTTCTTCCACACCAATTAACTTAACTAGCAAGATAAATATTTCGTCTAAAGATCAAATCACCATTATGATTGATTCATTGCATTCTATTTAACATGACATTTGAAATGTTAACACTAATCATTTAGGCTACGTACCACTACATGCCATTTGCATTTTAACAAGTGCATAATTTGAATTTTATATCATCACATAGGACATAACATATAAGGCATTAGGGCTTCTATTGTATTGTACGATATATCAAAATATTCTTAAAAACTTATGTAGTGCATAGTTTTCCCCTTCCACACGAGTCTAACTAATGTTGGTATTTTGGTGACGAAATTCAGATTTTTACCTTGTTTCTTGGAGGGAATGTTTTCTTTTTGTGTATGTATGATATAAAATAGCGATTCTACAAGAAAATACAACTAATGATCGTATATTAAGTACGGTTATGTATTAGCTAGCTAGGTTTAGTTAGATCTTATGATATAAGACATGAAGTGAAGAAATCTAAAAGGCGTACATCGTATGGTATGGTATACAGACCTTATAACGTGTAACGAGATTCTTCCATTTGCATTTGCACTGCTCACCACTACGATTATACCCCCTCTCCTTCATCTTTGTAGAAATAATTTCCCATAAAACCTTATTACGTTTCGTCTCCATGAAAGTCGGGTCCAGCTCCGCTCTTATCATCAAGAAATCCCTCGTTTCTTGTACGCTCCATTGCGGCAAGCGATCACCACCACCAGAGGAATCCACACTCACACTCACATGACTCATATGATGATGAAGGTGGCCTGCACTAGGGTCCATGTACGTACGTGTATATATATGTTTGTTAATTAATTTATAGATGTAAGATCGGGAAAGTTGAGGTTTTATGATGTTGTTGGTGGATGGATTGGGAAGAAAGCAAGAAAGAGATTAATAATATATGCTTTTAAAGACAAAAGTTCAAGAAGAAGAAGAAAGAGTCGAGGGAAAGCTTTATACCATGTTGTTATTATCTTTGATATGGTCAAAGGGAATCATATTTATATATGAAACCATCAATTTCTTTACCATTTTCTTTATATTATTTCACATTCTTTCTTACTTGTATATATTTATGTAGGTCAAATTTATAATATGAGCTAATATTTACGTACATACGCTTTATTCTAGATTGTTTTTTTTTTCCTTTTATGTATTTCACCTACTCATTTAACATTAGAGAGAAAGGTGACATGTAATTCTTATAAAATCAAGCTGCATAAATCTATAAAAAAAAAGAAGAAGAAAAAGGTTTAGAATAAATTAATAAAAAAGAAATGAATGGAAAAACAAAAACTTTGGTTTTGATCTCATCGATGATCTATCCTTCTACGCGGAAACTCAAGTACTAACATAAATAATTTTTTATTTGTTTTTTTGTTCTCATTTCTCAAATGTTAGTTTTTACGTACACATTTGTTCACATTCAATGCTCATCGTCATGCTTACGAAGAATTATTCTCATCGCCTGTTGTTTAGTTTTTCTTTTAAGTTATAGAAATAGAAATAAAATGATCGAGTAATATATATGAAACCCAATAAACTTTTAACAAATATAATTTTAGAGCATCTCGATATCGGACCTGATCACATACGGGTAACGAAATTGATGAAATGATACATGTATACCAAGTAAATATCAGCATCATTATTTGTTTTAATTTGAAAGCTAGATTCATATATTAGTTAATAAATTAACGATTATATGAAATATGATAATACCATTAAATCAATTTATACAAAGGTTACAATTTGAAAAAAAAAATGATATGATAAAATGTTATTTTGCTAAGGGACAGTACCAAATAATTTTATGATCATATTCAAATCGATGTTCCTTTGTGTAGATACGAACTTGATTGAATTAAAGATTTTGGATTTTTGTGAATAGACATGGAGTAGAAGCAACAACCTTCTCCAAGTCTACATAATTCAATAATACATTTATCAACAATTGTATCAAAATGCATATTATTATGGCGTTTTTGATGATGTGGTGAAGATACTAATTATATGTTGAAAAGATAAGGATGATAGACGTTTTTTGTGTAAAAAACACTAAACAACAAATTACATGAGAGGAGAGGGGACTCGTCCATCCCTGCTCCGGCCGTCAATCTCCATTAACTTAGGTAACGTTGATTTGTATGAATGAGAGGCGGAATAAAATGGACCATTATAATGGAATGAAAAAAAATGTGGTTGGTTGATCAATGGAATGAAATCATCTATTACCTTCAAATTAATTTCATCGATCCACCTTTCTTGTTTTTTTTTCATTTCATCACTCTTTCACACTATATCACATCCATCACCCTCCCACCACTACTACACATTGTCCTCTCACCACCGCCTTTCGTCGCCCGCCCACCACCACTATTTACCTCTGCCGCCACCACCAACACCACCGCCTACCAGCGCCACCCATCACCGCCACCACCAACCATCGCTCCCGCCCATCACCACCACCGCTTACCACCGCCACCGCCACCACTACCCACTACCACCAACAATCGCTCCCGCCCATCGCCACCACCACCAACCACCACTTACTGCTCGCCGCTCACCACCATTCTACCGTCACTCACTACCATTTTTATTTTATTCCGGCTTTTTCTAGCTTACCGTAAAATAAAAACTAATAATTTATGTCATTCTCACATGGTTACCAAATATGTCAATGGAATGATAATGATTCATTCCATTACCTTGTTCACATCGTTCCTTCACTCATTCCATTAACCGATACCAGAAAGACATTTTCTGAGTTGTTCAATTCTATTTCTACAATCCTGTTATTAATAATTTAAAATGTAAGTTTTAACCAATACCCGAACAAATAGTTTTGAGATTTATTAATTAAAACAACTCCAAATAATTTGAGAGAATTATCTCTTGTGGGTTGAAACAACAACAAACGGACTGGATTATCTCTTGTGGGCCTTAAGCTAAATATGTTTTAATGAGTCATATTAGGCCTTATTCCTTACGCCTCACCATTGCTCGTGTATTGTGTTACTAGTTTTAGAGCATGTGTAACACACAGAATGATTTAAATTATAAAATTACATAACGTATATGGAAAAATGTATTACATCTATATTTGCATCTATATTATGTGAACATAAATTGACTTTATTTATATCACAAAATGATTTTTTAAATGAACTTAATAAAAAAATGTACGTGCAAAAACGTAACCGAGAACGCTCCGGACCCGAGAACTCTCCTTCTATCGAAAATTTCATTCCCAATATCATATATGTATAATTGAAAGAATTTTGTTTATGAACCAATTTCGGAAAGAAAACTTCTCATATAATAGTAATTAACTTTATTGATATATTTATCAATTTACATCCCATAGAAGGAAAAGAGAATATTAAATTGTAATTACGAATGTTCTTCAAGAACTATGGTTATATGAACTACATCATGAAATAGATTTTGATATGTTTCAAGAAGCTTCTACACTTTGCCAAAATGATAAAATAAAAAATAACATGTTAACCCTTTCAATTTTGTAAATATTTTGCTTCACTTGAGCATAGTTTTGCATCACATGCTTCCAATACACCGTTCTGGTCACAATTGAATAAAAGGTTAACGCTGACACATAAGTTTTGAGACCATAATATCACCGTTCAGTGAAAACAAAGATCCACGAGTCGTTGCGAGCCCCGTTCAGTGAAAACAGAAGCGACACTTTTCCAACGAACAAATGATTGATCTAACGAACAAATGATGACCAGGGAGAGTAAATGAAGACTTGAATGGGGAACTCAACCCCTTAATCATCCCACGAGACCATATTATCCCCGTTCAGTGAAAACAAAGGCCCACGAGTCGTTGCGAGCCACGTTCAGTGAAAACATAAGCGACACTTTTCCAACGAACAAATGATTGACCTATAGAATAAATGATGACCAGGGCGAGTAAATGAAGACTTGAATGGGGAACTCAACCCCTTAATCATCCCATGAGACCATAATATCCCCGTTTAGTGAAATCAAAGGCCCACGTGTTGCGAGCCCCGTTCAATGAAAACAGAAGCGACACTCAACCGCAGATTTGGACAAACCATATGAATAAAAATCACAATTCACTGAAATAAGTATTATAATAAAGAAAAAAGTGAAAAAACATGTCTGCATTTGACTTAACGATTAAATTTAATAGAGTTAGTGATTTGGATGTAATTGGAAAGAATTGTGAAACTTGGATGATCCATATGCAAAAAATAAAATATTTGTAGTAAATTCTCATTATTTGCCAAACCATAATGACGAAAGTGACATTTTATTCTAAAAAAACATAGAAATTAATTATGATAAACTTTGTTATATTTGATAGTGATTTGTTATATATATATATATATATATATATATATATATATATATATATATATATATATATTATCCTTAAAATTTAACATATATATAGTTTGCTAAATTAACCAAAAAAATAAATAAATAGTTTTAAAGCATATATTATAATTTATAAATTTATATGACAATTTACAATAATAACAACAACAACAACAACAATAATCGATAAATTGATTGATTTTATATAAATGGATCGACTTTTAAACATTTATTTATAAGTTAATGATTAAAAAAAGTGTTTTGTAAAATAAAATCATATTCGAGTTTTGTTTTTTTTCTAATATTTAACTATATAGTATAACGTGCTAATGATAATATTTGAAATTATATTTTTTTTCAATCTTTAATAAACATTGTTTTATGTTGATCTTTTAGATTTCACCAAGTATTTTGGAATATATATATAGTAACATACATAATATGTTAATATTTATTTTTATAAAAATGTATAAACATAATATAAATAGGGTGTAAAAGGAAAGTGAATAATTATTAATTTATAACATATGTTATGGTCAATTAATATTTTAGTTTTGGAGGGAAAAGAGATATGAGGTTTAGTCAAAAAGCGACATGTGTCACAGCAATTTTCTTTTATTAAAAGAGTATGATATGATATGATTTACTTGATTTTGATAGAAATTTTGTTATGGTTTTTATTTAGGGCATGTTTGAAAACAACTTATTGATTTATTGGTTTTGTGCTTTTTAACAAAACCAATAAATCAATAAGTTAACAAAACCAATAAATCAATAAGTTGTTTTCAAACTCAATCCCAAACATGCTATAAACTACCTTTTGAATTTTTTTTACCGACTTTGATAAAGGTTTTGCTACGAAAGTTTTAAGCTATTTATAAATATTTTTAGATACCTTTTCAATATTTTCTCCGGATTTGCTAGGAAGTTTTCAAGTTACTCTTAATTAGTTTTTTTGAATATTTATTTTCTCAAATTTGCTATGGGTATTTGTTAAATTGCTCTTAAACATGTTTTCTCAATTTTGTTACGAAATTTGTACGTAAAAGTATATTTTAAGTATTTGTGTTATCAACTTTTTACGGATTTTTCTACGAATTTCGTTTGCTATGGATCGTCTATAGATAATTAAAACATAGCAAATTTTGTGTGTAGCTAATTCCTATTTGTTATTTGTATCGTGCTCCATATCATAATCAAGGATACATATATAGATATAGTTAATTAAACGCTAATGAATCAAAACTACACGTGGGTTTTCTTTTGAATATGAATGATAATAAATTTGATAGAAAATTTTAATTATGTTTGTTTTGGAGTTATAGAAAAGAAAGTAAAGTGTACGTAACTAGAGAAAGGGATGGAACGTACGTAGCCATCAACCATGTGAAAACCAGAAATATAAATTAGCCTATAGCTAGCTCGTGGGAATTGGAATGGTTTGTTTTCCTTTTTTTTATTTATCTATATCTATATCTATATCTATACTATATATAACGTATGAAAGGAGGACAAATTAAGACACTTGTTTTTTAAGGATTTACAAATGTTTAAACACATGATACAACCTAAAATGAGGGCAAATTAGTCATTATAACATAAAATATTAAGTATTTTCTATTTTCTTCAAAATAGTTACAAATTTGGTCCTTCATCTTTTAACTATCTATTCTTTATAATTTCATTTTTAACCTAAATACCCCCACGATTTTTAAATGGTCATAAACTTTTTCGTACGTTAATATTTTTTTAAAAAATTTGCATCATAAAAACGAGCATTTATTTCTCTTTAATTTGAGTATGATATTGTCATAGTTTCTTTTCGGTTAAAAAAAATCAAATTTTACGTATATGCATTTCCCGTCCGGTTTTAATGATTTTAAATTAAACCATGAGCCAAGCCATTATTCACGGTTTCTGGTCACCGAAAACTGAAACTAGACCGTTGAAAATAGAAACCCAACAAAACCAAACCATTAACGATGGTTAGGTTTCGTTTTCGTTTGTACTTTGATGTTAAATTGAGTTTAAAATAAGAACAATGAATTTACTTATAATAATAAATGGTTTCACGGTTACAACAAAACAACAAGCACCCATAAATCTACATGATTACCAAAGTATGTATTTCCCGCAGCATCGCGCGGGCACCCATCTAGTATTTTTTAATGTCACATGCATTGCGAGAATTAAGACTACCATTTGAAAACCAGCTTGTTAAATATCCATTCAATTCAATCAAATAATATATGTAATTATATGCTTTTCAGCATTTCATATATATTTCTTTCTAGCTTTTCTAAACAATAAGTTCATATTTACGTTAATAGCTAAATGGATTTATGTTATTATTAAAGTGATAACGTTCCCTGGTAATGTTCTCATGTTGAATCATGAAATTTATACATAACAATTAAACTTGAATTGACAATTAGTTAGTTTAAGTGGAATTATATTATGAAGAACAGCATATACATTTTATCAATCATAAGGTGGAGACCAAAGAAGATTATATTATGAAATTATCAACCATCAAAATCCATTAATCCAACGAGTGAGTCTTATTTATTTGAATGTTGTTTTATGTTAAAATGATACACAAAAGTGTGAACTATTGTGCTAAAATCATTTAGTTTAATTAAACAAGACCGATAGGAAATCTATGTTGCCCCGGATCCACTCCTCAGACTGACTCTAGTTAATCAGTGTTTCTGAACATCAATTTCTTATTCAGTTTCTACGAAATAAAATAAGAAGTGCTCGAGATTGCATTCTTGCTTGGAAGGTAAGGAACATAGAGAAGTGGGTGGAAAGAGAACAATATGCAATTGTTTGTATATGCGTCCATTGAATTAATGATGTAATTAATGTAAGTCATCATATAGAAAAGTGGGTTGGGTTTAGAACCTAACAAACAAGTAAGCATATAATCAAATGAGTACCAAAAGGAAGCTGAAATAGTTAAAATATCTTTGGGTTAGGAAGCAAAATATCTTGATATCACTTTATATATATTGGTGTGTAAAAATAAATGAAAAGAAATTAGAAGATAGTCTTGCTTGGTTGATGCAATGTGGAAAAAGATAAAGAAAAGAGTATAATAGAGTGTTGGGTCTAAAACCTAACAGACAAAGAGGGAGGTGGGAGACAAGTTTGGAGGGGTTTAATTAAAAGTTGTAGCCCTAGACACAATAGTGAAGGTCAGGTTGGTCTAATTCCTAACTTAATTGTTGAAACCTTATAACCTTACCTTGTTAGGTTTACCTCATGATATATGCCAACTAGTAATCATTAGTTGAAACCTAGCTTCCTAATCCAGGATGCGATGCATGGCGATCGAACCACATTCTTTTACCCTAGTTGTTTCTTTTCTAAACAACTAATTAACACATGTGGACGAGCCACTAACACGTAGATATTGTGTGTGGTGGACCCCTTTGGGGAGAAATAGGAATAAGGGAATCAATGTAATATACGGAAGAAGAAAATGAGACAACGTGAAAGGACTTCCTTCCTATGCTTTGAATGGGATGTAATAGAAAAAGAGCTAAGAGATTTTCTTTTTTATATTAGTTGATGGGATATAACAAAAAAGAACTTTCGGTATATTTTTCTTTCTTTGTTTTATTAGTCATGCACAGCACAACCCTAGTCCCTAGCTAGCTTGTAAGTGTGGCAGGAAACTTATGGAGAAAACAAGTGTATACGTGTAACATAAATCACATTTTATAAACGTTTGATAATTTTTGTTCTAGATTTTTCAAATATATATAGCATTTAAGGAAACTTTAATGATTTACAGGAACTTTATGTATGTGAATATATAAATAATAATTACGATCATATTTCATAAGCTGGATATGAATTCAAGACATATATACGTAGAGTCCAATTAATTAGTTAAACTCACACTTACTATACTGGGTTAACAAAACCAAAAAATATATATGTTCGAACCCAGCCTGGTACTTGAATATTATCAGCCGATCAAATTAGTATTTAACATGGAAGAATACCTAAAATATATATAGTAGTAAAATGCATGTAAGCGAGAATACTTCACAAATCACAACATGCAAACGCTATAATAATTACTTTATTGTTAATATAATTATTTTAATACCGGATACAGAAAAATGTAAAATTAGTATAATATTATAATAATTTAGTATTTTATAAGGCCAAACCTATTTTATGAATACGTGTAAAGATAAATACAGAAAATGAAAAATTTAATGCATAATGAAATATTTAGACACATGCGCTAGTCTTTATTTCTGGTCGTCTCCCTAACTACTCTTTTAACACATAGTTATTTGGTTATATAAATCAATAACTTTACTTGGGTGAAAACCATCTCTCCCTCTATTACTTGATAAATATATAGGCATTGCACTCACTATGGTAATCGCCTGGCCTGAACCGGTGGTGCGAGTGCAATCACTCTCAAACAGCGGAATCAACTCTATTCCCGACTGTTACGTCAAACCCATCCACGACCGCCCATCCTCACTACTTGCCAGCAACCAAGAAGCCATTGATATTAATATTAATATCCCCGTCATTGATCTAGCTAACCTCTACTCCGATGACCTCGCCTTACGCAAAACCACTATGGACCTCATCTCCGACGCATGTCGCGAATGGGGCTTCTTCCAGCTTATCAACCACGGCGTCAGCCACGATCTCATGGCCGCCATGCGGAGGGTATGGCGGGACTTCTTTCATCTCCCGCTTGACGTGAAGCAGGAGTATGCCAACTCCCCTATCACCTACGAAGGATACGGGAGTCGTCTCGGGGTCGAGAAAGGGGCCAAGCTCGATTGGAGCGATTACTTCTTCCTTCACTTCCTCCCGCTTTCTTTGCGGGATCAAACCAGATGGCCCTCTCACCCGCAGTCATGCAGGTCATTAATTTTTTTACGTTTTACGTAGTACAAATATGAGTCTTAGGAGTATTGTAACTTTATCGTTAAGAAAATGATTTATTTTAAGCTTAGTAAAGTTAATATTATACTAAGGTATATCTTTTTATATATATATATATATATATATATATATATATATATATAACCAAACCATGCTATGATTGCTATGTATACCATTATGATATACTATATATGTATTACGAAAAACCTATTTTTCTCAAAATATATAGAATTGAAACAAATAATTAATTAGTATTCGTCCAATAACGTACCGACCGCTCCCAAACAAGAATCAATGTAAAACCCTTTTGACATTTTTTTGACTTGATGTGATTCATGGCTAAACAGCTTTCGCTTACGTGTCATGTTTTGGATAACTGAAGAATGACCAATATCTTTTTCTACTTGCATATGCCACGCTAGCTAGTACTAGTACGTGTGGTAACCACTTTTTACTATATGTCTGTCATCATATCTCTAAACTTAATTCACCCAAATTTATAAAATTTGCATGCTTATTGTTTTAGGATATTTTCACAAAATGAGTAGTAGGAAAAGTAAATTAGATTGTACGTAATTCTCTATTTAAAATAAGTAATAATATATTCATTATATTTGTAAGTTACTTTGTATCATGTACGATGACCTCCCAATTTAAATTTGAATTTGATTTTGTATCCTCTTTATGAATATTAATATTAGTGTATCAATAAACCCTGCTTGCATGGTGTTAGTTTTTTTAGTCTTTGAGTAACCTGACCATTTGATTGTTTTCGTTGATCCGCATCATATTTCCAACTAAATTCGAACAGATTTTAAACATACATAAATATATTTGTAAGTTTTGAATAACACATGGCACTTTTTTAATTGTTTTCTAGAATCTTTTAATCATGTGTATTATGTTGAAGAAAGTTATTATATAATAAACTCTAATCTGATTGTCTTAGTTTACCAGCAAAGCAAACCTAAACGGACTTTGAAACCCAAAAAGTTGATGCATTAATTTTTATATGATCTTTGTAAAATTTAGTCGTTCAAAAAAAAAATTACGTCTCAAAAAGATAAAAAGTGCTTCGACTCACTTTATATATAATCAAGGCAACATAGTCACCATTTTATAATATATCGCTAAAAACTTTTTAAGAAATCAATGAGCATTATAAGGAAACAGTAATTAGCTTGATAAAAGATTAATTTGTTTTCCTTTTTAAAATTGTAATTACGGTAATTCGATGCATGATCGTCTCTAGAAACAAATCTTTCTTTTAATAAATATTCATTTTCATCACATACTATACATTGAAAATCTTGCCGCATGAAAAAAAATAACAAGTCAATAGACATGATAATACGTTCTAATATAAAACTAATATGACATGTTATTCAAATTTGTTGAAGCTAGCTTTGATTTTATTTGACTCCAATAAATCACATGTTTTCTTGGGTAGAAATTAAACAGCCTTTTTAGTGGTCCATCCAAACGCAATATATAGTAGTCAGTCAACTAACACAATTGAAACATGCTAAAATGCATATGGTCAATGTGAAACGTGACATGTATGCATAGACAACTCAATTATTGCACGTACCCACATATTTTGTTTACTTTGTTTTAAAAGGAAACTTTTTATGTTTATTTGTTACAAATGCTTAAAAATTAAACATATATATATATATATATATATATATATATATATGGTATACATGACAAGTTATCTGGCTAAATACAGTTCATAATGATGTGTAGGGAATTGGTGAGCGAATACAATGAGGAAGTTTTAAAACTCTGTGGCAAATTGATGAAAATATTTTCCTTAAACCTTGGATTAGAAGAGGATTATCTTGAAAATGCATTTGGAGGGGATCAAATTGGAGCTTCACTCAGAGTTAACTTCTACCCAAAGTGCCCTCAACCTGATTTGACTTTGGGGATCTCCCCACATTCAGATCCCGGCGGTTTTACAGTATTGTTGCCGGATGATCATGTTTCTGGCTTACAAGTTCGTAAACATAATGCTTGGCTTACGGTTAAACCGATTCCTAATGCTTTCATCATTAACCTTGCTGATCAACTCCAAGTTGGTTTTCCTTTATTATTATTATTATTATTATTATTATTATTATTATTTAGTTAGTGTGAAGTTATTATTATTTTCAACTCCTTATGATGAGATGATTAATGTAGGTGGTAAGCAATGCAAAGTACAAGAGCGTTGAGCATCGTGTGATTGTAAATTCAAACAAAGAGCGAGTCTCGTTGGCCTTCTTCTACAATCCGAGAGGGGATATTATGATTAGACCTGCGAAACAACTATTAACAAACAACGAACCAGCTCTGTATCAACCAATGACATTCAATGAGTATCGTGCTTTCATAAGGTTAAATGGTCTTCATGGGAAATCACTAGTCAACTCCCTCAAATCTCCACAATAGCGTATTCAATATATCTTAATTACTGAATTCATGTCAATTTTATGTTATATGTTTATGCTTTTAAGCACTACCTTATCAATAATATTACTAATATATAATGGGGTGTGTCTATACGTAACCCAATATATATTGAGCGTACTCCCTCATTTGAGACGTACATTTATATCGTAGTGAGGAAGAACTCTAAAAAATTGTGAAAGAAGGGGGGGCGTTTAGCGGTATTTGTTTGAATTATATGTGTTATCAAATCAAACTCATTTGCTTGAATATTACTACTTTTGCATGATATTATTAGATTTCACACACCTTTTGCACATGGGCAATACTAGTTTTTGGTAAAAAGAAGAGCAGCCCACCTCGATATGGAATGTTCACATTAAGCTTTTATATCAAGATTACTTTTATTTTTCAAAGTTCAACTATTTTTTCAAAGTTCAACTGAGTGACTGAAATCATCAATCAAAGCAATACACGTAATAACAATATCCATAATGATATATAGCAGGGATGGACCCCATAATATCACAATATAGAATATGCGAATGACAGTGGAATGAGTAATAACGGAAATGAGTAGATTTGGAAATAAGTACTATGCTAATTAAATTTTTATTCAAAGTTGTATGGCCTATAAAAATATTTATGTTTACATTATGATTGAAATTATCGAAACTTTGAAACGTCATATTTTGTTTTGCTTAACCCACATCCAAGTCTGAAAAATATCTTGGTACTTTATTTTCGTTTCCAAAAAGAAAGATCGATGTGTTAGTTTCCAGTAACACATGATGTCTTTGTGTAATGATGTTACGTGTCTAGTAAGTTGGATTTGAATGCAACAATTGGTTTAGTTAAAGGACTAGTGTTCTAGCTGACTTGAACTTCTAATCAACAACTTGAATATGTGTATATATTTAGCTTGGTGAGTTTAGTATTTTCAAATGAACTTTGTCCGGTCACTTTTCTAGTTGTTGACTGTTTGTTTATACATTGTTCTCACCACAACATCGTAGAAGGTGGATCTTGATTATAGAAACCGGGTATGTTACTTTAATTCTTTGAGTTCACACGTAATTGAGATACGGTCCCCAGTTGGGTTATGTTTTTATTCTAATATTGTTTTGTTTTTGTGTATAATAGGTCTAAATGCGGCTTGGTTTTACATCTCTAGATTTCCTTAAGTTTTGGGGAAAAGATGATCATTTAGTCAAATTGAGTTTGGGTATATCAAAAAGCACATTTAGTTGGTTATTTATGCTCACGAAAAATTCTTAATTCTAATGTTTCATGACACATTGACATGTTTATAAGGGACTTGAGCTTACATATTAAAAACCTTATGTGTAGGACAAATAATTCTAAGGACTTGATCTCTTACAGCATTTTAATGTCACTATAATACTCCATGTATATAATATATATGTATGCTATTATCATTTATCTACAATGGTTTCAGGTTATGACAAAACGAGTAAAAATATATGCATAAAGAACAATATATACTCGATCAACCTACTCTTCAATCGAAAGATGGAGTAATAGCTCTCATGTGGTAATGGGTTAACAAAATAATAAGTTTCACTAATCAATTACTCGTGACGATTAAATAAGTTTCAAGCCTTGTAATCAACGTCACGGGTAAATAAGAAGTCATTTAGTCGCGACGAGTAGATTTTAAAACTTTTCGAGACACGAGTAGTTTATCAAACTAACCACGACGATGTGTTTGTTTACCAAATGTATCATACCGGTTGGTTTTACACAATAGTAACTGAAATGGTTAGTTTGAAAGGCCAACATACATGTTTGTCAACGACTAGCGTATGATGAGTTACAATACATTACAGGCTGTTGCCACTTCCTAGCGTGTCCTTTCAGCCCCTAGTAGTGTAGCGTTATTATCAATTTGGTAAAATTGTAAGTAAATTGATTGATATTATTCACATTCACATTCACATTCACATTCACCACCGCTGCGCTGGCTGGCTGGCTGACTTAACAAAAAAGCAGATCTCTATCTCAAAACAAAACCCTAAATCGAAATTTGAATAAAATCAAATCAAATCTCAATTGAATTGATGCGATGGGTGATTTCAATCTGGCTCTTGTGATCGTTGCAATAGTGGTCTGTGTACTGGTGTTCATCTTCAACGTGTACCTGCTTGTCAACTACCAGCATCCCGATGACAAAAACCAGGCCTACTTCCCCAAGTTCGTGGTGGTTCTGGGCCTCTCCGTTGCCGCGATTTCTATACTGATGCTACCGGCTGATGTTGCCAACCGACAGGCCTGCCAGCACGCCATCTATAACGGTGCTTGTAACCTCACGCTGCCGATGAAGGATCTCTGGCTCGCCATTTACATCATTGACGCCATTCTCGTCTTCTTTGTTATTCCATTTGCTATGTTTTACTACGAAGGCGACCAGGACAAGTAACTAAATCTCTCTTCTTCGATTATTATTATTATTAATAGCTATAGCAGCACCAGCATTATTAAATACCTAAACTTTGATTGATTGTTTATTTGTTATTTGTAGGACTGTTGGCAAGAGGATTAAAAGTGCACTGCTGTGGGTCATTACTACAGCCATTGTTTGTGGTTTGCTTCTCGGTATTCTATACGGTTAGTTACTTACTTACTGTCTCTTCTCTACTAATATGTACATACATTTTAGCTGTTTCTTGTGTCTAATAGAATTATTGTGACCTTAATTATGTTTCTTTTAGTAATTGAGTTACTGCCGTTAAAATTTAATGACACTGCAATGAAAAGGTCAATGAGACTTTACTTTAAGTTTGGTCTTGTCAATTTCCCTTGCGTAACACCCCTAATTCAATCGTTATAAGTTCATAGTTAGCTCGTTTTTTCTGTTAACTTCTGGCTAGTGGATACAACACGACCTGTACTTGAACTCCCTTTGACAAAAAGGAATTGTGTATTATTTGCCCCCGTGTTTTTTTAATTGAATACACAGCATCTACCATAATTGATTACACAATATTGTGAATCCTTATGGTAGTGCATTTCCAAATATATTTGAAGGTCTTTGTTTAGAGGCAGAAATAAAAAGAGCGCTCAGCATGGTTACTAGGCTCTATAGTGTTGAGTAACCTCTGTAGAATACCATCCTTTTCATGTTAGACTTGGTAACCTTTGATTACCTGCCTTATAGTGTTGAGTAATATTATGTCTACTAGTTTTTAGCCCGCGTGTTACGCGGGTTTCTTTAGGTTTTTTTTAATATTATTTTGATTGACTATGTTTAATACTAATTTTATGATTTAAGTGCTCAGTTAAATACACATTTTTTTATATTATTTTAATTAACCGACATGGACCATGGATGTCGCTTTTAATGTCATTTTGGATTTTTTAATTTCTTTTTTACCGAGATGGGGTATATTTGTTGTTGGGGGTGGAACTTAATTTTAAGTATACATAATGAGTTAATGTTTGGTGTTTTTGTTAGTTGTATCATATGTTGTTTTGTTCTTTATAGTCGATGTGATGTTTTTGTTTATCCGTTTTCCATTATTTTAGTTTTTGTTTAAGTATGTAGGGTTTCTGTTATGATGTACTTAGGTTTCAGCTGAAACATAAACTTTGATGTGTACTTGTGTAGATCAATCGATGTTGTGAATGGCGTTTAAGGATTTTTGTATTAAAATTAAATATTATAAAGTTAACAAATAAATTATATTTTGCTGGTTGTATCATGTTTTTTATGTAATAAATTTTCTTTTTGATTTAATGTTTTGAGACTATATCTCATAATGAAGTTGTTTAAATGAGTTATATATTAGTATAATTTTATTATTATTATTATTATTAAGATATACTTAGGGTTTTTGCATTAGATGTGTTTAAGTTTCAACTTAAACATAACTTTGAGCTGAAGTCCGAGGCGTAGCTAGGCTAGAATTATAGTTGGATAGGACTTGAGATGTGATAGATTTATAGATGAACTTGAGTTTAATTGTAGCTAGTGGGCTTTTGGGGGGCAAATTGACATCTCAAACAGCATATTTGTTGAGATATTGAAAGGCTAAAGCACAAAATACGAACCTCATTCAATATAAGAATACCATCATGCTACATCACTTGTCGGAGTTCCTCATTAGTTGAACATAGATATTTAGACATGTTGATAACGTTGCTTTTAGTGACATTGACTTATCTTGGATTAAAAATGTTGGGTAGATCAACTTGGAACTAAGAAACGTTATAATTTATCGAATTAATACTTCTAACATATTGGAATTAAATAAACATGTAAAATAATATCAAGAACAGAGTAATGCTTGCTTAGAAATCTTGAGTCACACCTTAACCAAGTACTCAAAACTCTTTTGCTCTACTACACGAGGTTACACTTCATATCAAACATATTTATAATCTATCGAATATGCAAAGCAAATGAGAATCATTTTTATAATTAACTGAGGCCTTGAAGCATCACATTTTCAGTGTTATATATGTATACATGTTGCCATTTACGGGTGGAGCAACTGGATTCCTAATTACAATAATTAGAAGCTAATTCTGGAGTTGTTAATCAAATCGCCTCTATTTGTTGGTATCTGCATATAATTTTAGAAGAGGTAAAAAATACTACCTTTATCTACCATCGCATATAAAAGTAGCATGTGTGTGATAAAAAAGAAACTAAGTTTTTGCAAACATAACATCTCGGGTGACGGTCTTCTTTATTTCATGATTTGTGGAAGGGACGGTTTTCAGACATGGAGAACTACACAGATGAGTAGGGAAGTCAAGGTTAAAGTCAAACTTGAATTCAAAGTAACAATATTAAAGAAATGTTATATTTTTCAAGGATGGAGAGTGATATGTAAACTGTATTTTGATACTAAAGCTGACATTTTTTTTTCAAAATATAAATCTCTTTTAAGGCGGTTAAGGTTACAAAAATGAAGGTAAGTTTGCCTTGTCTATAGTAAGTTTGACTTAGAGTAGAGTTTGACCTCAAAATCCGAAATTGGTAAACTGCAAGCATGACAACGGTAACATTTAGGATGCCAAACTCCTCCTATGTATTGTCGTGATAAGGATACCAGCACTTTCGAGGCACCTTTGCTTGTTATATGCCACTTGCCCACTTAACACGGTCATCAATGTATATCAAAGTAGTCCTCTTGTCAACAGAGTTAACGGGAAAAAATGGACCTCTCAGATTCCGGCTCGTGCCTACAAAATCACATACAATTATTACAACTATATTATTTTAGTAACAATCTATATCTATATGTTGTATAAAACTGCCACTTTAGGGTAATCTAACAGTGGCAACATTAATAGCATTTTGATTCTCAATTCTAGAACTTCTAGGGTTAGTTTCATTATTTATGAACCCCAAAAAATAATAGCGCGGTAGCTCGCTTCAAAATGGATAGTTATCTGAATCTGCGTACGACAGTTTTAGGTTTAAAATACATATAATTTAACAAACAATTACAATGAAAAGAAATGGAGAGTATGAAAAGGAAATACATTTCATAAATCTCTTTAAGGTTAGGGCGTAAAAAGTAACATTAGAAGTATTTTTTTACTGCAACATATCGATGTTATAAAAAATGTAATATTCTCTTTGTAATCTTTGACAAAAAAATCAGCTCGAACAATAATAGTCAAAACAACTTGTGATTCAGACTATGGTTTCTTTTCTTGTGGCCACATGGTATCAAGCAATATACAGTTTTTGAATCAATGCAACTATATTTACAATGAATGGTCAACACACTAAAGGCAATCATTCTAAAACTTTATAGTGTTAGATAGAGGTGGGCAAAGAAACCAGTTAATCGAACCGACCCGGAAATTGAACCGAAACCGAACCGGTTTGAAACCGGTTTTGGTGGAGAAAATTACAAACCGGTTCCGAACCTACGGTTTCAATCGGTTTCAGACCGGTTAATTGAACCGAAACCGCGCAAGACCGGTCAAAACCTGAACCGAAACTGGCCAAACCCCGAATCGAAACCGATCGTAACCTGGTCAAGAAATTGGTTTCAACCCGAACCGAAACCGATCATAAACCGGTTTTCACTTTTGTTGACCAAACCGAACTGGTTTCAGCCCAAACCGGTTTTGAGTTTTAAACCGACTTTTTAAAAGACTCAAGAGGTGTTTGGGATTTCTTATTTTACCCTACTTATAACACCCCCTCATTATGTCTGACTAAACAGATTAGTTTGACCTACACTAAAGCGTTTTCTGGGTCAATTTAAATAGGCATGTTTGACCCTAAAAAAACCATTTTTCTTTGTCATGCGTCATGAACTAAACATGCCGCGTTTTCGTTTAAACTAACAAAGGTAGTGCAAAACTGAACATCTTTTTTAACAGCTCATAGTTGTGCCATTTAATGTCATTTGACATATGAAAATGCTCCATTTGGACCATTTGGCTTTAAAAAGTCAACTGCAAGAAAATGTAAACCTAAAGCAATTTTTTTTTAGTATTGCATATAGCATTCCTCTGTAACTTTGCAGTTTGCAATTGAAAAGTAAATAACTTTGAATCAATTTTGACCATTAAAAGATAAGTTCGAAAATTTATCAATATGTGATTAACAAAAATTAGTAAACAGATAAATCTCAAAGACCGAAGTATAATAATGACAGTCACAATAAGTTGATCATATATTCTTTGTGTTAGGCCTGTAAATGACCCCGAACGAACATAATGAAGCATGTTCGGGTTCGTTATTTAAGTATAAACGAACGGAAGGCTATACCAGCAATAGATTACTTATAGATTACTTGCACCTGGTCATATTCTTGAACGAAACCATAGAATCTCTATCTGCACAACACATCAAAATCAAGGGTGAGAAAAAAAAAGCTAGTCCGATTTAAGGGTTTTTGTGAAAAAGCTTACCTACAATTGCATAACCATTTCCTGTGATGCATTTTGTATCCTTCTTATTCATTGAGTTTGTTAATGTGTAGCTGCATCCACTCATTTTCCAATCAAATCCATCCGCTTCTTGTCTTCCCATTCATCTCCACCGCATTCACACTTACAAATAATACATATCTGATTAAATCAATGATAACAAACACACATACTCGGTTAAGAAAATATAAGAACACGTATGCTCATTTTATTAAGTGCCTGATGCTTTGAAACCCAACTTCATTTTATGAGTTTATATAGCAGTTAGTTGGCTAATTATAAGATTAGAAGATGCTATTGCAAAAGAAAGACAACCTAAATTCAAGGGAGATGCGATACTACCCAGAAACGAACACATGCATCGGCGCATCGCCACTAAAACGAATCATTAGCAGATCCACGAGAATACATGCATACCTAGAAACGGGCACACACATAAACCTAAATCACCTCATTTTGCATCCAATATTTAAATCAATAAATCTATGAAACAAAATCTTGTCTCTCTAGAAATCGGAAACATATACTTTCAAAACTCATTCGAAATTAAACAACTCTTACACTACAATCAACTGATATATAACTAATTATACTAAATCATTGAGCAAGTTATCAGAGACAAAACAGTTACACTCGAATATCAATTTTTACCTACAACACGTAATCTCGAAACCATAATTTAACAATACAAAATCGAAATTTAGAAAACAAACCTTCTGATGAATAAAATCGACTCTAATTGCTAGACAAAGTGAAGAAGAGATTAACCTGAATAAACCCACCGTCGATTTCACGGACTCTCTCTCAAATCACAACTAAGATTTGATTCATCTTCAGCTACTCATTCCCCTCTTTGCTCATTCGATTTCTGTAATTAATTCTCTCTTAATCCAAATTAGGTTACGGTGGCTTCTTTCTTGTCGATTTTCCCAACGATCATCCGACGAGCGAGGGAGTTAGGGTTTGAATCGAGTAGATGCATGAGAGGTAGAGGCAGACATTGAGAGAATTAATGAATGAGAATTAGTGGTGTCGTAATCGTGGTTTACGAAAGAGGAAGAGAAGTTTGAATGGAGAAATATAACCCATTTATTAGATCCATACCCGTTAAAAACCTAAAACGGGTCAAATGCATGAGAGTGCTTCATTCAGAAATCAAGCAATCTGGTGGATTTAAAGGGTGTGGGGAGCGATGTGAGAGCGACACGTAGGATTTTAAGGTAGGCAATTATATAGATAGTTAGATAATGACTCTTTTTTAGCTATTTATAGCTTTACTTATAGCTCGTAACTTTTAAATAATTTGAAAGGGTGTCTTGTTGACCAGGTATTCTAGCATTCAAACGCTATTTGCCATTATATTATTACAGGTCATTTAATAGGTTGAGACATGTTTTTGATGTAATGCATCTTGATATGAAGCTTGTAATAGCTCATGTTCTTCTGTTGGATATTTTTGTTGCTGCGCAGGTGTTATTGGAAAAGTTGATTTCACTGTTAGACACTTGTCTTCTTCGACAATGTCATTCCCGAGTACCTCCCAGTTTTCCAGTGGTCAACCATGTGTCAACAACGGTCGTCAGGACCGCCAGGTAAACAAAAAATGAGCTTTTTAATTTTTTTTTTATAATTTTTAATTTTATTTGCTTTAATTTTTTGGCAGCAGATTTCATATCTTTTGTTTTATGAATGACAGTGTTCTGCCTATGATGCTAGTTCTTCATCAGAGACAACATGGACCATGCGCTCAACTTTTCCAGAATATGTTGTTGCTCTAGCCACAATTGTTGGCTCTGTGCTTTTCTCTGTAAGTTCATCTCTTCAACTTGTTATTGTGAATTTCATGTAGCATGTAGAGTAATAGTAGTTCTTTCTGAAAGCATTTCATTGCAAAGCAAGACCTGTGTTTCTGCATAATCCTAAAGCTTCGTTGTTATGGTAGATATTTGGTGGAGTTGGCATTGCTTGCCTCCCTTTGGGGCTTATATTTTCATTTGTAAGGCGGCCAAAGGCAGTGATTACTAGATCACAGTATATAAAGGTAAGCCCTCTGTCTATAAATCACATTGCCATCTAAATGATTTCAGTTAGAAATGAGTGTTTTGGTTGGTTTTCTTAATTGTTTAGGAAGCAACAGAACTTGGTAAAAAAGCAAGAGAATTGAAAAAGGCTGCTGATGCACTTCATCAGGAAGAAAGAAGTGGCTCAAAAGGAAGGAAATGGCGTAAAAACATGAAGGCTGTAGAAAAGGTATGTGCCTTTTAAAGTTAAAAGAATCACATAGTTGTACGCAAGAAATATTTTTCAAGTGTGAAGCATAGACTGCAATTCACCAATTCCAACTTGTATATATATTGTAAAATGCAAGTGTAAGCCATTTATACTTGATATTTATAGAAACATGAAAATCAGCTTGTAGATGCTGAATCCAATATTTGTGAACTGTTTTATCTGTCTTGAAACACATATTCTAGCCTAAACAGGTTATCTTTCCTTGCTGTAAAAAATATTAGAACGTAAGGGAAAGTGAAGGGAGAGGCATGATCTTATTTATATATAATTAGTTTGCGTGTGTGTGAATTAGATAAATAGTTAATTTTCAAGGTTATGTGTATTCAGGAGTTGCTTCTTTTGGAGGATGACGTGAAGGCTTTAGAAGAGATGTACCCTCAAGGTGAAAAGGTGATAAACATTTAACATTGTGTCTTTGATATTGCCTTACTTTATTTATGTTTGACCAACAAATATTGTGTATTCAGGCAGAGGCCACCTGGGCTATGACCGTTCTTGGATATCTGGCAAAGCTTATACTTGGTGTCTTTGGGTGAGTCATGTGATTCTTCAACTGAACTTGATTTTTTTACGGTTTTATCTTGTTTGTTTCAATTGGTATTGCCCTATCAAGTTTGACTTGTTAAGAAAACATCCAGCAGATTATCTGTCTGCTTGTGCTTGTTAAAAGGTTGCATATATGATGTTTGTCGACACTTTTTTTGTTATTAACTTCAAAATTGGTAAAATTTATTGTGGTTGTAGACAATAAAACATGAAAGTAGATTTCTAAGCGAAGTGAAATTTAAACAACATTGTCGATTTCTAAGTGAAGATCAACTCTTTTTTCCGGTAGGTTCACAGGATGTGTTTTTTGTGATGTTAGTTATGCAAGACCATACATTTAATTTGGAAGTAGGTTTCAAGAAAGCAAAAAGAAGGTTGATTGATAGTAGTAAGTATTGTATTGCTATTTTTACGTAGAATTGGTTTTATTGCCTTTTAAACTTCACTTTTTATTCTATAGTTAAATTAATATTAATATTAGAATATGGTTTAGTGTATCTGCAACAAAATAGCCCTATAGAATAGAAATACAGATAGGGGAGAAAACAGGTTTTTTTTTGGGTGGGGGACGCGGGGTTCATTTTTAAGACTTGTTTGACAGAGCCTGATTTGGTCTGCTAAAGGATTTGCTCCATTTGGCTCATTTCAACCTCTACGTATTTTAATCAAAGTTTAGAACTTTGTATAATTTAGCGTTTGACTTTGTTGTCAAGTATCAAAGAATATCTTATCACTTGGAAAAAGTGGTTATTTAACCATAAAATTGAATTTGTTTTTTTTTATGAATATTTGTTTATGTTTGAAACTGATATTATCTATGGATTAATTATATATATTCTTTTGTTATGCTATTCATATTCATTTTCTCCATAATTTAAATGAAATTTAGTTGAGTCAGAATCGTTGTTTTTTCTTAGTTACATTTATCGTGTGTGACTGTGTAGGTTGATTGTTTCAATCGCTTGGGTAGCACACATTGTGATATATTTATTGATTGACCCGCCACTTTCTCCTTTCTTAAATGAGGTTTTCATTAAGCTGGATGATATTTGGGGTAATTATCCATCCTTTTTATTTCTTATACTTTGAAGAAACACAGAACATTTACATTGATTGAGCAAGCACTACTTACCTGAGCAGGTCTTTTGGGTACCGCGGCTTTTGCATTCTTCTGCTTCTACCTTCTGCTTGCGGTCATTGCTGGGGCAATGATGCTTGGCTTGAGACTTGTGTTTATCACCATTCACCCGATGAAGTAATTATCTTACCTCATAACATTTCTGTTATTTGGTATCATCTAGATGAATATTTATAACCTATGAGTGTTACAGGTGGGGAGCTACTCTCATGAACTCTTTCTTATTCAATGTGGGTCTTATTCTTCTTTGCTCCATCAGGTAGGCCGCTGATTCCATGTGTTTGTTTATTTTCATGTTAAGTTGTTCTTTACCTATATATATGGTTTAGTACTTATCATTTTCTGGTTTTCATGGTTTTAGTGTGATTCAATTCTGCTCAACCGCATTCGCATACTATGCTCAAGCTACTGCTGCTCAAGAAATATTTGGTCATACGCTGCAATCTCTTCGTGGAATAAAATACTTATACAAGTTGGTGGCAATAATTATTTAATCCTTATGGCTAGAATGTTGTTGTTTATTGAATAATGGATGCTCATTTGTGATTGGCAGGTATAACGTGTTCCAAATCGCATTTGTGGCTCTAGCAGGCCTAACCTTTGTGTACTACGCGTCCTTTGTAAGTTTCTGATATTTGTTACAGTGATTTTTAAAAACAGGTAATTGATTGGTTGTGTATGTTCAGGGATGGAGGAGAAGAAAGCCAAGCGGCAGGTTCCAACTATCATCTTGAAGTTGTAACTAGAAAGAACGGAGGTTAAATTGATTTTACTTCTTCCCTATCGGTTGGGTATAGGGATGGAGGGAGTGTTGTGTTGAGGTTGATCACTGTGCTTTTTGTATGTATGTATTATTTTTATTATTATCTATCTATTCATCTATCTTGTGTTTCGCTAAGTAAGTGATGATGTAATACTTAAAAGGATTGTTAAGGCGGTGGTGCAGTATATTTGTATTCTTTGATTACTATATATAGTTTGCAAGGTGTTGGAATATAATTTTCAAAAAAAATGCACAATTAAGCGAGTGAGGTTACGCCACTTATGACGTGGCTATATGGTCAACCTTTTCACTTTTTAGTGTCTTGTAAATGGTCCAGAAAAAATGAGAATTAACGAAAGCGTGAATGGTAAAACATTGCGCGTGTTGACTTTGTTTCCGCTCTTTTTTGGTTGATTGTTTTGTTGCTACTGATTTTGAAGTTAATCCTTTCGGAGATGGTCTCATGAGATCCGACGATGGCGTAAGATTTTAAGAAACTGTTTTGTTTCATAAAATTTTATGGAGTGACTAGATTATGTGATCTTGCAGTTTTAATCTTTGTTTTATTGAATGTAAAGTTGAATCTTAAATAATTATTGAGAAATGAGTATGATCGATCGCTCCACAGAAAAACAGTCCAAGCGACTGTGAGCCTTTTGGCCGTCGATCAAATTTGTAGGGTGACATATGTTGCTTTCAGCGAGACCCTGGTTTCAAAAACCCGGACACCAACTTTATGTTTCTAGAAGTAAAATCCTACTTGAAATTAGCTAACCAGATCACACCACGCGCAAGACTAATTATATTATATATATATACTATGGTACCAAAATACTTTTCTCTGTTTTAACTTTTGGTTTGGTCTGATCATGTGGGTTTGTGATGGCCAGGTATGGTGTTCTTTGATATATGTCGATTACCTAGACTTATCTACCGTTATCTAGACGTGCACAAAAAAACTGGTTTCGGAACCGAACCGATGGAACCTACCCGGAACCGGTTCCAGTTCCTACACGATGGACCTAATACCCGGTCTGGGTATTTTCGTACCCGAAAATCATACCCGGTTCCCCTATTTGTATTTCTCAAGCGGTTCCTACCCGGTTCCTAAATGTACCCGGTTCGGTTCCTACCCGAAAAAACCGGTTCCGGCGGGTTTTTTTTAAAAAAGGTTAAACACAGGTCAAACTAGCCGTTGGAACCGGTTCCAACGGTAATATAGCCGTTGGAACCGGTTTTTGAGACACAAAATAGCCGTTGTAACCGGTTCCAACGGTAATATAGCCGTTGGAACCGGTTTTTGAGACACAAACTAGCCGTTGTAACCGGTTCCAACGGTAATATAGCCGTTGGAACCGGTTCTTGTAGCCCAAAACCTATATATTAGTTGTTTTTCATTACTTGTTTCACCACCAAACTCAAAAACAAACTAAAATACTTCTCCTTTAGCAAACCCGTTACCCGACCATCCAACTAAATATTATTATGGCACCCATCAAAAAAACTAACAAGAAGGCTAAGAAGAGTGTTTTTGTTGAACCCGTTCCGGCTACGGAGGACCCAAATGTTGTTACGGTTGTCAACCATAACCGCAACCAAGACATATGGAAGAATTGGGATTTGGTTATCAATGACGAATTGGGATTTGGTTATCAATGACGAAGGTTATCAAAACGAATTTCCCATTCTATCCGCCATGGCTCGTGATTTGCTTGCCGTACAAGCCTCAACGGTTGCTTCCGAATCGGTTTTTTCTCTTAGTGGGAGGGTGTTATCTATGCGAAGAACAAAATTAACTCCCGAGTCTCTAGAGGTTTGCATTTGCCTAAAGGACCATTTGGATGCGATGGATCGTATACAACACAAGGCGAACTTTGAAGAATAAATACCAATAGAGCGTCGTATTCATGATGAGGAGGCGGAGGGCGGGGTTTCTTCCGATAACGAAGACGAGAGTGAAGACGAGAATGAAGACGAAGAAGAGTTGTAATTTGTGTTTTTTATTTGTTTTAGTAAAATCATTTGTAACAAGTTCAACTAATATTTAGTCTTCATTTGTTTAATTATAACTACTTTTGTTAGTTATGCTTAATTTTTTGTTATTTTTTTAATAACGACGAACATTTTATTTATTTAAACAATAACTATTACAAACATTATTAAAACATAAAGATACTAAACATAACAACTAAAACTAAAAAAACAAAGTCCGTCGTTTTAATCCGGCGTTCTACAACGATTAAACGTTGTCACCGGTGGTAGATGCTTGGGTTGTAGAGCCGGACGACTCTCCCACTTCCGCTTTTTTAGCATCCAAACTTCTTTTCTCTCGACAATACTTATTCGTATGTTTTCGTAATGTCGAGTTGGACCATGCTTTAAGAAACTTCGAGCAATATTTGCAACGAGCCATCTCATGTGAGTCGGTCATGAGACACAAATCGTAATGAACCCAAACATCGGGGCATCTTGTTGTTTCGATCACCATAACAACGTCGTCATTAGTTGCCATTTGTTGTCGGTTTAAGCTTAATTGTGTTTTGGAGTGTGTTTTATACTTTTGGAAGTGGTTTAACAAGTACACCTTCATACCTTGCTATTTATAGAATGAAAATAAGCTAAATATAGTAAAAAAACCGGTTCCAACGGTCAAAAACGGCTATATAGCCGTTGGAACCGGTTTCTAACGGCTAGAATATTTGAATTTAAAAAAAAACCGGTGGAACCGGTTTTTACGTAATAACCGGTCCCGGTTCCTACCCTATCCGGTTCCTAAAAGTTAGCATTTCAGGGCATCGGTTCGGGTCGGGAACCGAACCGGTTCCTGACTGGAACCGGTGCCATTTCCTACCCGGCGTGAAAAAAACCGATTCCGAACCGGTTCGAGTTTTCCAAGTGAACCCGATTTGTGCACGTCTACCGTTATCTAAACCGAATATATTAAAATATTATATATTCTTATAAAATAATTAAAAATATGTTGTCAGAAACATGAAATATCCCCACATGTGGCCTAGTGGTATGATGCTCAGGTTCTCCGATGAGTTTGAATCACATTTGTGTCACTTTTGAGTGGATATTGGCAATGAAAGATTAGAGCTAGGCCTTATGCAAAGGTTGTCCGTTCGAACCCTAAGCCCACCCGGGTTTTCGTCCCACCGTGTGTTACGCCAAAGAGTTTTGCTCTTGTTGTGACACGACTGTCAAATGACAGTCAATGGTATGGTCAGTTCGAACCTTGAGCCCACCCGGGTTTTCGTCCCACCGTGTGTTACGCCAGAGAGTTTTGCACTTGTTGTGATGTCACATCCCGACCAAAGGCGGCGGAACATGCCGAGGTGTAACGATTGCCCATAAGCGCATGACACTATTTAAAGCGACAATATTTAACAAACTCATTTCATTTCACAACATCGAAAATGTCACATAACCAAATATTCATAAGTCAAATACAACAAAATATAGCAAATCAAATATTGTTCATTTTTGCTAATATCCTGACGGTATTTGTGTCATTTTCTTCACCAAACTCCATAATCAACCTAGATGCAAACCTGTAACATTTCATAAAATAAAGTTGTCAACACAAAGGTTGGTGAGCAATTCATAAGTTTGAACAATAGATATATAGTATGAAAAGCCACAAAACTAGTATACAAAACCATAAATAATAGCTATAAACTTGGATAAATTGACAATCGCTAATAGAATTACGTTAGCGCCACCTAGCTACAAGGGATTGCCAAGTAGTCTAGGATTTAATAGAATATCGTTAATTGCATTACGTTAACGACACCTTGCTACAAGGGGATGCCAAGTAGTCTAGGATTTATAGATTCCACCAACAGAAAGCGATAAACACATAGGCATATAAGCATAGAACACCAAATCGAGCAATTATTCAAGTAAAGTATACAACAACGTTTGTGGTTTAAGACTCAAGTATAAAGTATTTGATTTGAATAAGTATGAAATGTCACCCCAAAACAAAAGATAGAAAATGGGGTATAAAGTTACTCACGTTCAAGTATAAAACTTGATCGGTAAAAGATGAATAACCGGATGGATGAAGTTTAACGAGCAAGGCCTAAATGACAATAAAATCTTGGATTTAGAATGGTTGTCTTGAAGATCTTTAAATAAAATAATTGTTGCAAAAAGTAAACAATTAAAGTTCAAGGTTTAAAATGTAACTATTTAAGAATTTATAATAACAATCCTTTAAAAATGTAAGTTTGCTCGAAACCGGGTTAAAGTATCTAACCTTAGTATTTACTTAACCAATGTTAAGTAATAAGGTGGGAAAAATGCTAAAATGCAAGTTCCTTTGGGACAAAGATACTAAAACGGGTTTTTAACGAGTGTTCGGGTTGTTGATTCGGGTCTTGACAAATGGTCAAACCCAAAGTCAACTTTCCAACATATTAATTGTTATGAGATAACTCATTAAAATATACTAACACTTAACCAAGTATGTAGATCTATTGTTTAGAACTAACAACGCACGTTAAACGAGTGTTCGGTTTTGTCGGTCCAAACTATGTGATGAGATCAAGTTGGATCCACCAATTCCAAGTACTTAAGAAAATAATTAAAATCAGTTTGTAAACTATTTTTAAAGAAATATACAAGTCTTGATAGCTAAAAACACACTTGTGTGTCTTAAGCAAGTAAAAGTCGGTATAGTTCGGTTTGGTTCGGTCTCCATCTCACAAATAGTTCATAGATGGTTTCTACAAGCCCAAATATCATAGAACTTGCATATTGGTTTATAAATGAAGAAAAGTTAAATTTACAACTAAAAAGTTAACTACAAGTCTTTTAAGCAAAAGTTTCGGTTTAGTTCGGTTTCCATCTCCCAACGAGTTCATAGATGGATTCCATATGCTTAATATCAAAGAACTTGTAAAAATGATTTTTGAAACTCAAATATAGCAATAAACATGTTTAAACAACTATTTTAACAAAACTAATAAACAAAAGTTCGGTTTTCGGTTTGGACTAGTTTCGGTTAAACCGAGGTTAGTCTTATACAAACCCACACCATGGAACTTGTAAATAAGATGAACAAACTAAAAAGGGTTAGAAGAGTCATAAGTGATATGTATAATAAGTTATGTGTGTGTAAATATATATCAAGAACACGAAGTCCTCCATGAAGCCTTGCCTTATGACATTCGAAACTTAACCAACCGGAGTCGGTGAAGTAACAAATAAAGGAAACAAGGGGTGTGTATTATATATATGTTGTACCACCATATTCAAGTGTTAGTAATATTAGATGAACAAGTTAAAATGAAAGACTATAGTTAGTTGACCTTAAGAAATCAAAGTAACAAAATGTTGAAGATGAATAATTGGATTTGAGAGAGATTTTGGAGAAGATGAACAACCAAAATGGTGTATGGAGCCTTGCTTTTATAATGGTAAGAGTATGGTTCATACAAATATGGTAAAGATGCATGTGATGGTTGAAATGGTCAAACAAGTTTTTGGTAAATGACAATAATAGTCCCCAAAGTTTGGTTTAAGTCATTTTAAGGAGTTAAGGACCAAAAAGAATGTTTTCAAGACCTAACAAGTGTAAAACAATATTGTAACATAAAATCTATCATTTTGATTATATCATAAGCTTTGGTTTACAAAATGGGTCGGTTTACATGATAAATAAATACAAAAACGAATACAAACGAGACCCGAAATTAACGAATGTCACATGTGACACGACTGTCAAATGACAGTCAATGGTATGGTTTCTCGGGGAACGCCCAAGCCAAATTCTGAGCCAACGTGAGCCCGGTTAAGGCAATTGGGGCTCTCAAAAGTTAAAGAGTGCAGTAGCCTAAATACAATAAAGTCGTCGTTCTTAAAAAAAATGAAATTTTAAGAATTTGTAGAATAGTTAGATGACGGGAATGGGTAATTGACTAATTGGTATTCCAATGTGTAATTCTTATCCACTTAAGTGAGTCAATAAACAAGTATATCACATTTCTATTATCAGGGATTTTATTGTACTTAGTGTATGATGGTTTTCTGTATATACAGTACAAGTTCCACATTTCCGGGGAATATAAAATTAACATACCCGGCCTAAAGTTGAATACATTACATGTTCTAAAAAAGTTATACTTTGTAAAGCTAACATTAAACAAAACTTGGTCATTTACCTTTTAATTTATATATATTCTTTTACCAATTTTGAAATGGATAATTAGTTGTATGAAAACAAACATGTTTTGAAACACGTTTTTTTGTTTATTATTTATAATTAACATTTAAGATCTAATAACTTTTTTTGTTTATTATTTATAATTAACATTTAAAATCTAATAACTTTCATATACGTTCTAGAAGTTTTAACTGAATACACAATTATTATTATTTTTTAAATGTGAAAGAGTTAATTTGATTAGTTGAAAAGTGAGCGGCCTCATTTCTTTTCTCTTTGGCGTTAATGGACTAGTGCCCAAAGGGGCTTGTCCTACCTTTGGCGCGCTCTACTTGAAATGTGTAGTGGTTTAACACCAATGTGGTGGTGACATGGCAGGTACACATCCTCACTACACTTGATCTATAAATTAACAACGTTTATAATTTTGAATTTTGAACATTTTATTTAATAGTTTATTCAATATATAATTTGATTTTTCTCAAACAATTTATAATATTTAACTTTAAAAAATCTAAATACATAGACTAACTTGTTTAGTTTTTTCTGTCGATATTTCGATACAAAATTTACTATAACTTTCTTCTAAATTTCAAAATTATTTACTTTTGCGAGACTAAAAATACATTAATAAAATTTATTGCCGAAGTAAAACCAAACTACGTATCTACAATTTCTTCTAAAAATAAAAGGGGTGGCGGCGAAACTTGTTGTCCGCTTACCCACATCTCTATTGTAAGTGGATCATTTTGTTCAATATATGAATTGGAATTACTTAAAAAAAATAATAAAATAAAAACAAATATTACAAGTTTAGAATATAATTAAGTTACACGTTATTCGGATTATCAAAAATTTAAAATTACCTTAAAAAGAAACAAAAATGCCATTTTGTAATTAGAATTTAGAATCATGACATATAATTGTAAACATATGACCGCGTGTGCCTTTAACTTGAAATAGGGCCTGTGATAATCATAATATTCAGAAACAGTAATACCTTGGTCCTTTATTGATAGCATCATAAATGAATATATAGCTCATCAAAACGAAGACGTATTTGCCTAACTACCAAACACTTTATTGATCAAGAAAACTATCTTAAAAACTTGATTACACGTTTAACTATAACTAGATTTCAATTAATTAGTTCCATACTCTAACTACGATATATATATATATATATATATATATATATATATATATATACAAACCTATTACACGTTTAACTATAACTAGTTTTCAATTAATTAGTTCCATAATAAAATATCCTATCATAGCTCGGTGAGGATTCAAATATAATTATCCACAAACTAATTATTTATTAATGTTTATTGATTAACTTGCACACCTAACAATCAAGTCTCCGTCCATGCTTCTAGCCACAACTAAGGAATTCCCAACACGTACTACACTAGGTAAAGTCTGTATAAACCTATGCGTACAAGTGGTTAGGTAAATACTAATGAACAATGATCTATAACATAAGCTCAGGTAAAGGAGGTAGGTTACGACATGTCATGTTGTCACAATACAACCGAACACAGAGTTGAACAAGTTTGGGTGATGAAAAAGCCAGCACATAAGTTAATGCTACGACTAAAAACATATCTTAGCGGAATCAATCTGTGTAAACTAATTACAATACAATTAGCCCGTTTCACTTAATCAGTTCAGCAGGCTGTAAGTTCCTCAAAGTTCATGTGTTCCTCAATAGTTCATTGATTCCTAAAGTAGGTTAGCCACAAGTTGCTTCCAGATGTGTTTTCAAAATACTTTGTTTTAAAGATTCCAAATATTTTTAGAGTATACAATCAAGAAAAATGAAAAAATAGATTCTAAAAATGATAAATGGCAACATCGATGATGTTGATTACATAATGACATTGACTTAATAATAAAAAGGAAAAAGTAGTTCCCTTTAGTGATTACCGTAACAAGTATCATCTTCATTTTTACCTTTGTTATGATGACCTAAGATAAGAATTCATTATTCACCATCATATACTACACCGAATTTTACAAGAAAATAAAGCCCCTAAATGCTCAAGTATCCATGATTTCTGAAGAAACGTGGATCTACTCACTGGTAGCAGATCTACTTTCCTCGGGTGTGATTATACTATTTCACCGATGGTTTTTCTGGATCAGTGCTCTTCCACCTACAAAATGAACAGCGCCGTTACTTACCCCTCAGAAAGGGACAGAGGGGTCCTCTTTGGGGTAACCCTCCGGCGTGAGAATAAGTATATGTAGGAGAAGATGATAATGTGAGAGTAAGGGAATTTGGAGAGTATTGCTTAATAGCCGAATACTGTATGTTACTCTGTATGATTATGTGATTGTGTTTCTGTGTATATAAAATCTGGAGAGTCTGCTGGATAGCTGAATACTCTCCCTTATGGTGTTACTGGATGTAACTGTTTTGTGAGTGAATGTGATTGAATGTGAATAAATACTGGCTGTAACTGTCAGCTCTTGAATGATCTTCCCTTGTGGAGTTGATGCTGTATTTATAGTGCTAGGGTTTCCACTGATTGGGCTCAGCCTTGTTGGCCTCCTCCAATCGATTTGCGCCACGTGTCCTTGGAGACACCTGGTGCTTTTTCATTGGTTATAATCACGTGGTAACCCATGAGTCATGCTGAGCTGTCCACCTTTCATTTAGCAGCTGTCAACATCAGCATATCCTTATTCCTTAAAAAGATGCCTTCTGGAAGGTTGTCTGACGTGCACAATCAAGGTTGCCCTAATCCTGATTTGGATAAGGACGAGGTTGATTATGTGCATGTGTGATATGCGCCCATCCTGAGGATGCGCGAGGTCTTCTCTTTATTCTCACGCGCAGATATTTCATGCGCAGATGTGATACGCACAAGCATGTAATACGCGTCACGCGCGGATGCCCCACGCGCAGCTGCGCCATGCGCAACTGTGATATGGGTGGGCATGTATGATGCGCGAGCATGTGATATGCGCCGCGCGCGGATGCACCACGCACGATGTGATATGCATAAGCATATATGATGCGTGAGCATGTGATACGCGCGAGCATATGTGATGCGTGAGCATATGTGATATGTGCAAGCATGTGATGCTTTGAGCATATGCGATATGCGCTGTGCGCATAAGTTTTGCCTTTGTGCCTTGATAATATCTTTGATTTCTAATGTCTTGTATATATCTTGTGGGTTGACCCGCCCCGCTCGATGTTGAGGCGGGTACATACCTCTTCAAGCCCCCCCAGTCTAATGTGTGTCTTATCTCGCGCGAGCGCGGTAAGATAGATATTAGACTTACTGATTTGGTCTTTTAATGGGGTTTTGTGGTTTTCTTGGTTGTTTCCATCGTTGCGCGAAGTTCTATCCATTTGGTTGAAACGAAGGGTCCAAACACGTGGTTAGTTGGTGGTGACGTGCGCCGTAAACGTGTCAGACGTTTCGTGTGCTCGAGGTGCTACAGTTGCCTTTCATGTCCCCTCGCACAGCTGTCTTGAACACGTGTCGCGCTCGCATTGGTTTGCACCTGCGAGTGGGGGCGCGTCTCTGCTCCGTGGCAGTTCCGTTACGTTTTCATGTCCCCTCAAACAGTGTCAAGGACACGTGCCGCGACCACGTTGGCTTACAGCTGCGAGTGGGGGCGCGTGAAATCCGATCAGTTGCCAAATTTCTCTCTCCTGGGCCTATAAAAGCAGGCCCTTAAGAAATTTTTTATCTTCATCTTCATTGTTGCTAATTTTCGAATTTCTGCCTTTCGTATTCTGATTTGAGTGTATTCATCGTTTCGAATCCTCGATTATCTGCTGCTGCAGTTGTATGTCTGATAGTTCAGACTCCTCTAACCCCTCAATCACCTCTATTGCCTCTCGAAGACGCCGTGTGAAATCTGTGGTGATGTCGACATTGAAGCAAAAGGGCAAGGGGAAGAGGGTTGTTGAGACCACATCGGAGGAAGTAGGGAGGACCAAGGCCACGAAAAGGTGGAATGAAATCCCCTGCAAATTGAGGCAGTCCGATCTCGACAGCCTCATCTCGTCACAGGGTTTTCTCCCTGTGTTTGGCTGCATGTTGCCTGTGGCCGGGCAAACGGCGGCGGACCCGCCTCCTGGCTATATTTCACTGTACACCCATTTTTTCACCCACTGCAACCTTCGTCTTCCGATGACAAGGTTTGTAGGCGCGGTGTTACGTTTTTTCGGGATTCATATATCCCAAGTCCATCCGTTTGGACTTGTGCGCATGACTCATTTCGAGGTCATGTGCAAATCACAGCGCGAGGAGCCCACCCCTCGGCGCTTTCAATTTTTTTACAAGCCCAAGATCCAAGATTCTTGGATCTCCTTTATTCCTCGCAGTCAGAAGGTTAAGTGCAGCACCGTGTCATTCAAGAGCCTTCATGACTGGTCTGAGAGGTTCTTCTACATCAGGGCTGGTGTAATCCCCATCCGCATGACGATGCGCGCGATCGATTCTGCGCCAGCGGATGCGGATGTTATTAAGAACCCAACCGGCGCCTGGGTTAAGAAACTGACCGCCGAACCATCCCCCGCCAAGAAAATTCGCGAGGAGGCGCTGGTGGGGGTCGGCATGAGTAAGCTGTGGGCCGACAGCGCGCTTGAGCCCGTTATCCAAGTCGACGGGTTGTGTAAGTTTATTTCATTGCTTTATTTCTTTTTCTGCGTGAACATAATTCTTTTTGCTGATATCACTTGACTTGTTTTTGCGCAGTCACCAAGGATTATATCCACGCCGCTTATGATGATCAAGTGGAGGGTGGCTCCGTCGCGCTTGGCGCTGGGGAGGTTGGTTTCCCAGATCGCTTCGATGACATGTTCATCCCTGTGGATCTGGAATTTGACTTTGATAGCGACGCGCCTGGTAAGCCTTCGCACTTATTCTTATTCCTTTAGAATACCAAAGTTTATTAACAGTTCTGTTGCTTGCATTTGCAGATGCGCTCGAGAACTACGAGCTGGAGCTCGCGGAAGAGGAGGAGGAGGAAGAGGAGGCGCCCCTATTAAAACGCAAAGCTAAGGGGAAATCTGGCGCAGGGGCCAGTAAGAAACAGAAGAAAGATGACACCCCTGTCGCTCATCCCCATGCTCAAAGGAAGGGACCTGAGGAAACCCAGGTGTTTACCACCAAGGTTTCTTTAGCTTCCCTGCCTGTGAAAGTGGGCAGACCTCCTGTCCACTTGAGGTATGGTGGCGTGACCTCCTCCCTTCGCGCTACTGAAGAGAGATGCAGTGCCGCGCCTGCGAAAGGTATACTTTGCTTACCCATAATGGTTCAATGAGGGCGATTCTGATTGAATTATTATTAAATCTTTTTGCATTTGAATGTTTGCAGGACCGGCGACGGTAGCAGATCAGCCTCAGGCGCAACAAGGTGCTGAGGCTGCGCCGGGGGCTGCCTCGAAGTCCCCTGTTCTACCCTCAGAAAAGGGTAGAATGAACTTTATGGCGATGTTCGCCGCGCGAACAGAATTGCGCCAAGGTATGTTTTGCGCCATTGTCTTCTGAAGTTTTTGTTTTGATCAAGTCATAAACCATTTTTTGTTGTTGATTTGTTCATAGGAGTTGTAGCTGGCGTACAAGCTGCTGGTGACACTCCTGGCGCCGTTGCCGGCGCCGCTGGTTCTGCTCCTGCTCCTGCTAGTGTTGAGTCTCCCCTTATTGGGATTACAAAGGAGCAGGAAACCGTATTGCGCGCCGAACTGGCGGCGTCGAGACCTCCCTCGCCTCCTCCTACACGCAGCCCTCCCCGCGAGACTGGTTTGGAGCCCTCCAGGTCGCAGGAGAAGAGGCCTATTGAAGAAGATGAGGAGGATGAGGGGGCTCAAGCTGAAGACTCCTTGGGAGACCGCGCCAGCCCTGCGATGCCACAAGACTTCGCAGCGCAGACTTCTGGTGGGGCTGGCGATGACTTTTCTGCTTCATCCCCGCAGGTATGTTTTAATTTGTTGCTCCGCTGCGCGTACCTCCATATAAGTATGTTTTATGACTTAGAACATTTCTTGTGTTTTGCAGGAAGGTGACCACGTTTACCGCCCGAGATGGAATATTAATGAAGACAGTTCCTTCCAATCCATGGGCGTATGCGAGGACTTCTGGGCTCATGCCGTGCCTCCTACTGAAAGGAGGTATCAGGAGGGGCGCACCCGCGCTGACTTGCTCAACGATCACATTTTCGCTGGGTCGGCTTTCTTTGCTGCCTCCCAAGAGCTTCATCGTGATTATATTAAAGTACGCGATGCTCTTGTGGCAGCCCAGCAAGAGGCTAAGGTGGCCGCCTGGAACCTTTCTGATGCTCGCGCACGAGCTGAGAAACTCCAGGCGGAGCTCAGCGAAAACCGAGCAAGTGCCAACACCGCCTTTATTAAGCGCGGGCATGAGCTCCAAGCTGCGCGGGAGAAGCAGCAGATGGCGGAGGGCGAAGTTGCCAAGTACGCGCGGAGAGTGCGTGTCTTGGAACAGCAGGCGGAGGCGCGTGACCAAGCTATCGTCCAGAGTATCACTGAGAAATCATCACTGGAGAGTGAGGTTGCGCGCCTGAAGAAGGAGTTGGCGGCCGCGCTGGCCGATAGAGATGAGGCCTTGGCGACGGCAGCGTCTAGCCAGGAAGCACTTGATGCTGCGCAGGCGGAGAAAGAAAAAATTTTGGCGGCAGCAGCGTCTGATAAAGAGGAGCTAAAAAAGACCAAGGAAACTGTTGAGTTATTAAACTCCCAGGTTCCTGCCCTCGAGACGTCTGTTGCTGGCCTCGCGCAGGATCGCCAATGGCTGGTGTCACAGGGCATGACTCGTTGCGCTTTGGCGATGAAATATTCTGCTGAGTTTCAAGCCCTTGTGATGGACTGCAATGCTGCCGCGCGCTTGGTGGGTCGAGCTGAAGGGTTTACGGATGGGTATGAATATGGCATGTTGAAGAAAAACCCATCCGAGTACCCTTACAAGAGCGACGCGGCCTGCGCGGATATGGCCGCGGTGGGGGAGAAGTATATGAATACTCCCATCCCCATCCTTGTGCAGGTACCTTGACCTTAATGAGTTTTTCTTGATTAATTTTCCAACTGTTTTGTACTCAATACTTTTCTAATGATTTGCAGATAGCTGCGCTTGCTGACCAGCCCGACCTCGGCGCGCTAAAGAAGTTACTCGATGAATGCGAGAGGGCTGGTGGCGATGATGGTGGCGCGGGGGATGTTGCCCCTGCCAGCGGCTCTGGCGCGGCGAAAGAATCTGCTCCTGACACCGTCGTGATAGAAGACTCCAATGAGGAGGAAGAACTTGACTATGGTCAGTTTGGAGATGAGGAGCGGGCCGCGCCAGATGCTGCGGGAGATGACGAGGGTGATGAAGTGGCTGACGTCGACGTGGAGACTTGAGAAGCCCTTCATCTTTCTAAATTTTTTTGTTTTTGTTTTTTGTTATACTTGTAATTTGTAACTCATCACACTTGTAAATTTCAATGCTATGGAATGAAATTTGTTTTCCCCTTTTTCACATCTTGCGCATTTTCATTCATCTCTTCATGTTTGCTTGTATAGATATAAGATATGCTTGCACGTTAAAATAAGAACAAGGTTGTAAGGAAATTATTCACTTAACCATAGTCCTATTTTGTAAGTGGTTTCGCAGTATCTTGTTTATGCTGACACGCGCGATGACTTTTCACTATTCTTTTTTGCGCGTCGTTGTCGCGCGTTTGTTATATGGAATTATGAGTTTTAGCCATTACATGTCAGCATGTGTTACTCAGATATCCACTATGATTCCGCGCGCGACCTCGACCTGAGACCTCAACAACTATGATTTGGCATGTACTTTGCCTTAGTTGTGTTTAGGGATTTTTATGATCAGGCTGCGCGTGATGTAAGATGGATGTTTGTGAGTGTTTTGAGCTAAGGCTCTTTGTTTTGGGCTAAGGCCCTGACGTTTTTAGAGTTAAGACTCGTTAACGTGTTTGAGCTAAGGCTCGTAGGTTTGGGCTAAGGCCCTGACGTTTTAGAGTTAAGACTCGTTAACGCGTTTGAGCTAAGGCTCGCGCATGTATGTTTTACTTCGTTTTATTTTGTTTTGAAGTCAATATAGTGTTGTCATATTGCTCCAAATTAATAAAGGAAGTGTGAAACATGAATGCAAAGGTAATGGAACAAATATTGAAAGATAGCGCGAATCATCATTCATGATGGCTTAAAAGCCTTGATTACATATTTGAATTTTTACATGAAGCATTTTTTAAGCTGTGCTGCGTTCCACGCGCGCGGTATCTTTTTTCCATTCAAATCTTTTAAAGTGTACGCGCCTTTCCCCAATTCTTCTGAGATTTGATAAGGTCCTTCCCAATTGGGGGACATTTTTCCTGGGGGTATTGCGCAGCTAGCTTCATTGTTTCGAAGGACAAAATCATTTTTCTTGAAGTGGCATTCTTTAACGCGCTGATTATAATATTTTTCCAGCTTTTTCTTGTATTTGGCTTCATTGATGATAGCCGCTTCTCTGCGCCCTTCAAGCAAGTTGAGGTCCAATCTTCTTTCGCGCTCGTTATCAGTCTTGCTCATCATGAGTACCCTATGGGATGGGCATCCAATTTCTGCTGGGATCATAGCCTCTGTCCCATAGGTTAGGCTGAACGGGGATTCGCCATTGCTAGTTTTGCTTAATGTCCTGTGCGCCCACAGGACATTAGGTAACTCTTCGATCCAAGAATGGGATTCTCCCTCCAACCTTTTCTTCAGCCCATTTAACAAACTCTGATTTGCGCGCTCCACCTGGCCATTCCCCTGAGGGTGGTAGACCGAAGTGAAGATTTGGTTGATGTGCAATTCTTTGAGCCAGCTGGATATCTTTCTGTCAGTGAATTGTTTGCCATTGTCGCTCACAATTTCCATAGGAAGGCCAAAACGGCAAATGATGTGGCTCCAGATAAATTGCTTCATCGCCTCAGCTGTGATTTTTGCTAGTGGCTTGGCCTCAACCCACTTTGTGAAATAGTCTACCGCCACTACCAAAAATTTCACTCGCCCTTGCGCTTGCGGCAGGGGCCCCACAATATCAATGGCCCATTTGTGGAAAGGCCATGCGGAGGTTACTGGAATCAAGTTGTTTTTTGGCCGCATGGTGTTTGGCGCGTAGCTCTGACATGCCTTGCATTTTTGGATTTCTTTTAGCGCATCCAAGTACATGCCTGGCCAATAGTAGCCTGAGCTCATTGCCTTGGCAACCACCATGCGCGGGCCAGCATGTATTCCGCAGATTCCTTCGTGAATCTCCCTAATCACATAGCTTGCTTCTTCAGCATCCAGGCATTTCATGAGCGGTCCAAGATAAGAGCTTCGATATAATGTACCATCAAGTAGTTCATAGTTCTGCGCCTTGTGTCTTATCTTTCTCGCCTGTGCGCGATCGTCCGGTAACTTCCCCTCCTTCATGAATTCCATTATTGGAGTTATCCAGGATGAAGGGGTTGTATGAATTACAAGGACAGATTGCGTTTGCACTGACGGGTTGCTCATCACTTCCACCCTGACATCTTTGCCAAAGTGATCAAAACTGGTTGATGCCATCTTACTCAGCGCGTCTGCAGATTTGTTTTCACTGCGCGGAATATGAATGATTCTGAAGCTGTCAAATTGCTCGGTGAGCTTTTTCGCCTGCTCTAGATATAGAGGCATGGTGTTCTCCTTGGCATCATAAAGGCCATTGACCTGTGCTGCTACCAAGTATGAATCAACATGGGCCTCTAGCTTTTTGACTCCAAACTTGCGCGCAATGCGCAGACCAGCCAGCAGGGCTTCATACTCAGCCTCATTGTTGGTACTCTTGAAGTCCAACCTAATAGCATAAGTATATTCATGATTATCAGGGTCCACCAGTTTGAGGCCCGCGCCGGATCCTTCGCTGTTGGAGGCTCCATCAGTGAATAGCCTCCAAACATCTTCTTCATCATTTGCTCGCGGAGGATCTACCTCGCGCTGAGCTTCTTCAATCTTTCCCTCTGGGATTTCCGTGATGAAATCCGCCAAAACTTGACCCTTTATTGCTGGACGGGGCTTATAGGTGATCGTGTGTTCACCTAATTCCAGCGCCCACTTTGTCAGCCTTCCGGAGAGCGCGGGGCGTCGCAAGACTTGCTGGATGTTGTAACCAGTCAGAACTTCAATAGGATGACCATTGAAGTATCTATGAAGTTTGCGCGACGCGTGTGTTAGTGACAAAACTAACTTTTCCATGATGGAAAAGCGCGTCTCAGGGTCTGTCAGCACCCGACTCACATAGTATATTGGCGTTTGGATCCCCTTGCGATCCACCAATAATACTGCGCCGATGGCGCGGTCTCCAGCTGACAAGTACAATGTAAGGGTTTCGCCAGGAAGTGGAGCTGTGAGCGCGGGCAGCTTTATGAGACATTCTTTTATCTCACTGAAAGCTTGCTCAGCCTCAGGCGTCCACTTGAATTGGCTCTTCTTCAAGCAGTTTTTCAAAGTGTTAACGAATGGAGTAGATTTGGTGGCGTGGTTCGCTAGGAACCTGTTGATTGACACCAATCTACCATTCAGTTTCTGAACCTCTTTCATGGTGGATGGTGAAGGCATGTCAAGGATGGCTTCCACCTTTTCAGGGTTCACCTTGAAACCATCCTTAGTGACCATTACACCAAGAAATTTCCCCTCTTCCGCGCCGAAAGTACATTTGCTCGGGTTGAGCTTCATGTTAACTTCCGTTAGGCGCTGAAGAGTTTCCTCGATGTCTTTGAGCATTTGTATCTCCTCCCTGCTCTTGATCATCAAATCATCAACGTAGACTTCTAGATTTCTTCCGATTTGTTCACTGAAAACCGAATCCATAAGTCTCTGATAGGTGGCGCCCGCATTCTTTAAACCAAAGGGCATTTTGGTGTAACAAAAAACACCCTTGTCGGTTCTGAAGGCAGTCTTGTCTTCGTCTTGTGGTGCCATTTGAATCTGGTGATAGCCTTTGTAGGCATCCAGGAAACATTTGAGCTTGAATGGCGCCACGGAGTCCACCTTTACGTCGATGTTTGGGAGGGGGTAACAGTCTTTCGGACATGCTTTGTTGAGGTCCTTGAAGTCAATACACATCCTCCATGACCCGTTGCTTTTCTTTACCATCACAGGATTGGCTACCCACGTCTGGTATCGGATCGGGCGGATGATGTTTGCGCGTAACAGGTCCTCAACTTGCTCATTCATGGCCTTCGCCTTTTCATCCCCCATGATTCTCTTTTTCTGAGCAATTGGCTCCACCGACTTGAACGTGTTAAGAGAATGTTGCGCCAAGTCTCGCGGTACCCCAGTCATATCGGAGTGTTGCCACGCGAAGACCGACGTGTATTTTGTGAGCAACCTTTTCATTCTCAATCTCGTTTCGTCTGAAATGGTAGCGCCAATTGTGACCGTTTGCTCTGGGAATTTTGGGTTTAAAATCCACTTCTCTGGCGCATTGTCCGCCATTGGAAGTTTCATTCTCCCTTCCCGCGGCGTACTTGTCACTGCGCACAAATGATCGCGGTAAACAAATGTTACGCCTGTTGGTGTAGGGAACCCCAATGCGCCGTGCGCTGGCGACGGTATAGCATTAAATTGGGCAATCGTTCCCCTACCCAGGATCATATTGTGGCATGACGTGGTGGGCAAGACCAAGAAGTTGACAACTTCGGCTCGCTTGTGCTCATCATCCCCCATAGTTAGTTCAAACTGAATCTGACCTAGGGGATGGATGATTTCATTTGAAACACCACAGATTGGTGCGTTCACAATTTCGAGCCGCGCTTGGTCTGCCGGGTCTAACTTTCTGAAACATTGCTCATACATAATGTCAGATTCGCTTCCAGTGTCCACCAGGACTTTTGACACTTCGTAATGAGCAATGTGTGTGGTGATGACGAGAGGACTGCTTATTGAAGGGCCTCCCCTGATTCTTGGGAAGATAACTTGCTGCTCGCGCCAATCTCCGTGGATTTGCGCGCTCCTCTTTTTTGACGTCTGCCCTTGTCGTCCCCCCTCAGCCACACAGATTCTTTTGTATTTCTTGCTGGCAGAGGCTCCTTCCGGTTGCTCATCTTCTATTCTTGGGTTTTTCACCAAGTGAGCCAGCCTGCCTGATTTTACATCTTTCTCGATCGCATCCTTTAAATGATGGCATGCGTCGGTGTTGTGACCCGGGGACCTGTGAAATTCACAATATTTGCCACTGTTTTGCGGTCCCTTGTAGTGTAGTTGCTTGGGGGGCTTGAATTGGACATTCTCAGTACTTAACACCTGTGAAGGTGTTTTAGTGAGGGAAGTCCATATTCTTGGCAGAGGTCTGCTAGGATCTCTGCCGCCCTCCCTCTTGTCACCCTCCCCGCGATTACGAACATCTTTTTGGGGCTGGGGTGAGCTTGGTTGCGCTTGCTTTTCTGCGGAAGAAAAACTTGTTGGCTGCAACCTGGACCATACAGAGTTCTGTTTGGCCCTCTTCTCTTTGCTGCGCGGTGATTCAGCCTGATGCGCTCTTTCTCTTGCCCTATCTTGGGCAATCTGTTTTTCATTTCTCGCGAAGACTCGCGATGCTTCCATTAGTTTTGCCCAAGTGGTGGGCATACCATCTTTGCTTACGAGAGCTCGGCGGAGTTGATCACTGCGCGCGCCTTGTATAAAGGCCACGCGCAGGAGCTGCTCCGTTATACCCCCGATTGCCAGGGACTCCTGATTGAAACGAGTGATGTAGTCTTCAATCGTTTCATCATTCCTGCGTACGCAGTGCATGATGTCATCAGGATCGCGCGTGTGCCTGCGCTGCTGTACGAAGTGGGCTTGGAACTTTTCTAATAGTTCCTCGAACCCATCAATTTGCCCAGTCGGCAAGCTCTCGAACCATACCCGCGCCGCGCCCGTGAGGCAGCGAGCAAACATATGACACCATGTTGGCATCGTCCAGCTCTCTAGGTTTCCCGTGTTGTAAAAACCTTGCAAGAAATCGTCTGGATCCGTCGTGCCGTCATATTTACCCAAACCACTTGGCATCTTGGTCTTGTGCTGGATGGGAGCCTGCGCAATGCGCGCTGTGAACTTTGAGTGTTTCACCAAGATGGCTGGTCTGTAGGGTGTGGTTACGTCCACTTGCCCTCTGACCGGTGGGCTGTACGGCATGTGGAGATCCAGATCGGCTCTGGCTCCCGGCGCCATGTTCACAGGCGCGCGGAGCTGTGAGCCTCCTGCATGAGTATCCCGCGTCTTCCTCATGCTTTGCACTTCTTCATCACTGAACTCAGTGTGTGCAGTGTGAACAGAATGTCCTTCTTCCGACGCGCGCGGCCTTTTTGTAGTCTGCTTGTCAAACGCTTGCCTTTGTGTTTGGTCGGCTAGCTTTTTCTGTTTGACCATTTCATTGTACTTTTCCATTAGACGCCGCTGCTCGTTTATGAGCCATTCATTCGGATCATTTCTTTCTTCTTCTGGACCCATTGGTCCTTTCAGTTTCGCGCCGGCAAGATTTTGTAACGTGAGATCGTCTGGAGGAGTTTCAGTCTGCCCGTGAGGAGTTGTGATGAAGGGACGGTTACTGGTGGGGCGCGTAGAATCACGCGGCCCCCTCAGGAACTGCTGTCCCTCATTAAAATTCCCACGTTCAATATCCTCCAGAACTTGATCAACATTATGAACGCCAGAAACCATGGTGATTGATTTTGTTTTTGTAGATCTGATTAGATCTGATTGCCGTTTGTAACAGTGGATGGCGCCAATGAAGAAACGTGGATCTACTCACTGGTAGCAGATCTACTTTCCTCGGGTGTGATTATACTATTTCACCGATGGTTCTTCTGGATCAGTGCTCTTCCACCTACAAAATGAACAGCGCCGTTACTTACCCCTCAGAAAGGGACAGAGGGGTCCTCTTTGGGGTAACCCTCCGGCGTGAGAATAAGTATATGTAGGAGAAGATGATAATGTGAGAGTAAGGGAATTTGGAGAGTATTGCTTAATAGCCGAATACTGTATGTTACTCTGTATGATTATGTGATTGTGTTTCTGTGTATATAAAATCTGGAGAGTCTGCTGGATAGCTGAATACTCTCCCTTATGGTGTTACTGGATGTAACTGTTTTGTGAGTGAATGTGATTGAATATGATTGAATGTGAATAAATACTGGCTGTAACTGTCAGCTCTTGAATGATCTTCCCTTGTGGAGTTGATGCTGTATTTATAGTGCTAGGGTTTCCACTGATTGGGCTCAGCCTTGTTGGCCTCCTCCAATCGATTTGCGCCACGTGTCCTTGGAGACACCTGGTGCTTTTTCATTGGTTATAATCACGTGGTAACCCATGAGTCATGCTGAGCTGTCCACCTTTCATTTAGCAGCTGTCAACATCAGCATATCCTTATTCCTTAAAAAGATGCCTTCTGGAAGGTTGTCTGACGTGCACAATCAAGGTTGCCCTAATCCTGATTTGGATAAGGACGAGGTTGATTATGTGCATGTGTGATATGCGCCCATCCTGAGGATGCGCGAGGTCTTCTCTTTATTCTCACGCGCAGATATTTCATGCGCAGATGTGATACGCACAAGCATGTAATACGCGTCACGCGCGGATGCCCCACGCGCAGCTGCGCCATGCGCAACTGTGATATGGGTGGGCATGTATGATGCGCGAGCATGTGATATGCGCCGCGCGCGGATACACCACGCACGATGTGATATGCATAAGCATATATGATGCGTGAGCATGTGATACGCGCGAGCATATGTGATGCGTGAGCATATGTGATATGTGCAAGCATGTGATGCTTTGAGCATATGCGATATGCGCATAAGTTTTGCATTTGTGCCTTGATAATATCTTTGATTTCTAATGTCTTGTATATATCTTGTGGGTTGACCCGCCCCGCTCGATGTTGATGCGGGTACATACCTCTTCAATTTCTTTGTAATCATTCTTTTTTCCAAAAAAAAAAAAAAGTCTATGATATATGTTGAGAACGATATTATAAGTGCTTTACAAGTACCTACTACGTACGTACAATAGTGTCGTCCAATAATCTAATGTTATGGTTAACATCAATGTAACTGTTTTTTTTTTTTTTTTTAATTATTTTGATAAACAAATTTTTTCACCTAAAATCTATTAACCTTAGTTTTGAAAACCCACCACCTCCTTTTTAAAAGAGCAAACACTATACTAGTAGACTACTAGACCATCCTTAATTTGTTTATAATTTATATAATAAATTAAGGCGAAACCTGGAGTAGAAGTTAAAGTAGCATGTAGGTTCAAATGCACAAAGCATGATTTACTATATAGAGCTTGATGTGAAAAAAATGTGTGATTATGTGTTTATCCACTAATCATAAATAAGTTTACATACCGTAACTTCCTCTTCAATCCTCATAATAAAAGGAATAATGACTGAAAAGACAAATATACAACCAACGGTGTGGTTCAATCCCAGATTAATAATATGTAATATAAAATAAAATTAAAATGATGTACGCACAAGTAATAATTGATTGTGTTACATTTACTGATCATCAACTGACCCGCTTGCAATCTGCATCGTAGATTTTTAATTTCAGCAATTCGATCTAGTAAGTAATTAATATTATTATATAACAAAACACATCGATCGATCTATAACAAACAAACTAAAAAAATGATCATCAATTAATAAGGCACGTATACACCAACTAAAAAATTACAAATTATATGCCATTTACGCACACTACATATCTATGCACCTAGATTAATGCTAGCTATAGATCGAATGAAACCGATGGCAGTGTAGGTTCATGGAAGAGACCTCCAGCTCTGTGGGCCGATGTCGTTGTGTTTTCGCGATGGACCGGAAGCGGGAAGTGGTGTTTTTCGTTTAGGCAAGAACCCGAAAAAGTGACCACCGGAAAATCGAGGAGAGTTGGGACCGGTTACTCGAAAGTAGACATGATGATCATCGCTTTCACTTCTGGGGTTTAATCTTGAGCATTCAGTTTGAGAAACAATGAAGAAGAAGAAGAAGAAGATGGTGATCAATAGCACCAATGACCTCCATGGAAGAAGAAGAAGAAGAAGCACGAGATTCATTAGCTGTGGTTGAGTGTTTGCCAAACAAAGAGAGACTTATAAATAATAATAATAATAATAATAATAATAATAATAATAATAATAATAATAATAATATATAGTAATATTATGTTGTGTTATTGGAGAGAAACTTTGTGTTATAGTACTCTCTTATTAAGAGAGACATATATTTTTTCATTCTTCTAAAACTCTCTCTCTCTCTCTCTCTCTAAAAGTAAACGACTTGATAAAAGTTAAAATGTCAAAATTAGGCTACTCCTTATTTAATACGGGTAGAGATTATTTGCTCTTGATTATCAATTCTTCCAAAAATCATCTTAATATATTCAAATTCTGTTTTATTTATCTTACATTTTCACACAATTATTTCATTATTTATTTGTAGAATTATATATGGATGTAGTTAGGCTAAAAACCCGAAAGCCTAGTATTTCTCATGATAATTCCGGTACCCTCAATTAAATTTTAATTATGTGTATGAAAAATGTTATAATTATTGATGAATATTTTTGTATATATAATTATATATTTAAAAAGATTTAATTAATATTTTTTTTCATGTATGTATATCTTGATGTTTGTGTGTGTGTGTGAGAGAGAGAGAGAGAGAGCATATACGTGGGAGAGAAAGTGACTTGATGAAGGGGGAAAAGCTTGGCAGGAAACATGGGCAATTGATATGCTATGATTTTCAATATCTAAAATATCATTTGTTTTAGGATTAATTAATAAAGTAATACATATATAGGGTTTTGCAAGTGTTCTTCTTTAGATTTAGGATTGATTATAGATAAATAGACTTTGCTAAAGGTCTCTTGAATGTGGAATTGAGATGATCGGGTAAGTATATGATACGTCAGTAATTCAAATTGGTCGTTAAAAAAACCAGTTGTTTTGACTTTATTTTTATTTCTTAGTTATGTGAAGAAATGTTTGGTGTTGACCATAACTATTTATATGTGCAAGTGGGAAGGTAGGGAGCTATTATTGGAAAGTTTTATATTAGTGTATAATTGTTATTTGGGGTATTGAATTTGAAGTACATACTTAAAAAGAGTATGTTCATGTACGGGAGGGAGAAAAGAAAAGAGTATTGTTTAGAAACATTGGTTTAAAAGTGAGTGTGTGAGTGAGGTTGTACAATCAACCAAACCAAACCAAACCAAAAGTGAAAATGAAAAATGGGCCCCCAGCACTCGTTGGCCCCTACCAAGTTTCTAATCTATCACTACTAGTACTACTTTTCCTTTCTCTTTTTCTCTTTAGAATAATATAAATTTGTTTGTTTGTTTATTTATTTATAATTTAAGTTGGATAATTCAAGGTTTTTTGTATTATGTTTTATAGCAAGCAACCGAGAGTTCAAACGGGTGTATAAAAAGTTAAAACTCTCACAAATCTTTTATATGTATATATATATATGATGAGTTGTACATATAGATATAGTGTGTGTATTTATGTGTATAGTTGAATAATTAGAGCTAGGTCAGAAAAAGAAAGAAAGCAGGAAGTGTGTGAGTGTGACTAGCTAGTGTGGATGGTAGGGGCCACGTATGTTAATAATATTATTGATAACTAAACCACTATAACATAAGTCAATATTGTGTTTGGTTAAATCCCAACCGTACCGATATGGACATTGGACACCAATACTCCAGTCCCAAGTCCATACTGTTTGTTGCATCTCTATATATATATAGCTCATAGTCAAAGTATATATACACACTATTTGAGTATTTTCTATTTGCAATGTACTTACTTTCTTAACATTAGAAACAAACGTATGATTATCCATATCTCTAACCGTTAAAACACCAACAAACAGCATCATATTCATTTCCACTGATCCTTTAAAAACAATTATTTTCTTTAAACTTCGGGGGTGTTTGGGATTGCTTATTTTCACCAACTTATAACTTATAAGCTTTTTAAAAAGTAATAAGATGTTTGAGATTGCTTATATTGTGAGAGGAAAAGTTCTATAAGTTACATTTTTGTAACTTATTAACTTAATGAAAATTATAAGTAAGCAAAATAAGGAATCTCAAACACCCCATTCTACTAGGTGTGTGCATGGTTCGGTAAATGTAGTCAAAATTAAAATTTTCGGTTAATGTATTTTATAAACCGATCGGTTTATGTTAGATTTGGTAATTATTCAGTTTCAATTACCGGGACATGGGTAAAAAGAATCATAGCAAGCCCAGGAGCCTCTTGGGTCTTGTATGATACGGTTTTGCTTCTGGGCCTTGTACTTGTTAGTGGGGTTCTGGTAATGGGCTCGTATCAGCCTTATTTACATATAGAGGTGTTAAAAAAACCGGTTTGGGACCGGTTTTAGGCAAACTGAACCGAACCAACCGAACCGGTTTGGGTTTAAAACCGGTTTCACACAAACCGGTTCCCAAACCGCCAGTTTCAGGGTCGATTCTCCTTAAGATATACGAAACCAGTTTAAGGAAAACCGGCTTATAAACCGAACCGAACCGATGTGACCAGGCCAACCTATCTTGCTTCTAAACCGTTTTATAAACCGAACTGGTTTGAGTCAAACTGGTTTTGACCAGCCGTTGACCAAACCAGTTCGGTTTATAAACTGGTTCGGTTTAGGTTTAAAACCGGTTTTGTACACCTCTATTTACATATATAACTCGTTTATATGTTGCGTCTCTCTTTTCTTTTCTTGTTTTTTACATTATGCTCCCGAGTTCATTTATAGATGAAAGATAAGTTAAATAGAAGGAAAGAAAACAAATTATTGTGTTTTATATGTTTTCTTTAATAAGGAAAGAAATAAAATGAGATAAAGTTGTGTTCTTGAGTTTTATTAAATTTAGGAAAAGAAAACACATGGAAGGTAAAGAATGAGAAGTAAATAGCAAGTTAGAAGAAAACGTATTCTTTTTTTCAATTTGAAAATAAACAGAAAGAAAAGAAAGGAAAGAAAAAATAGGAAACAAATGAGAACAAAAATTTTGGTTTCTTTTCTTTTGTCTTATTAATGAAACTCGGGAACAATGTGTTAGTAAAGAAGTTGTTTAGAGGACGTTAGAGCGATTATTATTAAACTCATTTGTTATCAGTAACATAGCCTGGTTAAAGTGAGACAACAAGCCTCTTTAAGTATGATTATTTAAAACACAAGAAACTTGTGGTTCTACAAGAAAAGTAAATAAAAAATCTCAAAATGAAGAAAAAAGAAATAAAATGATTATGAGAAGATTAATTAATGAATAGGAGTTGGCGGTATATGTATATATAAAAGTAAAAAAGAGCAACGGTTCCTTGCAACTCAACTGGGTGTGGGTTTAACCTTATCTTCTTCTTCTTCTTCTTGGTTCAATAATAATGTCAAAACCCCCCCAAGCCTTGAGGTTAGTTTGGAAGAAAGTAATCCCATTTGAACATGGTGGGTTTGCTAGCGTTTCTTTGATGGAGAATTCGAAGCGGATAGAGTTGGTGGAACCTACACCTACGGCCACACAGTTGCTGAAGCATCCGGTGGCTATTGTTGCTTTGCTCCCCAAAGACGCTGCAGTGTTTGCCGCCGGTGCTCTCTCTGGTGCTGCCGCCAAAACAGTGACTGCTCCTCTTGACCTGATTAAACTCATCATGCAGACTCATGGTCTTCGAGTGGGCCACCAAACTGCAAACAAAGCCATTGGTTTTATACAGGTTTTTCTTTCATTTCATTTGCTGCTATATATATTATATATCATGCATGTATGTTTGCATTGCAGGCCTTTGCATCTATAGGGAAGCAAGAAGGCATTAAAGGCTATTGGAAGGATAACTTTGCTCAGGTACACACCCTCACCTGCTCTTAGTTATATGAGAAAATCAAGTTTGTCCAACTTTTTTCAAATATAGACACCACAATTTAGCTTCTAACTTCAATATACATTCAAATTGAGCCAATCAAAATTTGCCACGTACCCCAAGACGACTAAATATGGACACTGAAATCATGAAAAGTGACTTCGGACCAATCAAAACTGTCATGCGTCTTAGTCGCCTTATTGTAGGCTAAAAGACAGACGCTTACTTAACCGGCGCCTCCTTTTTTAGCCGCTAAAAAAGGAGAAGGCGGCTAAAAAAAGAGAAGGTGACTAAGACTTAAAGGCTAAATTTAGCCGTCTTGGGTTACGTGGCGAAACCTGATTGGCTCAATTTGAATGTCTATTGGGGTTGGAGGCTAAATTTCGGTGTCTATTTTTGAAAAAAATGTAGTTAAACTTGATTAGTTACGTAATTTTCCCTAGTTATATTTCCCTATTCATTAACCTCTTTTTTTTTTTTTTGTTGTGGACCACTGTTTCAGGTAGTCCGAGTCCTTCCCTATAGCGCAGTACAACTCTTTGCATACGACACATACAAGGTAAGCAATATTAATGTTGTTCTCTTCTGCTCTGCTTCTATCTCATACCTACACTACACATGATGAAATAAAATTGTATGCGTGCAGAAACTTTTTAGGGGAACAGATGGCGAGCTTAGCCTCGTTGGACGATTGGCTGCAGGTGCTTGTGCTGGCATGACTTCAACTTTTGTAAGCTACATTCAAACCTACTTTTAATAATACCATACCTAGCTATCCACTCGAGTTATATATGTGCATATTTATTAACCTTAGAGGCCGGCTTATTTCAGGTGACATACCCGCTAGACGTCCTTAGATTACGTTTGGCAGTTGATCCCGGGTACCAAACCATGTCAGATGTAAGATTCATAATATTTGGCTTAATTATGCATCTTTGGTTAATTAAAAAAATGTATGCATGTTTTCAGGTATTTGTAAAGATGGTAAAAGAGGAAGGGTTGGGATCCTTCTATAGAGGTCTCGGACCTTCTCTTATTGGAATAGCGCCCTACCTTGCAGTCAACTTTTGTGTTTTTGATTTGTGAGCACCAATTTTGCAACTTCAACTTGTTATATTCACCAATATGTAGCTAATATTTGATGATCAGGGTAAAGAAGTCTTTGCCAGAGAAGTTTAGGAACAAACCCGAAGCATCAATAGTGACCGCGTTCGTGGCAGCTAGCATTGCCACGCTTACATGCTACCCGTTGGACACTATTAGAAGACAAATGCAAATGAGGGGTACACCTTACAACACTATTTTAGATGCTTTTCCTGGTAATTAATATCCATTATATATTTACACTTCATCAACAAACTAAATGTTCCATCTTTAAAACCTAAGTAAGTATATATATTGTTTATTTGGATTGCATTGTCTAGGTATTGTTGCTCGCGACGGTGTAGCTGGATTATACAGGGGTTTTGTACCAAACGCTTTAAAAACCTTGCCAAACAGCAGGTACTGGCTGCTTCCAAATAAAACTGATGCAATTAGTTAATATAGACATATAAAAATAAAAATGATTTTTGAAAAATGTGTCGCTTTGTTTTGTGTTGTAGCATTAAGCTGACTATCTTCGATGGTATGAAGCGATTGATCTCTACAAGTGAGATAGAGTTCCAAAGAATCATGGAAGAAAACCGGAAGCAGAGTCCCAATGCTTCAAGTTTTTAGATTTATTAATTAATTCTAGTTCAAGGTATCCACTGCTAGTAGTATCATATCATTGGTTTGATTCGAAGATCATTTTTGACATTGAGTACGAACAAGTAAAAGCTTTACATTCATTCAAAGTTGTTTTGACTTGAGCAATACAAAAGTATTTCTGTTGAATGCATATATATAGATCAACAAGTGTGTAGGAGTATTATCATTCTATATATTGCATAAAAATAAAAATTAGTCAATTATTAGTATTTCTTCCTGCAGAGTGCTTAAATATCACAACATACAGTTTGAGGCAACTGGCAAATGGTGTTGTTGAGTTACATTTCCGAACTCCTTGAAAATTCTTATGTTGTATCACGCAGTTCGAGGTAGTCGTAACGATCATGATCATGATCATTATCTTGCCGTGTATGTTTAACCTTAAACAAAACAACAACCGGAAACCAACCTTAATACCTAAAATGTAATTCGGTTAGGATACCGGATTTACTTCCAAAAAATAAAAGAAAAACCCGTGTTGGGTTCGAGACAAACTTTTGTGTGAAGATCCAACAACCCTGGATTAGATCAGAAATGAGAAACTCCAAAACATCACCAAATTGATTAATCTACATTTTATTTTATAAAACATGGACTAAAATTGAAGACATGATGCCTGATCAGGTATCTTATTTATATGGAACTGGGAAAATAGTTTGATTAATTAATAATTCGGTATTTGTGTTGTGTTGATAGAATTTGAAAATGAGACAGGGTTGCATTGCAACAATTTGATTATTAAAACATTATTTAATTATGATTTCACCCACCGTCCATGCTTTACATGAGTGGCCGTTAATAATAATAATAATAATAATAATAATAATAATAATAATAATAATAATAATAATAATAATAATAATAATAATAATAATAATAATTTTTAATTCATCTAGTGCACACATCTTCATTGCACATATCATTTAATAACACAAACACATCCAAATATAAAAAAGAAATAAGTAGCAAAAGGACACAGGAGATGTGATTATGAAGTTAACAACCGTCCATTCACTAAGCATCTTGTGATGAGGATTTCCTGGATGATCATCCTTGTAATTGGTTTGCAATTACATACTCTACCACATGTTGTATACACTAATCAATACCTGAGCCATCAACAGTCTCTGTTGTTAGCATTCAAAGACGACCTCGTTTATTATGATCATTCGATTGCTGCAGGGTGGAGTACAACTCTTGACTGCTGTGACTGGGGTGGGATCACATGCGACAGGCACGGTCGTGTTATAGGACTCGATCTCAGCAGCCAAAGTATCAGTGCCACCCTCAACGACTCCTCGACTCTTTTCGCTCTAGCTTACAACGACTTTGGTTCTGCAGGTTTATTATTCCCGTCTGGTTTCGGTAACCTCACTCACCTCACTTATTTGAATCTTTCCAATACTTATTTTGAAGGTCAGGTTCCTATTGAAATCTCCTTGATCACAAGGTTGGTTACCCTTGATTCTCTTCGTCTCGTCCAGATACGCTTTATCTTCAAAATCCAGATCTTAAGATGCTAATTCAGAACCTTACAGAATTAAGACATCTCTATCTAGACAATGTGAACATTGTGACACATGATTGGTCTGGGTTTATATCTTCTTTATTACCCAATTTGCAGGTTTTAAGCTTGAAAAGCTGTAATCTTTCCGGGTCTTTAGAGGACTCATCGCTTGCTAAGCTTAAACACCTTTCGGTTATTATTCTAGATGGAAACACCTTTTCGTCTGGAATCCCTGAGTCCTTTGCAGACCTCCAGAATATTACTGTTTTGAGTCTACAAGGATGCAATCTTAGTGGCCTGCTACCATATAAGATCTTTCAGGTCCCCACTATAAACACGATCGATCTTTCCATGAACGTAGTGCTTGAAGGCCCTCTTCCCGATTCCATGGGTGCTGTTGAGCTTCAGAATCTGATTCTTAGCGGCACACGGGTTGGAGGGAAACTACCGGATTCTATTGGTAGTCTTAAAGCACTGTCTCGCGTAGAGCTTAGGGGTTGTGAGTTCAATGGGCCCATTCCGGAGTCGATGCAAAACCTTACCCGTCTTCAAGTTCTAGATCTATCCTTTAACCAGTTAACGGGTTCAACTCCATCGTTTCAGTCGTCCAAGAATCATCTAGTGTGGGTAGGTTTGAACCAAAACAAGTTAACCGGCGGAATCCCTTCGTTTGAGTGGGAAGGCCTTGATAAGCTTGAGTACCTTGATTTGGCTAATAATTCCTTGACTGGGAGTTTTCCAGACGCTTTTTTAACACTAAAGTCACTTGAACATTTAGACCTTTCCTACAACTCCTTTTCTGGCAAAACTAACGACGACTCTATAAATGCTTCTTTTTTTTCGTACCAACTGAGAACCATAGATTTGAGTAGCAACAAATTTGAAGGGCCACTACCTGGATTCATCTTCAAACTTGCAGCCATTTCGAGTCTCGAGCTTTCTGCAAATAAATTCACAGGCAGGGTCAACCTGCACATGTTTGCAAACTTGAAGGAGCTCTCGGTGCTTGATCTCTCGTATAACAATCTTACCGTCAGCGTAGAAGCAAACAACAGCTTTTCATCACTCTCTAAACTCAACAAGCTCAAATTAGCTTCATGCAAGATGCAGCAGATTCCTGATTTAAAGAACCTATCAGGACTGGCGATGCTCGATCTTTCAGACAACCAACTAAGTGGTGAAATACCCAGCTGGATCTGGGAAACTGGAAATGGCTTTCTCCGGCAGCTGAATCTGTCATATAATAAGTTTTCAAGCCTGCAAAAACCGTACACTTTTCCTTTTCTACTTGACGTTCTTGACCTGCATTTTAACAATCTGGAAGGAGACATCCCCATTCCTCCAACTCGAGTTTATGTTCTCGATTACTCCAACAACAAATTCGGATCTTCAATCCCTGTTGACTTTGGCAATGCGCTCACCTCCACCTTCTTCTTCTCCGTCTCCAACAATAAGTTGGTGGGGCCCATCCCTCAATCAATATGCAATGCCAGCAGCCTGGCTGTTCTTGATTTATCTAGTAACAGCCTCAATGGCACACTGCCTTCATGCCTGGCGGAAAATACAAAGACTCTTAGAGTACTTAATCTAAGAGGAAACAACCTCACAGGCAATGTTGTGGACGCATTTCCAGAAAGCTGTGATCTGCAAACACTAGACCTTAGTGCGAATCATTTTCAAGGACCCCTTCCCCAATCTCTGGTGAACTGCAAAAATCTCATGGTTTTGGATCTCGGTCATAATATTATAACAGATACTTTTCCATGCTGGCTGAATAACCTGTCCAGCTTGCATGTTTTTGTCATACGCTCCAACAGATTTCATGGGAACATTACTTGTCTGGGATCCAACAGCCTTCAAATCATGGACATTGCTTCCAATAGATTTTCAGGTGTTTTACCTCCAACTCTGTTCACAAGTTTTCAAGGAATCATTAACAATACTCGATCAAAGCCCGACTATCTCTACTTCCAGCATCCGGCTATTGATGTAATCTATTATCAAGATTCAACGAGTGTCGTCCTCAAGGGAACAGAAAGAAAGCTTGAAAAAATTCTCAACATCTTCACTTCCATTGACTTCTCCAACAACAGGTTCAATGGGAGTATATCTGTAACACTTGGTGATCTAAAGTTGGTCAAACTTGTCAACTTTTCCCACAATGCGCTGACCGGTCCACTCCTGATGTCAGTTGGAAAACTGATCAATCTTGAATCACTGGACCTCTCGGTGAACAAGTTAAGTGGAAGCATTCCATTACAGCTTGCAAGTCTTTCATTTCTTTCATTCTTAAATCTGTCATACAATGAGTTGTCGGGACGCATCCCACGTGGCTCGCAATTTCAAACATTTACACGCTTGTCATTCAAAGGTAACCAGGGGTTGTGTGGTATGCCTTTGAACAAGAGCTGTAGTAACATGAATAATGCTACTTCAGAGCTTCCTACAGAAACGAACGAAGATGAAAGTGATCTGTATGTGAGTATTGGATTGGGATTTGTTGTGGGGTTTGTGATGATTATTGGTCCACTTGTTTTCCTACGGAGATGGAGGATATGGTACAATAATCATGTTGATGGGTTACTTTCAAGGATTATGAAAAGCAAGGATGAAGGCCCATGACGAGAGCATCATTTGTTGACATCAATAGTTAAGATTTCAAGAAGAAACCAAGTTCAAGTGCAGAAACAGAAAGTTCGATGGGCACCTGCCCAACTCTGGATAACTTGTAAATATAAAAGCAGAGAATTTTAGAATTTTAGCTCTGCTCATCATGGATGCATCTAGGCTTAAAGTTTTGTAAAATCGATGTCATTTATCCTTGAAGTTAAGATAAATCTGATTGTTGTTTTAAACTGAAAACAGGTAGTACTATTTTTAGTTTTCTGTCGTGTAATCACTTTATTTCGATGAATACTTGTGTGCAAATGATATTGTAAGCAATGTCTTATCTTAGTTTGAGATGTGTTTTGATGTAATAAAGCAAAATCATTACATACGCCTTACGCCAATTAAAGACCTATAAAGCTAATTATCCAAATCATGGTATGGTGCTTATCTTAAAAGTATGAAGATTGGTTATTATTTCATGAAATGGCCCCTATTCAAGAAGAAAAATAAGGAGATGCATTATTTTTTAATCACTGTAAACTAGAAATAAAATAAACAAATTTAGATAAATAGTGTTGTTAAGATAAAACAATCTGCAACTTCTTTTATTGAGAGCAATAAATATTTGTATATCCAGAAATTTGGAACATGGGATAGGAACTTAAAATCCCATATATATTTTCAATGACCTGTTTACATTTATTCAAGTGCAGAAGATGACAACAAAAGAGCAATTTTCACATATGAATTGTGTTCAAGCCGACTCGATGCTTTTAACAAACTTCTTCGCCTGTCCAACAAACCAATTAGAAGTAATCAATCATATGAAAACATTATCAAAGACGCTTAAAATGACAAGGCGCAAGAGAAGCATGTGTATTGAGAGCAAAGTTTCATATCAGAGCTACTCAGACTAGTACTTAACTTCGCTTGAAAATGAAAAAAATTGTAAATTTCATACCTGCTCTAAGGTCAGAAACATGATGACATTCCAAGAACCCAACCTTCCAAAATTCGGGATAAAGCCTTTGTAGAAAGAAAATGGTCCCTGACAAATCAACCAAATCAACATCACTTTCTTTTCAATACTAAAACTCGTTGATTTAAGTAAACAATTTGATTGATTCTTCTCAAATCCACATAACAAACTTGTGTTAGGTGAGCTTACATCATTCTTGAGTGTCTTCACAAAACAATCTATGGTGCCTTTGTAACTTGGATCTCCCATCATCCTTGATTTTACCTGCCAAAACACACAAATGTAAGTATGCATTCATCCGTTTTTTTGGTTTTGTTTATTTAAATGTATTAACAAAAAATAGTAATACATTATTGTTGGTTTAATTTAGAATAAGAATAAGAACAAAACTATGTTATTTATAAGTACCACATCCACTGGGGATCCAACGCAAACGGCAACAAATCCTGCACCTAAACCCGATAAAAGATGGGTGACGACATTATCAGTGAATCCAGGGATCTTCAGAATCGTCTGCAACGTGATAGACGGTTAAAAAACACTTGAAATTCCAATAGTTAATTGTAGTTTCTTTCACAAATACCAACCTGCTTCACTTGATCATAACTAGCCAACTCGGCAGCATTTATTATAGCATTACGGGCAACATTTGGGCCCAACCCAGTCCATAGAGCTCTAACCCCTTCCTGTATGCAATTAATTAACTTATAACTTAAATAAAATCAAGGAATGAAATGAAGGTGGTACTACGTACATTACCTGTCTGGCTATCGTTGAATAAGCATTTAAAGCACCAGAGTAACGCCTTGGCACGCCAGGTGCAAGTTTCCCTTCAGCTTGAAGCCGAACCTTGACTAGATCAGTAGGATTTGCGATGGATATTGCAACAGCACCTTTTTTTTTTGGAATAATAATGAGGCATCAATAAACATAAGAATAATAATATTTGATGATTGAGAGAGACATATTATTTTGTTACCGACCGGTTGTGAGGCCAGCAAGTATCTTAGTGGTCAAAGGGACGTCTCCGACAAAGTTATCACCGACATACAAGTTTTTAATCTGTGTTGGCATTTAGAAATGATATTGTTATGCAGAAGAAGATAAAGATAATAAAAGAAACAAGGCATATGTAGGTATGTACAGGTTCATATAATCCAATTCTTAAGCCTCCAAACAAGCATTGGCGATGTAAACCGGGTACAATGCCTTTCCACAAAGAGGCGAGGCCTTCTTCCCGTGCAATAGTGGCCACCGTACCCAGCATTCCCCTGTATTTTGGTCCATGATCAGCTGCAGCTATCTTCTTTTGCAACTGAAGCCTGACCTTTGCAGTGTCTAATGGAATTGTACAGATCTAAAGCAGTTCAAAGTAATATTATATATCTATGTTAAGGCCAAACAAGCTAATTAATTAGCAATGAAAGTGAAGATAATATATAGAATACAAGTAAGAATAGTAACTTAACTAACTAACTAACTAACTGACCTCAGCAAAACAAGCTGCGAAAGCGCTGCTAGCGAAGATGCCCGGGAATGATATGTCGGATTTGGAATCTCCGCCGGAGACCATCGCCAAACAGAAACAGAAGAGAAAGAACGAACAGGTAATTAATGTGTTTAATAATAAAAATAATAATAATAGGAAGGAAGGAAGAAAGAGAATATTAAATGTGAGTGGGAAACAAGGAACTTGTGTGTTGATGCCTCCCTCACTCACAAAGATCTTTTTTTTGTAACTAACAATCGGTAAAGTTAAAATACACATACAACAAAAATGAGAAAGTTAAAATACACATACAACAAAATGATCTTAGATTTGAATAGTTGAGATTAATTTAATAAATAAAAATTGATGGAAATGTTTGTTGACTTTCTCTCTCCACATGCAAGGCACATGTCAATTCCTACTTCATTTTAAAATGTCCATAACTTTTTCATATGACATTATTTTTTAAAAAAAAATCACCATAATAATAAGCGTTTTTTTATCTTTAATATGAGTATCATATTGTTATATAAAAATAAAAAAAAATTGATGGATTTTTTTAGTTGTGTTTTTTTGTTATTCATTGTGTCTTTTAGTTTAGTTTTCATATGAATTGTATTATAGATTTTGATCATTATATTTTTCAATTGGTACTCATATTAAAGACAAAAATTAAAACAAAGATTACGTCACTGTGTCGTTTTGTTCGTCATTAGCTTTTAGTCATTGTGTAATATGTTCATTGTCTTTTATTCGGATTGACATATGACAAATTCATTTAATTTGAGAAAAATAGTATTGCGTTCATTGTATATTACGTTCAAGTCATTGTGTAATATGTTTGTTTCCATTGTGTTTTACGTTTCAAGTCATTGTGTTATATATATTCACCATTGTGCCTTACGTTTTAGGTCATTGTGTTATACGTATTCACCATTGTGTCTTACGTTTTAGGTCCCTGTGTTATACGTATTCACCATTGTGTCTTACGTTTTAGGTAATTGTATTATACGTATTCACCATTGTATTTTACGTTTCAAGTTATTGCGTAACATGTATTAATCATTGTGTTTTATGTATTAGATAATTTGTTGTTATTTTATCATTGTTTTTACATATTATTATTACACAACGGTGTTATTAGTATTTTAAAAAAAAACATAATGATGAGTTGAAAGACACAATGACGAAAAATGACATAATGATGTACGAAAAGACACAATGGTGTGCGAAAAAACACAATGACGAAAAAAGACACAATGATAAGCGAAAAGATACAATGGTGTGCAAAAAGACACAATGACGAAAAAACACACAATGATAAGCGAAAAGACACAATGGTGTGCGAAAAGACACAATGGTGTGCGAAAATACACAATGGTGTGCGAAAAGACACAATGACGAAAAAAGACAAAATGATGAAAAAAGACACAATGATAAGCGAAAAGACACAATGATGTGCGAAAGACACAATGACGAAAAAAGACACAATGGTGTGCGAAAAGACATGATGTGCGAAAGACACAATGACGAAAAAAGACACAATGGTGTGCGAAAAGACACAATGACGTGATTTTTGTTTTAAATTTTATATAACAAAATCATACTCATATTAAAGATAAAAAAACGCTTGTTATTATGATGAATTTTTTTAAAAAAAATATCATACGAAAAAGTTATAAACGTCTATGAGGGTAAAGTTAAAATACAAAGGACAACAAAAATGAAAAGGGTGAAATATAATTTAATCAATTGATCTTAAATTTGGATGGTGGAGATTAATTTAAGAATAAAAATTGAATAAAAATTGATGAAAAGGACATGAAAATAATAACCCACTTATGATGACTTTCTCTCTCCAATGCAAGGCACATGTCAATTCCTTCATCATTTTAAAACGTCTATAACTTTTTCATACGACATTTTTTTAGAAATTTTTTTTACCATAATAACGAGCGTTTTTTATCTTTAATATGAATATCATATTGTTATATAAAAATAAAAAAAATTGATTGGTTTTTTATATTGTGTTATTTGGTTGTCTATTGTGTTTTTCTATGTATTGTGTTATATATTTTGGTCATTGTGTTTTTCAATTAATACTCATATTAAAGAAAAAAATTAAAACAAAGATTACGTCATTGTGTCTTTGTGCTCAACGTTTGCTTTATACTTATCTTTGTGTTTTAGTCGTTATGCTCAATATTCACTTAATTTGAAAAAAATAGTATTATGTCGATTGTGTATTACGTTCAAGCCATTGTGTAATATGTAGATTCCATTGTGTTTTACGTTTCAGGTCATTGTGTTATATGTATTTACCATTGTATCTTACGTTTCAGGCCATTGTGTTATATATATTTAGCATTGTGTCTTACGTTTCAGGTTATTGTGTAATATGTATTCATCATTGTGTTTTATGTATTAGATAATTTGTTGGTCTTTTTCATTATATATATATATATTATAACACAACGGTGTTATTAGTATTTAAAAAAACACAATGATTAGTTGAAAGACACAATGGCGAAAAAACACAATGATCAGTTGAAAGACACAATGGCGAAAAAACACAATGATCAGTTGAAAGACACAATGGCGAAAAAACACAATAACAAACAGAAAGACACAATGATTAGTTGAAAGACACAATGGCGAAAAAACACAATGATCAGTTGAAAGACACAATGGCGAAAAAACACAATAACAAACAGAAAGACACAATGATTAGTTGAAAGACACAATGGCGAAAAAACACAATGATCAGTTGAAAGACACAATGGCGAAAAAACACAATGATCAGTTGAAAGACACAATGGCGAAAAAACACAATGATCAGTTGAAAGACACAATGGCGAAAAAACACAATAACAAACAGAAAGACACAATGATTAGTTGAAAGACACAATGGCGAAAAAACACAATGATCAGTTGAAAGACACAATGGCGAAAAAACACAATAACAAACAGAAAGACACAATGATTAGTTGAAAGACACAATGGCGAAAAAACACAATGATCAGTTGAAAGACACAATGGCGAAAAAACACAATGATCAGTTGAAAGACACAATGGCGAAAAAACACAATGATCAGTTGAAAGACACAATGGCAAAAAAACACAATGATCAGTTGAAAGACATAATGACGAAAAAACACAATAACAAACAGAAAGACACAATGATTAGTTGAAAGACACAATGGCGAAAAAACACAATGATCAGTTGAAAGACACAATGGAGAAAAAACACAATAACAAACAGAAAGACACAATGAATTAGTTGAAAGGCACAATGGCGAAAAAACACAATGATCAGCTGAAAGACACAATGGCGAAAAAACACAATAACAAACAGAAAAACACAATGATTAGTTGAAAGACACAATGACGAAAAAACACAATGATTAGTTGAAAGACACAATGACGAAAAAACACAATAACAAACAGAAAGACACAATGACGAAAAAAGACACAATGGTAATCAAAAAGACACAATGACGTAAATTATTTTTTATTCTTATATAACAAAATTATACTCATATTTAAGGTAAAAAAAACGCTTGTTATTATAGTGAATTTTATTTTAAAAAAAAAATCATATGAAAAAGTTATAGACGTTTAAAAATGATGGGGGATTAACATGTGACTTGCATGTGGAGAGAGAAAATGTGTAATATTACTTTTATACCATTTTCCTTTGATCCATACTTAACACATGTCAATTAATTAATTAATTATGGCTTTTCATAATTCTCATTTTTGTTTCACTTTATAGAATAAATTGACCCCTAAAATGATGGGGTATTAACATGTGCCTTGTATGTAGAGAAAGAAAATGTGTACAATTAACTTTATACCCTTTTTCTTTTGGCCCTCACTTGACACATGTCAATTATTTATGGCTTCTCACACTTCTTATTTTTGTTACCCTTTGTAGAATAACTTGACCCTCGAATCCAATATATCTAATTTTATGCCATCTTTGGAGGACTTCAAATCATGTTTTTACTTTTCATGATTTTATTAAATAAACAACAATCTTTTATTAAACCCCTACCAAATCGATCTAATGGCAAAAGCCATTAAAGTTATCGCTAGTTAGTTTTAGGGAAAACCTGTCTATTCAAAGGACCACTTGTGCTAAAACTCGGACGTCATCAAAATCGAACTTGATATCACAAAGATGTTAGCATTTCTTCATCGAGCCACTCATGCTCCCCAAAGTGTTATATGTAGGGTATGACCGGGTATTGAAAAATTGGGTATTGGCGATACCCGGGTCGGGTTCGGGTCCGGGTTCAAGCATTGCCTCTAAAAATCATACCCTATGTATTGGGTTTGGGTCGGGTATAGAACCGGGTATTTGTATACCCAACTTCCGGGTATTGAAAAACCTTATTTTCGGGGTTTTTGGGTTTTTACAGAGTATTTTTCAGATATAGATTAGATTTTTAAGGGGTTGCACTTTTTAGGGGTATTTTTTGGGTAATTTCATGTATAGATCGGGTATTTGAAAAACATGGTTTTAGGTATTGGAGAAACCAAGTTCCGAGTATGGAACTGGTTCCAGTTTTCGGGTATTACCGGGTACAAATCGGGTCTAGTTCGGGTACGAGTTTTGGTACTGAAATACATACCCTATCTATACCCTACGGGTTCAGGTATTAAAACTCTGGCTATAAAAAACCGGTTCCAGGTTTTTCTTTCGGGTTCGTTTATTTTTCACCTCTACTCTACTCTTTCTTTTAAGCTACTTTTGCTAGGGCTTTTTTTAGTTTAGGCTTGTTTTTTTTAACTCTTACAACCATTTTATCTCAAGCGGGTTTGGAAGAAGACTCTACTTAATTCGAAGGCGATACGCCTTGCTGCCTTTACGAGGATTTCCCTCCCTTTCGCTTCTTTTGTTTGAACAGGACCACATTGACCGATGGAGGAGAGAACCCCCGAAGTAAACATAAAGAAGGGGTTTTCTTGTAAATAAATTCGGCGCAGTCGTTACTGACAAAACTAAATTGGACTAAACGTATCGGGTGGAAAACTGTTTTTGAGACATGAATTTTCATTCCTATCGAACCGGTTTGAAATCAGTTTGAAAAAAAAATTAAAAATAAAAATAACCAAGGTTCAAACCATATGTATATAATTAATTCATTGTTTGGGTAATTGGGTTTGGCGTTGGTTATCTGGTTCAAAGGCCAACACTTCAGTAAATGCACCCAACATTTTGTCAGAAGTCCCTTTATATCGTTTATTTAATAGAACAATATATATTTACTTCATTTAGTTAATCAAATAAATACGAACAAATGTTTCAGACGTTCATTTATGTTAGTCAACTTCATTTAAGTTTATTTATTTAAGTTCCTATATGTCCATTTGTTAACATTCATTTGTGTTCGTTAGTTATGCTTGTTGCTCAATTTCGTTCGTTTGTGTATTCATTAAAATATTTTTTGGCCCATTACATTTTAATTTGGTTTTATGAAATTAAAAACCAGTCACTACAATATAGTATATAGTTATATAATATTGAAGAAACACTAAATGACCCCGGCAGATTAAGGATAATCTGGGGGTTAAGTAGATGTTTCTCACGAGGGTTAGGTCCGGCAAAGATGCTTATTCTTCTCAACCTGCAAAACAGACACCGTAAGCTCGTCATTGAGAAGGGGGGGGGGGGTTCCTCCTTGTGACCACCCTCCGGCGTGAGAATCAGACTAGATTGCTCTGAATATAAGTGTATATTGAGAGAAATAGCTAGAGAGAAGATAGGATGATGATACCGTTCCAAGGTGTTGGAGTATTTATAGCCGAAGGTAGGTTTCCAAGCAGGTACGGCCAGCTGTATATAATATTCCTTTTCCACCAACCACGGGCTACGTTCGTGCCACGATGGGAGTTGGTGGGTAGGCAGCGGCTGATAGTGACATTTTGTACTGGAGCGTGCTGCTCCTCGTACTACTGTCGGTGAGCTGTCACTCTGTGATTGGTTCATGGGTTGCTTTTGCCAGATCTTGTCTATTTGTCCATATCTTGGTAGGTATAGTACAAAAGATCTTCTAGAAGCGTACGGACTGGCTCTTTTGGGCGGGAATATTCCCGCCCTGCTCATTCCCTCTTCAGGTGACATTACTGAAGTACGAGTTAGTGCCTTATGCGTGTAGCCTTACTGTTAGTGCGGGTAGCCCTCCTTCTTGGCTTGTATCTGCAGCTGCGGGAACAGGCAGGGTACTTTACCAAGGGAGGCTTTCCTGCGGGAACAGCTGGCTTACTGCGTGTAAGGTCTTCATCTCTCTGAGCATGGTGGGTCCTGCGGATCCAGTTGGTCTTTGCGCAGACGTCCCTCTTCAAGGTGAGTCTTGCGGGTCCAACATGGCTTTGCTGGGACCTACCTCTTCAAGTCCCCCAAGTCCATTGTTCTTCTCATGAATTGTTAATGAGGGAAACTTTTGGACTTTAAGCAAGGAGTTTTGAAAAGGGTTTTTCGTTTTTTAAGGTTTTCCGTGGGGATTCTTCCCGCAGTTTTCCTAATGTCACTTGCAGAAATTCCCGACTTTTCTGCCTGATCTTTGGGTATGATGCGGGTAGGTGTGTAACCTCCTCGCAAGTCGGGAGCGTTGAGTTTCATTTGTGTAGATTCTCCACGAGGTTTTGGTAGTTTGACATAGTGATCAGTTATGTTAAACAACCAATTCCACCTTGAAGCTTCAAACAATCTAGTTCTCAACGTTCCTGCCATGCGAGGGTGCTATTTCTCTTTCCGCAAGCATGGCCCATAAGATCCTTCTTGGTTTCAATTCCCTGCAGGTGCTAAGTATGTGAAGGGTTTTGCCTTGACACTGTACCCGCACTTGTCTTAGGGTTTCTTGTTTTCCAAGGTAAGGGGGGTATATTCCCTCTTATTTTTGAATCTTTTTGGAATTCGGAGAGTTGGTGAAAGGATAAGGACAGTCCAAACGGTTGAAGGGACGTTGGCGTCTTCTGACGGTTTCAGGACGTGCAGGAAGTTATGACGACGTGACAGCATGTGGTCAATCAGGACGCTTTTTCAGGCGCGTGGGCGCGAGTTTCATGACACGCGCCATTCCGACGCCTGTTGCCAGCTTGCTTTATCCACGTGTCGCCGTGTCATTGCGCCTGCGCTTTTTCTCTCATCTGTGACATCTGCCCGATCCGACCCGACCCAGGTACCCGTTTCTCTGACCCGATCTCTTTCTTTTATGATTTAGTATTTATTTATACTTATATTTTACTTTTAAAAATAATATATATATTTTCCTTCCCGCCTCTCTCTCTCTTTCTTTCCGCCGTCCCGTCCCTCTCCTTCTCTCTTTCCGCCTTCTTTTCCCTCTTGTCGCCGTCCCGCCCTTACGCCTTGTTTCCCTCTTTTTCTTCTAACTCTTTGCTTGTCCTTTGTTCCTTCCCGCCTAAGGTTGTCTGCGCAGCTCCACGCGCCAGACCCCTTACAAGGAATCCTGCGTGAAGACCACCTGTACAGCGATTCGCGAGACGAACTCTTCTCGCAGCGCGCTAAGAATTGTAATTCTTCTCGCAGCGCGCTAAGAACGGTAGTTCTTCCCGCGACGCGCTAAGGATTTGTAGTTCTTCTCGCAGCGCGCTAAGAATCGTAGTTCATCCCTCGACGCGCGAAGAATTATAGTTCTTCCCGCGGCGCGCTAGGAATTTTAGTTCCTCCCGCGGCGCGCTAAGAAATGTGATTCTTCCCGCGACGCGTTAAGGTTGGTTCTGTCTGCCTTCGCGCTCGCGCACTTTTGCCTTAGCGCCTTAGCCTTCTCGCTCTAAACCCTTTGAGTTTTCTTCTGTTTAATCTAGCCATTTGCTTTTGTGATGTCTTATCTTTTGAGCTGTTGACCTAATCTGCTTTATGTCTGAAAAGTTGCTTTCGGCGCAGCATGCGCGCCAACCCCATTGGTTGGCAGATAAAGTGACTGACATAATCTTTTGAGATCTGCTTTTTCCATGCTTGACCAGTAACTTTATCTGTCCTCTCCCATGCCTTTTTCTGAATCCTGTCAGCCTTTTTCTCTTTTTCCCTGCTACCATATCTTTTGATATCTTTACTTTTCAGAACTTTTTACTGTTGATATCTTTTCTTTTACTTTTGGAGATCTTTTCTAGGGTTTGTGTCCCCTAGGGTTTGCCTATATATAGTACTATTTTCTTAACACTTCACACACTACACTTATTCTCTTCCTCCCTTTTTGCTCTCTGCCGTTGTTCTTCAGCCGCCTCCCTCCTCTCTTGCCTCCGTCTTCCTCCCTGTTCTGCCCTGCTTTTCCGGTAATATATATATATAATAATTTACTTATTAATTATGCTAACTTATAATCAAGACTTAAAACCGATCGTTAAAACAATAATCTTATTTATAGGTTAACTTGTGCTTGTTTAAAGTTGGTTCTTGCTTTATCTTACACCGCATCGTTTATCAAGTGAGTAATCTCGTACCTAATCCCTTTTTGCTTTTAATGTTTTGGGATGTTCATGTGTTCATACAAACTTAGAGTCTTAAACTTGTTTATGAACTTTAGTCGCGCAGTATCCCATGTGTTGAGGACGTAGACTTGGCTGTTATTTGTATGTGTGGATCATTAACCGTCTTGTCGGTCTATTCCGCAGTTTTCATGGTACCATTAGATGAACACGGGAGAACTATCGTTTATGATTTTCTCTTTTGTTACACTTGCACAGTTAGTCTTGTTTGTGAGCTCAATTGTGAGCACTGGCAGTCTTGTCTCTTAGAGTTGGTCCCGATCTGATTACACCCTTGTTGAAACCCAGACATACACATGTTGCGCGCAGATTTATTGTTATCTATGTATTGTATTAAACTTGATTTCTCACCAACACGCAAGTGTTTGACGTTTATTTTAACACATGTTCAGGTTTGCAGTAGCTGTTTTGGAGCTTGTGGACACGTAGGAAGTTTTCTTTATGTTGGACCTAGATTAAAATGTATCAAGACAAGTTATTGCTGTTCGAATATTATGATTTACAATATATTGATTTATGATGATTTATGTTATCTTGTGTTTACCCTGCGCGTGCGCGAATGAATGTATTTATTAAATATTGACACCCAATAGTGTCACGAGTAATGAAACAATATGTGGCGCCCCGATGTATAATCCGCCTTTGGTCGGGGTGTTACAGATTGGTATCAGAGCTCGTTGACTTTAGGATAGGTGGTTAGACGTAACGGCCTAGAATACCTAAGAGTCCCTTCTCGCGCATGAGAGAAATCTCATGTTTGCGCGCTTATTGTTAATTACTCGTTATTTATGAATATGCTCGCGCTTGCGCAGTATATGATTTTATGTTTTATTTCGCGATATTTCGATTTTTGTTGAATTTCGATTTTTTATTGATTTTACTTACATGTTCGTTTGTTGGATTTGAAAATCCGAAAAGTCATGGTGATACATGAATAGTTGATTTTCAATTTCCATTTACGATTATGTTCTGAGGTTGGAGACTTGAAAAGTCATGGTGATACATGAATTGTCAACCTCCAATACTCATTTTCTTGTATGTTTTATATTGAAGATTGAAAAGTCATGGTGATACATGAATCGTCAATCTCCAATACTCGTTTGCTCGTATATTTTAAATTGGGAATTCGGAAAGTCATGGTGATACATGAATTGTCGATTCTTGATTCGAATTTGTTACCTTTATTAAGTCTGCATTTAGGGTCATTTAATCTACTTTAACTTTTGATAGTATCTAACTCTGCGAAACCAAGCTTTATAAAGTTATACTTTGCGATAAAACCAAGATATTAACTAAAATTAAAACTTTTATAGAATGCCTCCGCTATCTCGCCGTCATCAGAGGAGAGAAGCCTCGCGCAGACGTTCGCTGCAACGTTCCCAGGAAATGGCCGCCGCGATAGCCCAAGCCTTGAGCCAAAACAATACCTCCAGTTATAACATTAAGTCCTTTAACGCGGGTAACCCTCCAAAGTTCACAGGTCTTGAAGGAGCCACCGTGATGCTCCAATGGCTCGAAAAGATTGAAAACACTTTCCTCCATACCCAATGCCCCTCAGACAGACGAACCCTATATGCTTCCAGTGTCCTGGAATCTAGAGCGCTTACATGGTGGAATGGAGTAGCTCATGCGCGTGGCGCAGAAACTGCTTCTAGCATGACATGGGAGGAATTCAAGGAAATTCTGACGCGAGAATTCTGCCCTCCCAACGAAGTTAAGCGCTTGGAGGAAGAATTCTGGAACTTGAAGCAATACAGCGGTGAAGCGCGCGAGTACGCGACGCGCTTCCATGAACTAAGCCTGCTTGTCCCTCACCTTGTTACCCCTACCCGCCGAGCCATCGAGAAGTTCCTTGGGGGTCTCCCCATGGAAATTCAAGATTCTGTATGGGCCAGAAACCCAGCAACCCTCTCTGACGCCATCGAGTTGGCCGCTGTGCTCAGCGACAACCATGTCAGAGCAGGAACCCTGTTCCTGCGGGGAACTGAGAAGACCAAACCCACCAAGACTGTCCCTGAACCATCAGAAACCAAACCAGAACCCTCACACCATAACAACCCCAAACGCAAGCGCAGACAAGTTTACGCGCTTACCAACCCACCCATTGTCCAGCAACCCATTTATCAACCTCCAGTTTACGCGCCTAACCCTCTGTCAGCTTACCCAACACCTCCTGTGGCCCACAACTATGCCTTAACCAATCCAGCACTCCCTGCCCCGCCAACTAAGAAACCTTACACAGGAAACCATCCCTTTTGCCCAACCTGTAGACTCCACCACCCACCTCAAGTCCCATGTCGACTTTGTACCCGATGTGGCCGCACTGGTCACCTTGCAGAAAACTGTAGAGTCCTTCCCGCCAATCCAATTGCGCCAACACCACCAGTCTACCCGCAGAACCCACAATCAATCTACCAAAACCCACGACCCAGATCGTGCTTTAACTGCGGTGATCCCAGTCATTTCCGGAACGCGTGCCCGAGACTACAAGTGCAAATCACACAAGCGAATCCGGTGAACCAGATTTCAAACCAAGTAACGCGTGGACGAGCTTTTAACATAACCGCGCACCAAGCGCAAGCGAATAATGACGTAGTTAATGGTACATTTTTGCTTAACGGATTTTATGCTTCTGTACTTTTTGATACTGGCGCCGATCGAAGTTTTATTTCTCGCGCCTTCGAGCAGAAGCTTGCGCGACCGCGCGATAACTTAAAAGAAGATTTTTCAGTTGAATTGGCTAATGGTGAAATTATTTTAATAAACTCAGTGATTAAAGATTGCACGCTTAACCTTAACGAAAACGATTTTCTGATCGTCCTCATCCCCATGCCTCTTGGAAGCTTTGATGTTATCATTGGTATGGACTGGCTTTCGCATAATCGCGCCGAAGTTATTTGCGCCAAGAAATTGATTCGCATACCTCGAGAAAATGGTGATCTTCATATTTACGGCGAAAAACCCTCCAGTGGTCTTAAACTTATGTCTTGCGCCGAAGCCCAAAGACTCATGCGGAAGAAGTGTGTTGCATTCTTAGCCCATGTGGTTAAACCTGCTGAAGAGAAGAAGCTTCGCGATATCCCTGTTGTGCGTGATTTCCCTGAAGTTTTTCCTGATGATCTTCCTGGTATCCCTCCCGCTCGTGAAGTCGAGTTCCGTATTGATCTTGTCCCTGGTGCTTCCCCCGTAGCTAAATCTCCTTATCGTCTTGCACCCGCTGAGATGCAAGAATTGGCAAGCCAACTTCAAGAGTTGACTGCTAAAGGATTCATTCGCCCTAGCTCTTCGCCCTGGGGTGCTCCGGTGTTGTTCGTTAAAAAGAAAGATGGATCGTTTCGCATGTGTATTGATTACCGCGAGTTGAACAAACTCACCATTAAAAACCGGTATCCCTTACCGCGTATTGACGACCTCTTTGATCAACTCCAAGGTGCCTCTTGTTTCTCGAAGATTGATCTCCTCTCTGGCTATCACCAGTTGCGCATCCGCGATGAAGATGTTCCCAAGACTGCTTTTCGAACTCGTTATGGCCATTTTGAATTCTTGGTCATGTCCTTCGGTTTAACCAACGCACCCGCCGTTTTCATGGATCTAATGAATCGGGTGTGTAGGCCTTTCTTGGATAAATTCGTGATTGTGTTTATCGATGACGTTCTGATTTATTCTAAGACCAAGGCCGAGCATGAGCAACATCTTCGGTTGGTGTTGCAAAAGCTTCGAACCGAGCAGCTTTATGCTAAGCTCTCTAAGTGTGAATTTTGGTCGGATGAAGTACAGTTTCTTGGCCATGTTGTTAACAAGATGGGTATCCATGTCGACCCATCCAAAATTGAAGCAATCAAGAACTGGATTACGCCATCCACTCCTACCGAAATCCGTTCCTTTCTGGGCTTAGCTGGTTATTACCGGCGCTTCATTTCGAACTTCTCGAAGATCGCTTTGCCTTTATCAGCTCTAACGCACAAAGGTAAACCGTATATTTGGGGCTCGAAGCAAGAAGAAGCCTTTCTGACGCTCAAGCGTTTGTTGTGTGAAGCTCCTGTCCTTGCGCTACCTGAGGGTAATGAAGATTTTGTCGTGTATTGCGATGCATCCAACCAAGGTCTCGGTTGTGTTCTTATGCAACGAGGCAAGGTTATCGCTTACGCATCAAGGCAACTTAAGATTCATGAAAAGAATTATACAACTCACGACCTCGAACTAGGCGCAGTGGTATTTGCCTTGAAGATCTGGAGACACTACCTTTATGGTACTAATTGTATCCTCTACACTGACCATAAAAGCCTTCAGCATATCTTTGATCAGAAGGAACTTAACATGAGGCAACGCCGATGGAACGAACTCATCAGCGATTACGATTGTGAGATCCGGTATCATCCTGGTAAGGCTAATGTGGTAGCCGATGCGCTCAGCCGAAAACCCTGCCAGCTTAACTGTATCTTGCCGCGCACGCAGCTTCACTTCGCGCCGATCCAAAGCAACCTTGAATCACGCATTCGTGACGCGCAGCGCGCATCCATCAGTAATGGTAACCTTCGCGCCGAGTTAGCGTGTGGCGCGGAAACGCACTTTGTCCCTAATCTGAGTGGAATTCTCTGTTATCTTAATCGCATTTGGATTCCCTTTGATGAGAATCTTCGCGCTGATATCCTGAGTGAAGCGCACAAATCTCGGTATTCCGTTCATCCTGGCGCCGATAAAATGTACAAGGATTTGCGCATTACTTATTGGTGGCCCGGTATGAAGAAGGATATTGCTGTGTTCGTAGCTAGATGCCTGACTTGTTCTAAAGTGAAAGCTGAACACCAACGCCCATCTGGTTTGCTCGAACAACCAGAAATTCCTACGTGGAAATGGGAAAGTATAGCGATGGACTTTATTACCAAGTTACCTTTGACAGCAAGCAAACATGATAGCATTTGGGTAATAGTGGATCGTTTGACTAAGTCTGCTCACTTTCTGCCCATTCGTGAAAACTACCGTGTTGAGCAACTCGCGCAGCTTTATGTCAAGGAAATTGTCTGCCGCCATGGTACTCCTTTGAGCATCATATCCGATCGCGATGGCCGTTTTATATCTCGCTTTTGGAAATCTCTCCAATCTGCGCTAGGAACTCGCTTGGACATGAGTACGGCATATCATCCCCAGACTGACGGTCAGTCTGAGCGAACTATTCAAACTCTTGAGGATATGCTCCGATCTTGTGTTCTTGATTTTGGAGGTAATTGGGATTCACACCTGCCTTTGATCGAGTTCTCTTATAATAACAGCTATCATTCCAGTATTGGTATGGCCCCATTTGAAGCACTTTACGGTCGTAAGTGCCGCTCCCCGATTTGTTGGAGCGAAGTGGGTGAAACTCAAATCACAGGACCCGAACTTGTTCAAGAGAACCGATAAAATCGCCAAGATCCGTGATCATCTGTTGACTGCCAGAAGCCGACAGAAGAGTTACGCAGATCGTAGACGGAAGCCTCTCGAATTTCAAGTTGGTGATCTTGTTCTCCTCAAAGTGTCGCCCTGGAAGGGTGTTGTCCGCTTTGGGAAGAAAGGTAAGCTTGCTCCTCGTTATGTTGGTCCATTCAAGATTCTCGCGCGTGTGGGAAAAGTTGCCTACAGACTTGACCTGCCGCCCGCGCTCAGTAATGTGCATCCAACGTTCCATGTATCCAATCTCAAGAAGTGTTTAGCTGACAAGAACCTTCACATTCCACTTGATGAAGTTCAAGTTGATGAAACTATGCATTTCGTTGAGAAGCCTGTTGAGATTATGGATCGCGAGGTTAAGCAAACCAAGCGCAGTCGTATCCCTATTGTTAAGGTTCGCTGGGAGTCCAAGCGCGGAGCCGAGTTTACATGGGAAAGGGAAGATCAAATGAAGATCAAGTACCCGCACCTGTTCTCTGCGCAACCTACTTCGAGATAAATTTCGGGACGAAATTTCTTAAAGTAGGGGAGACTGTGACATCTGCCCGATCCGACCCGACCCAGGTACCCGTTTCTCTGACCCGATCTCTTTCTTTTATGATTTAGTATTTATTTATACTTATATTTTACTTTTAAAAATAATATATATATTTTCCTTCCCGCCTCTCTCTCTTTCTTTCCGCCGTCCCGTCCCTCTCCTTCTCTCTTTCCGCCTTCTTTTCCCTCTTGTCGCCGTCCCGCCCTTACGCCTTGTTTCCCTCTTTTTCTTCTAACTCTTTGCTTGTCCTTTGTTCCTTCCCGCCTAAGGTTGTCTGCGCAGCTCCACGCGCCAGACCCCTTACAAGGAATCCTGCGTGAAGACCACCTGTACAGCGGTTCGCGAGACGAACTCTTCTCGCAGCGCGCTAAGAATTGTAATTCTTCTCGCAGCGCGCTAAGAACGGTAGTTCTTCCCGCGACGCGCTAAGGATTTGTAGTTCTTCTCGCAGCGCGCTAAGAATCGTAGTTCATCCCTCGACGCGCGAAGAATTATAGTTCTTCCCGCGGCGCGCTAGGAATTTTAGTTCCTCCCGCGGCGCGCTAAGAAATGTGATTCTTCCCGCGACGCGTTAAGGTTGGTTCTGTCTGCCTTCGCGCTCGCGCACTTTTGCCTTAGCGCCTTAGCCTTCTCGCGCTAAACCCTTTGAGTTTTCTTCTGTTTAATCTAGCCATTTGCTTTTGTGATGTCTTATCTTTTGAGCTGTTGACCTAATCTGCTTTATGTCTGAAAAGTTGCTTTCGGCGCAGCATGCGCGCCAACCCCATTGGTTGGCAGATAAAGTGACTGACATAATCTTTTGAGATCTGCTTTTTCCATGCTTGACCAGTAACTTTATCTGTCCTCTCCCATGCCTTTTTCTGAATCCTGTCAGCCTTTTTCTCTTTTTCCCTGCTACCATATCTTTTGATATCTTTACTTTTCAGAACTTTTTACTGTTGATATCTTTTCTTTTACTTTTGGAGATCTTTTCTAGGGTTTGTGTCCCCTAGGGTTTGCCTATATATAGTACTATTTTCTTAACACTTCACACACTACACTTATTCTCTTCCTCCCTTTTTGCTCTCTGCCGTTGTTCTTCAGCCGCCTCCCTCCTCTCTTGCCTCCGTCTTCCTCCCTGTTCTGCCCTGCTTTTCCGGTAATATATATATATAATAATTTACTTATTAATTATGCTAACTTATAATCAAGACTTAAAACCGATCGTTAAAACAATAATCTTATTTATAGGTTAACTTGTGCTTGTTTAAAGTTGGTTCTTGCTTTATCTTACACCGCATCGTTTATCAAGTGAGTAATCTCGTACCTAATCCCTTTTTGCTTTTAATGTTTTGGGATGTTCATGTGTTCATACAAACTTAGAGTCTTAAACTTGTTTATGAACTTTAGTCGCGCAGTATCCCATGTGTTGAGGACGTAGACTTGGCTGTTATTTGTATGTGTGGATCATTAACCGTCTTGTCGGTCTATTCCGCAGTTTTCATGGTACCATTAGATGAACACGGGAGAACTATCGTTTATGATTTTCTCTTTTGTTACACTTGCACAGTTAGTCTTGTTTGTGAGCTCAATTGTGAGCACTGGCAGTCTTGTCTCTTAGAGTTGGTCCCGATCTGATTACACCCTTGTTGAAACCCAGACATACACATGTTGCGCGCAGATTTATTGTTATCTATGTATTGTATTAAACTTGATTTCTCACCAACACGCAAGTGTTTGACGTTTATTTTAACACATGTTCAGGTTTGCAGTAGCTGTTTTGGAGCTTGTGGACACGTAGGAAGTTTTCTTTATGTTGGACCTAGATTAAAATGTATCAAGACAAGTTATTGCTGTTCGAATATTATGATTTACAATATATTGATTTATGATGATTTATGTTATCTTGTGTTTACCCTGCGCGTGCGCGAATGAATGTATTTATTAAATATTGACACCCAATAGTGTCACGAGTAATGAAACAATATGTGGCGCCCCGATGTATAATCCGCCTTTGGTCGCGGTGTTACATCATCCGCATTAAATTCATTGCATTCATTGCGATGAGTATATAAGGGGGGAGATGGTGTATTTCATCCATCATCTTCACTTCACTCTCCTTTTCCTTTTAAGCGATTTCCGGCGAATACTCATCTTTTCCGGCGAGCATTCTCCTGAAACCGCTTTCTTAACACTGAAAAATGTCTTCTTTTACTCAAGATCCAGAGGTTAACGTTGAGGAGTCCGACGTTTACCTTGAGAACCCGACGTCTACGTTCGATAAGGACGATAAGAGTACTGCTGGCGAGTGTCAGTGTACTCTTTCTGTCGATGTATACCATTACATCGTCAAGAAGTTCATGCTGGAGCCGTATGAGCCAGAGTTTCCGGAGCCCAACCAGACGGTGTACGATGCCCCTAAGGGCAAGATAGGGGTTTACGCCTCGTTCTTCATATATGGGAATCTAAGATTCCCATTAACGAAGTTCGTATACCGTGTTTTGGAGAAACGCGGTGTGCAGTTGACGGAGGTGCACCCAATGGCGATTGCTAAAGTTCGCCATTTTGAATGGGTGTGCCGTATTTTGGGCATCGAGCCCCGCGTCGACCGTCTGATGACCTTCTACACCTGGAGGTGCATCCAGGGTTGGTATACCCTTGTTACTTGGATCAAGGGGTTGAAGATCTGCGCTACCGAGCGTAGTCTTCGTTCTTGGATACATCGACAGAAAGGGCACTCCCTAACCTTCACGCCTCCAATTACTAGGAGACGGAAAACTCCCGATTCTCCTTGCCCAGATGCAGCCGCGCGTCGAGTTGCTTTGTCGTGAAAACGACAAGTTAAAGGCGGCGCGTATTCAAGAAGTGGCTCAGGCGCGGGCTATCCGGGAGGAGAACAGGAGACTTACCGCCATTGCTGCGGAGAAGGAAAAGGCCTTCAAGGCCCTCGAGGTTGAAGTTCAGGCCCAGCTCGAGGCCCGTTCCAAGGCTACACAAGCTGTTAACGAACAGCTTCGGTTGGCTAAGGAAACTGCGCGTAACAAAACCGAGAGGGCCACCAAGGCTGAAAATGTTGCTGAGCCTCTGCGCGCTGAGAATGAGGAGCTTAAAGCCAAACTAGAGAGGCTCCAGCAGGCTCATGATGCCTTGGCCATGGAAGACGCCAAGAAGCTCCAAGAGATCTTGGACCAGAGTGGCATGATTGACCACACTGAGCGTAAGCTGAAGGGCGTTGAAGAGGCTGCAGCTAAAGATGTGTTGCTTGCCAACCTTACTAAAAACGAAGCCGAACGCGCCCGTGATGAAGCTCAAGCTACCCTCCAGGAGGCTCTGGTCACCAAGGAGTGGCTTCTACGAGAAGCGTTGTCGCAGGTATGCAAAGCTTCATAATGTCTTTACGCTTTTCTTTATACTTAGAAAAGTTTGATATATTTTTTCTTGTTGTAGGTTGTGCATCGGATCTTCACGAACACATCTTATGACGATGCCATGAGCGCAGCCCTCAACGCTTCTCATGAGGATGGGGAAAAGGCTGGCTTCCTGCTTGGTCTAGGGTTTGTTGAGAAGGGCATCCCGCCTTCCAACTTCCATCTTCATGACGTGGACACTGAAGCTGCTTACGACCAAGCAGTGAACCAGTATGCTGCCTTCCCGCATCCAGTGGTGGAGAAGGTGAATGAAATTGCTGCTGCTGATGATGGGCTAGCTATCCTCAAGGCTTTCCTTGAACCGCCACAGGCAACTGATGGTGCGGGTTCAAGTGGGTTTGGGGGGAGTGGTCCTGAAGTTTGAACCTTGAGATCCCTTCCCACCGTTAGGATAGATTTATATTTTTGTATGCGGGTATATGCCCAGCAATTCTTGTAATGTTTGAATTTTTTATGAAATATAAATGTTTGTGCGGGTAGGACCGTCACTTTCACTTAATGACTTGCTTTATAAACGTTATATGACTTGCTCATGCACATTATAGTTTAATTTGGCACTTGTTTTGCCTCATAAACAATTTATGATTCGCTCATGCATACTTTAGTTTAACTTAGCAATTTTCCAAGTGTTTTGGATAAGTTAACCTTTCGACGCGCGGTTGTCAATAGGTTAATGTTCAGTTTCCTCTATCATGATTGTGCGGGTAGGACCGTCACTTTCATTTAGTGGGATGACCAAACTTCACCTATAACTGACCTGCGTGAAGGTTTTCCCCATCTCTTTCGAAATTTTCTAAGTGTTTTGAATAAGTTAACCTTTCGACGCGTGGTTGTCAATAGGTTAGTTCAGTTTCCTCTATCATGATTGTGCGGGTAGGACCGTCACTTTCATTTAGTGGGATGACCAAACTTCACCTATAACTGACCTGCGTGAAGGTTTTCCTCATCTTTTCCTTAGAAATTTTTTGCCGTTTTTTGTGTTTATGCGGGTTTTGCCGCCTTCCACACGCAACGACTTACTTCCCCACTTATTTTTGCGGTGAATACCGGAATATCAGTGTAGTCAGATCATAAGTATAAATGTAAGACCATCAGCGTCAATGTGATAAGGAGAATCATTTCCATTATAAGTGGCTCTAGGCCTTTTCTTTACAAGTTTGGAATTGATCTACATGCAGCCTGTGTAATTGAGCTCCCTTCCATGTTCTTGGGATGGGGGCGTCATCGAGCCTTTCGAGCCGATATGCACTTGGTTCGGAATCTCGTTGTTTACGCAGTATGTAGTCTCCAACATTGAAGCTGCAGTTTCATCCGTGTTTTCCCCAACTGGGGTTCTACACGCATTAGCCTGCTTAGCGTCCCTTACGCCACGAGGTGAGTGAGTTCTCCATTTCTGACGAATGCTTCGACGACGTCCTTCAAGTCTAAGCATTCCTCGGTGGTGTGGCCTTTTGTCCTGTGGAAGTCACAGGATTTGCTTTGATCAGCGTTTGGACGCTGTCGGATAATTGGAGCCTTCGGCCATGGGAGCCTCTCGGTGGCGAATATCTCGGTGACGCTTTTGGTGAGTGGCGTCCATCTGGAGTTCCGGTTCGACGACTGCATGTTATCCTTTCCGCCTAACCGAGGGTTTGAGCCGGATGAGGTGTCAAAGTTTACCCTTGACTGCCAAATGCCTAGCTTCCTCTTTTTGTTTAGTCGGGCGGTAAGGACGTTGTTTTCTCTTGATTTCTGAGTGTAGAGGTTTGTGCTCTGGGGAAGATCTCTACCCAGTTGCCTTTCCGTTTTCGCGAAACGTTTAGCTGCTGTCATGATGGCATCCCATGTGGATGGCATGCCATCTTTACCCGTCAATGTGCGGATAAGCTCTGGGTATTCGGCGCCTTGGATGAAAGCTGCGCGAACAAGATCTTCGCTAATAGTGCCCAGACTTAGCTTCTTTGAATTGAAGCGCGTGATGAAGTCTAGTAAAGACTCATCTTCCTCTCGGATGCAGTTGAGGATTGTCCATTGCTCTTCGCTATACTTTCTTTGTTGACTGAAGTGTTGGCTGAACTTCTGTTGGAAGTCTGCCCAATCGTAGATGTGGTGGACCGGTAGACGGTCAAACCACGCTCTAGCCGCTCCAACCAGCGTCATCTGGAACATATAACACCACGTGGGTTCCGTCCAGTTGCTGACGGTTGCCCCCGCTATGAATCTGTTCAAATGATCGTCTGGGTCGGAAATACCATCATAAGTGCCGATGTTGGGCATCTGCTTGGCACTCTTCGGGGCGATTGCTTCCGCAATGTCCCTTGCAAACTTGGACGTTTCCGCATTTGCAACAGTTGGTCTGAAGGTTTTAGAGAAGTCACGTGGGTTTCCACCCGCGTTTTTTGGTTTGAAGGTTTCTCCAAAATTCCTTCTCGGTTGGAATTCCATTTCCTTACGCTTCCCTTTCGCCCTATGGCGAGGGTTTGCGTCGCTGTCGGATTCCTCTGAATCATCGTCCCAGTACTCGCACTCATTGCTCATGTTGAGCTGTTGTCGAGTGCTTCCGAATTCGTCAGCCTGTTGGAGTGAACGTAAGCGTTCATCCAACTCGGCTTGGAATTCCTTCTGACGTGCTTCCGCCCACGCTTTAACTTGATCAAGTGTTTGGCGGGGGAGCTTCGTCTGTTGTCTTTCCACCTGGGTATCAATGAATCCCAGGGGATGATTGTTTACTGCACTTGTCCCGGCTTGGGTAACCGGGGTAGTGTTCGTAAAGTTTGTGTACTCGCCGGTGTTCCCCCCAGTAGCTGGGGTTTTAGTTACCTGGGTTTCTTGGTCACTCGCTGGCCTTGGCACCGGAGTAACCTTAACCATCTTTCCAGAAGTTTTGAAAAAACTGAAAAAGAACAAGTTCTAGCTTTTATGCACGGATGGCGCCAATGAAGAAACACTAAGTGACCCCGGCAGATTACGGATAATCTTAGGGTTAAATAGATGTTTCCCACGAGGGTTAGGTCCGGCAAAGATGGTTATTCTTCTGATGACCTGCAAAACAGACACCGTGAGCTCGTCACTGAGAAGGGGAGGGTACCTCCTTGTGACCACCCTCCGGCGTGAGAATCAGACTAGATTGCTCTTGAATATAAATGTATATTAAGAGAAATAGCTAGAGCAGATATCAGATAATATATGAAGATACAAGATAACGATACCGTTCCAAGGTGTTGGAGTATTTATAGCCGAAGGTAGGTTTCCAAGCAGGTACAGCCAGCTGTATAATATTCCTGTTCTACCAACTGTGGGCTACGCACGTGCCATGCTGGTGGTTGGTGGGTAGGTAGCGGCTGATAGTGACATGGCCGGCTGTGTACTGTTCCTTTTCCACCAACTGCAGGCTATGTACGTGCCACGACAAGGGTTGGTGAGTAGGCAGCGGCTGATAGTGACATTAAGTACTAGAGCGTGCTCCTCGTCGTACTGTTGTCAGTGAGCTGTCGCTGCTTTGGTCAGATCTTTTGTCCATACCTTGGCAGGTATAGTACAAAAGATCCTCCAGTAGCGTACGGACTGGCTCATTTGGGCGGGAGTATTCCCGGCTTTGGGCGGGAGTGTTCCCGGCTTGCTCATTCCTTCTTCAGGTGACATTACTGAATTATTTGAGAGTTAGTGCCTTGTGCGTGTATCCTTGCTGTTAGTGCGGGTAGCCTTCCCTGATGGCTAGTATCCGCAGCTGCGGGAACAGGCGGGGTACGTCACCATTGGGAGGCTTTTCCTGCGGGAACAGCTTGCGTACTGCGCGTAAGGACGTCATCTCTCTGAGCATGGTGGGTCCTGCGGATCCAGTTGGTCTTTGCGCAGACGTCCCTCTTTAAGGTGAGTCTTGCGGGTCCAACCGCGCAGACGTCCCTCTTCGAGGTGAGTCTTGCGGGTCCAACTGGGCTCTGCTGGGACCTACCTCTTCACAACCAAACGTGTGGAGGAATATTCGGCCAAAGACTGTCCGCCAGCATGAGCAATCATTCCTTCGTTTTACCAAAACGAGTGTCTCTTTTAGAAGCTTTTTTCAGAAACATTAGCGGGGTTTACACCACTGATTTTCCCAACAGACCACCCTTGGTGTTTGATTACACGAACGTCAACAATAGCTTCCATCAGAGCCTTTTGATGACACCCAAGCTAACAAGTGTGAAGAAACTCAAGTTTAATGCTACGGTTCAGCTGGTGCTACAAAACACTGCCTTGATTGGTGTTGAGAATCACCCTATGCATTTGCATGGATTCAACTTCTATGTCTTGGCTCAGGGCTTCGGGAACTATGATCCAGCTAAGGACTCCAACAAGTTCAATTTCGTCAACCCACAGGTACGGAACACGCTTGGGGTTCCCGTTGGCGGTTGGGCTGTTATCAGATTCAGAGCAAATAATCCAGGTAATTAATTCGTCATTTCACTTTTATTCTTAATAATCACAATTTCTCAACCTAATCCATTGTTATTCATTCCAACACGCGTCTAGCTATATTAAAATAAAAGTACTTTAAATAACAATAAAAAAAGAAATGATTAAGTTGTATATGTTGACTTTAATTAATTTATATCATTTTCCAAAATGAATATTATTTATAGGAGTGTGGTTTATGCATTGTCATTTGGATGTACATTTACCATGGGGTTTGGCCACCGCTTTCGTGGTGGAGAATGGAGGTACACCGGAATCAACGTTGCCGCCGCCACCTGCGGACTTTCCAAAGTGCTAGAAGTAACACATACCGGATCAGACTAGCTGCGGTCATTTTGTTCATAAAATAAAATGAAATTTTCAGCGTATATATACGTACATGTATGTATGATTTGTAATGTTTTCAATTATATTGATTTGTTGTAAAAGTAAACTCTAAATTGTATACATTTATTGTGCGTTGCTTGTCGCCTAAATAATGAATTGAAGATTTCTAGTGGAATCAAATGATCTTGTTCTCTTAATATATATGTTAATGTTAATAATTGATTTGACCCATCACAGATCACACATGATATATGAAGAACAAAATTTTATATCAAATTAACTAATTAATGAAAACGATGATACAACGGACATTTATTTTAAAACAATTGTCACATGTTATTTTCAGTTGATATAAATTAATATCAACTAAAAAGATTAGAGGTTAACTCCTATAGGTTAGGTTGCATTGTTGTTAAAAAATATATAACCGTCCCTTTTTAAAGTGAAATTTCATTAATTTTGACGTTAAATTACTAATTTTATTAAAATAAAGTTAAAAGTGGCGGAATGTTAATCAGGCAACATGCGGTGGCATTGATGGCCGAAAGACAAGGGTACGTACACCAATCAGCCGATATCCCAATGATTGAGTGTTATGTGTGTTATGTGTCTTATGTCCAAGGCTTGATGCAAAACTAATATCGAGCCGAAGGTCTCATCGGAAGCAGCCTCTCTATTCTTACGGGGTAGAGGTAAAGTTGGTTACATCTTACCCTCCTTAGAGTCCAGTGGCGGACCCAAGATTTTTATCCAACGGGGTCCTAATTTTCGGTGTTCGGATTTTTCGGGTCGGGTTAAGACAAGGAATGTAATAAAAAACAATATCATAATTAAAAGAGGGGCGAAGGGCGGAGATGGAACAGTTCAGCGCCGATATAGGATGTAGGCTAGCCGGCAAAGTGGTTGTGACTTGTTAGGTGGTTTAAATCGTATTTGTATGTTTAAATTCTGCCTCAATTACGTTATATTTGGTTGTTGCTGCAACTTTAAAACCCTAATAAACTAATCGGGTAGAAATTAACAAAGAAATAAACAAAAAAACATGAAACAAAATCAAAGGGTGTTTGAGATTTCTTATTTTACCTCTTTGTGACTTATACACTCACAAACATTTCCAATACCATATAAGCTAATAACTTTTTTTTAAAAGTTATAAGTTATTGAAAATAAGCAAAATCCCAAACACCCCCTTAGTAGTTTGAAACAAAATCAAGAATAATATTTTTAGTTTCATCTAGAAAGAAAAAAAATATTTAATTTAATTTAATGGAAGTGAGTTACAATGAAGAAACATGGAGTTAAAAATAAGTGAGTAGGTACTTACTTAGACTATCTTCAATGGTTGGTTTGGCTTGGTTCAAACCAATCCAAAAACCACCTAAACCATTGGAGTGGTTGGTTCAAACCAAAAACTAAGGTTTGAGGTTTGAATATTCAAACCATCAAAAACCACTCATAGTGGGCCCCAAACATCACATCTTTCACCCATATATATGTACACCCATATTTATATTTATAAAATATATTAAAATATTATACATATATATATACATATTTTTTATATTTATTTCAAAACTGATATATTTTTTTGTTTGTGTATTTTTCAACATAACGCCTAGTTTAACGGTTAAATTTTTTAACGATTTTATTATCTATTTTACAACGCTTAATTCTAATAAAAAACACATACAAGAAGTCCTAGAAAAAAGTTACAGGAAGTCTTAAACATTACAAGAAGTACATAGAACGGTTTAGGGATTTACGTAACAATGAAGCTCATCATACACTTCGGAATGATTTTAATGGAACATTTGTGGACGGTTAAGAATAATAATAATCCATAGGTTTTATTATTAGGCAAAAGTTTTAAATTATATCTCTTTCATTTTGTTAGAGTAACTGTTATTTTAAATTATGTAATTTTTTTTATCTATTTGTTATATTTTTGTTAATCTATTTTTTACTAAATTTTTATTATATTGCTATTTATTTAAATAAAAATTATAAAATTAAATATTTTATAGTATTTTGAAATTCTTATTTAAAATAAATATAAAAGTAAGTGATGATGTGGAAATATAAAGATGGTTTAAGAATGTGTATTGTTGGAGTAAAAAATATGGTTTTTAAGAAAGCTGATGTGGTAGTGACGTGGTGTGGCTGGTTTGAATCAAAATATGTGATGAAGATGGTCTTAGTAGTTGAGCCAGGCCCAAAAAACGTAACATAAGATATAGTTGTTGGTTGAGAACAGGACAGTGGAACACACATACACATAGCTAAGCCGGTGAATTGGCAATGGAGAAAGACGACGAGGGCGGCGGCGGAATAGGAATAGAGAAGAAGAACAAGAACAAGTGTGGTGATAGAGTGAAGGGACCTTGGTCCCCTGAAGAGGACGGCTTACTGAGTCGGTTAGTCAGCAATTTCGGTGCTAGGAATTGGACCCTCATCGCCCGTGGTATTCCCGGCAGATCCGGCAAATCCTGCCGCTTGAGGTGGTGTAATCAGCTTGACCCTGCTCTCAAGCGCAAACCCTTTACTGGTTAGTTGATTTCTTTACCTCGTGTATATTATTATATTTAGATAACCCTCTTTATTATTATAGTAGTATACTATCATCAAATAATTAACCTTTCTCAATATAATTTAGTTTCTCATTGATTTACCAACAAATATTTTCAAAACAGTTGAAGAAGACCGCATTATACTCTCAGCTCATGCGGTTCATGGAAACAAATGGGCTTCCATTGCAAGGTTGTTGCCCGGGAGAACCGACAATGCTATTAAGAATCATTGGCATTCAACGCTCAGGAAGGGAGGCACCCGCAGAAGAAAATTCACTAACGATAGTACCATTACCAAGGACGAGGAGGAGGGTATAAGAGAAGCAGAATCAACAGCAGCAGCAGCATCATCCGAAGAAACTCTGTCGTGTGGGGGAGACGGGGATGTGACAAATTCCTTTGACGATCATGCTACACTTTTCCGTCCTAAGGCTCGTGTTACTGCATTCAACATTCACCAGCAAACGGAAAGTGAACAAGGGGTACTGGTCCCTCATCAATGCGGGCATGGTTGCTGTGGCATGACTTCAACCAGCAGCAGGATGCTACTTGGGCCTGAATTTGTTGATTATGCAGAGGCTCCTTGTGCTTTTCCAGGCCATCGGTTGGCTGCATTAGCCCATGATATAAGTAACATTGCTTGGCTTCGAAGCGGCTTACACGAGGGGGCTGTGCCTCTCACCTCTGCAAATGTTTAATTCTTCACATTCAGATTCAGATGTATGTGCTGCTTGCTTATATTTCAACTAATAATTTTTAACTCATTGGCTAAATTCAAATCTCATAAGAACACTAAATATTACGCCGAGCAAAATGAATCTATGAAGTCTTTCAATCTTATAAATTTCTAAAATGAAAAAAATGATAGATTTGTAATCAGACATAGATGGGTCACTGAAATGATAAATACATTTGACACTAGTTATTGAGACTCTAGCGATGAAGTTAATTATATTCGCTTTAAGTCAGCTACTAGAGGGTAATTAGGATTGGTGAGGCATTTTTAAACTAGATAGAGGCAAGGAGGGAATAAATAAGATGACATGGAATGAATTCAAAGTGATTTTCTTTAGTCCACAAGCGTCATATGCACAAAACAGATGAGTTGTGGATGAAATCATTCTGCCCTCATTGTTAACAAGAGATCTAGTGAATTTGGGTGGATAAATCGCGCTATCATTTGCTCTTAAAGGCAGAAAAGAAGAGTGGAGTTCGTTTCCCCTTCCAAGAAAAGAAGATGAAAATCTGACAAGGGCGAGTTCAATGAACAAGTCCAAAGTTTTTTGGTCCTTGAAGATATGCGGGTTCTTGTCGTTATAAGAAGTTGACATGTTAGTTAAAAGTGTAGAAAGATAGAACAGTGTAAAAGCCCGGAGTTGAAGTCAAGGGATAGGGGACTGGTGACAAGAAGACAAGTGCAAAGGATGAATCCTTTATTATGGATAAACTACAAGCCCCTTAGGAATCTAACGTTTAAGAGTATTCTAGTATATGAGGTATATCCAAATTGCTAACTTCATATATAACAGAAAGCGTTTATTGTGGATATGCTTTACAAGTTGTAAGATCAGGTGTGGTGGGCCGTTTTGTCCACCCAAATAGCCCCAAAACCCCAGGAACACCGTCCCTTGGGGCGCTTTGGGCTGAAAGTTGGTGATTGGTGTTTTGTGGAAAGTGTCGAATTCGAGGGGGGGGGGGGTTGTTGTGTTACTTTTAATAAAAAAAATTTGCAAAATAATAATAATGAGATAATGATTGGAAAAGGCTCCATGCGCTACATCTATTTTTGTCAAAACACTCCTATGGTGACGTGTCACGTGACGTCACATAACGCAAAACGTCTTTATAAGGGCTACATCCATTACACACGATGTTATTATTATTATTATTATTATAGGATAGGATGGATAAAGGTGTAATTTCCTTCCTTGTTTAATGGAAGAAATGATCCAAAAACAAAAGTTAATAGACGACCTGACCTAGCTATCTATCCACCCACCGCCTTGGTTGGTTTCTTTTGTTTTGCAAATAATAATAAAGAACCACCACCGTTGATTGAAACAGGGTGGTGGTGGATGGGTGGTGGCGGCAACCTGTGGTCAGCGCACGTGGTTGTCGTATCGTTGGCCATCGTTTACATCTACATTTCAAGTGTTTTCGTATTTGTGAAGCAATGGTTTGGGCTCCGTTCCTCCCCTGGGATGATCCATGCCCTAGCTTTCACCGCGCTTGCCCTCATCTGTGTCTCCAGCTATCTCCGAGCCATGCTCACCGACCCTGGCCGAGTCCCTCCTTCTTTCGCACCAGACATTGAGGACAACGATCACCCTATCCATGAGATCAAACGCAAGGTACCTCTTACTATTCCATTCCCATTTCTTCTATCTGTGTCATATTTCATTCCATACTTACTACTAATTGTTAAATTTTATCATCAATTATGCCTACCTACCAACTCAACCTATACATACATCTTTCACTTTTAATTGCTACATTTATTATTTTCTCATTCTCATTTTTTCTTTTCTTCCTAGTTAGTTAAATGTTAAATGCTGTTCGCAATCAAATGTATTTTTCAAGCATAGATTAGTTTTCCTTCCTTGTTTGTAAAATTAACTTTTAAAACTCACCACCACCATCAGCGCGATAGATTTAATGTTAGCCCTGCCTTACAATGAATCTGGTGTTATAAGTTTGGAGCTTCAACTCACCCTGTTTACTGTCAACCTCATTGGTAGGTTGCTTCTACTTAACAATTAAAGAAACTGAATACACTTTTTTACATTTCAACATAACAGTCTCAACTTAATGTGTTTGCTTTTATCTCCCTCATTTTTTATTTCACTGATCACCATCCCCAAAACGGTCATATTTTACATGTTTGTGTCTATGTCACTTGCAGGGTGGGGACTTGAGATACTGCAAGAAATGTTGTCTATACAAGCCACCTCGTTCACATCATTGTCGTGTATGTAAAAGATGTGTCTTACGAATGGTATGTCTTCTCATTCTTGGTTGGATTACTCTTCTTATAAATAAATAATCAACATCGCTGGCTGACTCTTTGATTCAAGGATCATCATTGCGTGTGGATGAACAATTGTGTGGGCCATGCAAACTATAAGGTCTTCTTTGTCTTTGTTGTCTATGCTCTCCTTGCATGCGTATACTCTCTGGTATGTATCATCTTCATTTACCCTCTGTATGGATGGATATTGATGCTTACTATTGTTGTTTGAATGGATGCCTAGATTTTACTTCTAGGTAGTTTGACTGTTGATACTGAGCAAACTGAAGGTTCTTATAGAAGTGTATACGTACGTGCGATTCTACCATCAGTGTCCTTTGATTCATTTTGCTTTTCCTCATTCGTTTGCTTGCGTTGCAGATCGTTTCAGGGCTGTTGCTAATTCCACTCAGCATGGCTCTAGGCGTCTTTTTGGGGTGGCATGTATACCTAACCCTACAGAACAAAACTACAATAGAGGTGCTTTTAGATTTTTGTATGTGTTTTAATCGATAGCGTAAATGATTTTTGGGTGGAATATGCAGTATTATGAAGGGGTGAGGGCCATGTTGGTTGCAGAACAAGGAGGGAATGTGTACGCACATCCGTATGATCTTGGTGTCTATGAAAATTTGATTACAGTGAGTGAGAGTATTATTGTTATTCAAGTAATGTATGTATATATTAACATGGTCGTCGTCATTGACAGGTGTTGGGTCCAAATATCCTTTGTTGGGTTTGTCCCGTGTCAAGCTACATAGGATCTGGTCTTCGCTTCCGAACAGCATACGACCGTCATGGAACTGCAGCTGATGCGATGTAATATGCTGCTACTTTGTTATATAAACCAAATCGGATGGGGAGTGTGTGAGATAGGCGTACTAACAGTAACAGGCTTCCTTTTGTTGAGGGGGGTATAGAGGAGTGTTTACTAGTGCTTGTAGATGCATACCTTGTATTAAACAACATTTTCAAAGGGATATCGTATACATATTACTTGTCACCAGATGCTCCCTAGATAGCAAGTCATCACAGTTTAGCCATGTTTATTGTCTTCAGTACAATGCATAAATTAGCCACACCATTTGTCACACGAGCGAAACTAAAATAGTGTGTTTTTGTTAATATTCTCATACGTCTACCTCTTTACAGGAAACATTCTCTTATTTGTCTAAACGGTGACTCACATACCCATCTCTACTCCTAAGCTACACCACCAAAAAATGAATTTGAATCCTGGTCTTCTCCCTAATTCAATAGCCTTTACCACTCAGCTAGGCTGGAATGGAATGACTAGAAAACTTTCTCATCCTTCCTTTCCTTTGGGTGATAGTGATATGTATAATAAATAATTAAACTTGATGTTTCTTTTGTATGTTGTCATACAAGGAATGGAAGACCTTATTGTTCATTATCTATCTTTGCTTTTAAACTCATCCTATTTTTCAATCAACAATCACACGTGAAACCGAAAGCGAGGAGTTAAGTTACTAATAATTGCAATCACCTCACAACCAAACCCTTAAACAACAGTACCACACTTTCTAACATCCACATCCACAAACAAGTTAGTTAATTAAGATTGGTTGAATTAACAACATACTTTCCAAATTAAAGCTTAAATATTATACATGCGTGCATATACATGACTGATTTGAATCAAGTTAAGCCGTGACGGGTGTCTCCACGACGACCTGATAGGCAGCAACAGAAACCTTTTCCCACAGCTCCGGTATTGCTTCTTTCATGTTGTGTATGCTTTCTAACGCGTAGTCTGCTCCTTTGCATCGATGGGAAGTGCCAACCTGTCAATTAATACTTGCAGATGTCATTTTTCTTTTTCATCCTTTCATGTATAGCTTACTTGCTTACTTACCAAAACAGTGTCAAGACCCACACGTTTTCCAGATTGAATGTTTCGAACGCTGTCCTCAAAAAACAGCTGCAGGTATTAATTAAGACGCGTTAGTAAAACAACAACCATTAAATAATAATTATTATGATATATATATATATACACGTACGGTTGTTTGGGGGTTAATGTTGAGGATGTTGAGGGCCTTCTGAATTGCGTGTTCGGATGGTTTGCATACAATAGGTGTCTTGGGTAACTCTGAGGTTGAATTTGTTGTGGAGAAATGTGCAATTATATCAAAGATCCCATCATCACCTGCGCACTTGGTTTTGGTTTTAGGAACAGCAGATGGAGGAGGAGGATTAAGGGTCTCAAAGCAGATCATCCCTTCAAAACAATCTTCCAGTCCAAGTTTGCTTAGAACCTTAGCAGCATGGATCTTGTCAGCATTTGTAAATATCTGAAAACCAAACCAAACCAAACCAGTCAATCAAACATATACATACATACATACTTTAAAACAAGTGGCAGGCGGGCGGGGCCTTACAAATTTTCGAATGGGCAAGCTTAGTAAAAGATTCCTCAAAACAGGGTCAGGCTTCAAATTATGATATGGTAATCTTCCATGAACAAAACTACATACGTACAAATTAATGATAAATTCAACCAATCATTTTCATCTCAATTCAACTATTAGTACCTGTGGTATTCATCATAGTCAAAATCATATCCAATTGCCTATAAAAACAATACATTATCATTTAATTGTGAACAAAAAAGAAGATATATAATATATAATATACCCACCCGAATGCCTGCCATTGTAGTACCGTAGTTTTTGTACAGCAGATTGCACAACTCAGGGATCTTTTCCGCATCAATTCCAAGCTTTTCAGACATATAATCTGCAAGTAGCTAGCTAGTTTTATATATATTATTTTTATTTATTTCAAGAAATTAATGGTATATATATATATATATACTACATACATACCTTTGATATTTTTGAGAACTCCAGCTGCCAATCCAGCACTAAGAGGGTAAAGGGTGTCGTCTAGATCTGAAATAATCGATCATAATTCATAATATTATCATCCTCAGCCAGACAGCCAATTAATAATAATAATAATAATAATAATAATAATAATAATAATAATAATAATAATAATAATAATAATAATAATAATAATTGTATGTACCAAAAAGAAGACAATCATATTTCTGCCTCTGAGCTTGCACCACGTACTCCATCTTCATTTTTATAGCTAAACAACATTACAAGTCAAGTCAGAAATATAAGCAGCTAGTTATCATTCATATATACCTACGTACATTAATAATTTTGATGGAGTTGCATTTAATTAGTTCAAAGTACTATCTATATGCGTACCTTAACAACCAATGTAAATCAAAATCAATTTATTATAATTATTGTGGAAGGGGTGGGGGAAGGAGAACGTTGATGAAGCCTCGCTTTAAATAGGCAACCTACCTACCTAGCGTATTATTATTATTATTATTATTATTATTATTATTATTACTTTACTTACTATTATTATTTTTATCAAATAAAATATAAATGAATTATAACATGCAAACAAAAATAGGTTTAATTATTATATGTGCAAACAAAACAACAGCATCTTTGAGTTCGCTCTCTTTTTACCTTACTCAAACCACCAAAACACTTTTGTTCTTCCGAAAACTTTATTCGTGTTGTTAAAGTTAAATACATAAATTATTTTATTCAAACTTAATAAATTTGTTCCACCTTATTTCAATATCGTTCAATACCTATCTCATCACATAACTAATGGGTGATGGTCAATAGCCAAAGATACCTGGATTTGGAAGACGTAGGTTTTGGGTTTAGGTCTCACGGACAGATAAAACTGTCGTTTAAAAATAAATAAATAAAACTATCTCATCACATATATAAATTTAACTTCTTGTGTCTTTTGAATACGTATACGTAGAGAATATAAAGCAATCATGCGTACCAATTTCATTGAAACAAAACTTGTATTATATATAGAATTATTAATCACTAGTAGCTGTCAATTAATATAATTTAATTAAATTGTTTTCATCTTATCACATGTCGATTATTTAAGTTATAAGTTTTTTAGTGTGAAAGGTTTACATATTCAATTGATGAATATAATATCATGTTTATTTGCATTTTCACGTTATGAATGATTGTGACTTGTGTTTGCTTGCTTGGCGTGTGTATATATATATATATATATATATATATATATATAATGTGATGGCTAGAAGCTTCCAACGAATCAAAAGAATATCGTGTTAAGTATATTTAAAACGTACTTTAAAAGAAATGCATATATATTCCTAAACTTTATATATTAGATATAGTTAAAATTTGATAGAAGATAAATGAAGAACCAAAAGAGACTTGTGAAACTTAATGTGTGATGAAGGTAATAATTAAGCAGGTAACTTTAATTGACTAGTTCCATCTCTTAACATTTGTTGGTTGCAAACCCGAATATGAAAAAGCAGAAAAAGACCCATAACTGTGGAACTTGAAAAAGACCAAAGAATTTCATTTTGTTTCGTTTTATGAACAACTAGTAAATTGCCCGGCGCGTTGCGCCAAGACTGGTCAGACATGGTTATATACCCGTCACGTTACTCTAAATCCTAAGACACAAGCGCTAAAACAAACAAAATATTTAAAACTATGTTTAGTTGGTCGTTAAGACCCGAACGTTGGTAAACCTGAGCATTGTCGATGCCTGGCAGCGAGTTGACACAAATTTGATCGGTTGCAGTTACGCGTGTTACGGTACAGTATAAACAATGTTGGTAACCTAAGCGTTAAAACTCAAAAAATAAATTCGTCAAATTAACATATAAAAAAATAAAATATTTAAAATGGTGTTTATTCGGTCGATAAAACTTGGGCGTTAGTAAAATTCGAACGTAGTCGGTCCCGGCTTTACGACGGGTGAGTCGACTTCAATTCAGTTGGTCTCAGGTTCCTGAACTAAAACAAAAATGTCCGTAAAATCCAGTTGTTGGTAAACCACGCGCGTTGTATGTTCCAGACGTTGTAGTGCTGAGTCAATACGGACAACCATTTAATCATCAAACTTAAAAAAAAACATATGTATAATACTTGGCCAGTCAGACGCCACCAAATGAATCAATCATTGTCCAGCGTTGCCAAACTCCTATTTTATTATATATAATAATAATTATTATTATACAAATAAAACAATAATGATGGCGACCTTAAATAATAATAGGCGAACAAAGCCCACATATATATTATGGAACCGCACAAATATTATGTAGTCTGCTTTTCTTGAGTGCCACAAAAAATTACAGCTATCATTAAAATGAACGATCGTTTGGCAATTGGTTTACACCAATTAATTTCATACGTGTATTATCTCCTTATAATTATTTTTTTATTTATTCTTTTTTTGGCAATTTAAATACACTAGTGATCGATATGTTAGAACTAGCGAGCATTTGTCTAGGGTATTATTATGTCGGTTACACTATCAAGATAAGCGAAAACTTAGATTACCTTCATCAAAGGCAAAAACTGTTTGGGAGTGTGAATTAGCCATCTAAGGAAAGCTTACCTTGAATTGGTATGAAACTTGAACGCTATATGTATGTATGTGCATATGCATGCTGATTAATCATTTGGTGACGAGAACAGTTAATTTGATTATCAATATACATATGATTTTTTTTATCTTTTCTACTTGTTTTCTTGATTGTGTGACGCGTGACGTTTCGGTAAACAATTGAGAGTTTTGCAAAAAGTGGTCCGATGGTTAAAGAACCCCATTCTCATCCAATCCTTATTTTATGTGAGGGTTATTTTTATAATTTAGAGAGTGATTTAAAGTGTTGAGTGAAAAGATTTTATATTTTAGAAATGAAGTGATTTTTTAGCATATTTAAAAAGCCATTGTTCATCCCCTATAATTTTTTAAACCTAAGTTAAGGTGCTTTCATATTTTTGAACGACCATCAAACATAGAATGGCTATGTACTTCGTACGAGGTGCTTTCTTATAATTGTTGACAAAAGAGTTAGATGATTAACATGATTGGTGAACTTATTTATCTTCAAAGTTTAGACCCAATCTTCATCATCTTCGCTACTGTCAATGGTAGATTCTTTTGGTGTTTTATTTCCGGTTATAACATCTTAAAAAAACACAGGTTCGATTAATTGGTTCGGTATTTTTAAAATGGATTACCGAACCTAAACCCAAATATCGTTTTTTCAAAAAACTAAAAAATTAACCGTCGGTTAATGCTTCGGTTCGGTTTTTTATAGTTCGTTTTTTAAATTATTCGATTTCGGTTCAGTTAATTCGGTTTTCTGCTCACCCAACAAAAGGTATATATGTAGCAAACATATACGCTTACAGAAACCTCTGGTGCATTATTTTGTGCAATGAATAATCAAATTTCGGTAGAAGTTTCTCGTGTTTAGTAATTACTTAATTTTGTTGAAGTTAGGATAGTCTCTTGGAAGATGACATGGTCAGCAAGAATATAGGAGCATGATTCGTACAAGTATGCTCAGCTTTGGTAGTATATGCCCCATAATTCACTTATAAATTATTATTTCATTCAAAATAATTCCTTGATTATTGAAATTTAAGACGCACAATAATATACGGGTAAAGTTAAAATGTAAAAGAGACAAAAACAAAACGTGTGAGAAATATTTTTCATACAAAAAAACCTTTAAAAATTCAAAAAAATAACTCATAACATATATAAAAAACAAAAAAATAAAAAACCAAAATATTCCCCCCCCACCATTCTTATTTAAAAAAACGAAAAGAAACAATACGAAAAATGAACAAACAACACAATAACAAATAAAAAAGACACAATCAAACTTAATCCGGATTTTAAGTTATTTATCGTAAAAATGTTAATAATATACATTCGGTTCTAGAGTCTTCCCTCGAATATTTTATGACTCTACGAAAAAATTGGATCAATGAAAAGTCCCTACAGCTTTCCCGTGCCTCGTTCGAAACTTTGCTAGCAAGACCAAACCGCTGGCCCGAAAAAAATGAGTATGAGGCTATTCACCGAATCGACCATAATTTCGGTCCTGGAGACTTCTCTCGAATATTTTATGACCTTACGAAACAATCGGATCAATGAAAAGTCTCTAAAGCTTTCCCATGCCCCGTTCGAAATTTTGCTAGCAGGGCCAAAGAGACAGGTTCATCGCCCGCCCGAAAAATAATGAGTATGGGGCTATTCACCGGATTTGACCATAATTTCGGTCCTAGAGGCTTCCATCAAATATTTTATAACCATACGAAAGAATCAAATCAATGAAAAATCCCTACAGCTTTCCCGTGTTAGGTTTGAAATTTTGTCACTACGGCCAAAAAGGCGGGTAACCGCGCCCCCGAAAAAAATGAGTACGGCCTATTCACCGAATCCGACCATAATTTCGGTCCTGGAGGCTTCCCTCGAATATTTTATGACCCTACGAAATAATCGGATCAATAAAAAGTCCCTAAAGCTTTCTCGTGGTTCGACCTATACTCAATTTTTTCTCCGGCTCGGTGAACATACCCCTTTGGCAATACTGGCAAAATTTCAAACGGGCCGCGATGTGGTGTCAGGGCAAAATTATTGATCCGATTCTTTCGTATGTGTATAAAATATTGTATGGAAGTCTCTAATACCGAATTTCCGATCCGATTCAGTGGTTCGACCCATACTCAGTTTTTTCTCCGGCTCGGTGAACATACCCCTTTGACCATACTGGCAAAATTTCGAACGGAGCCTGGGGTGGCTTCAGGGCATAATTATTGATCATATTCTTTCGTATGTGTATAAAATATTGTATAGAAGTCTCAAAGACCGAATTTCTGATCCAATTCAGTGGTTCGACCCATACTCAGTTTTTCTCTGGCACGGTGAATATATCCCGTTGGCAATACTGGCAAAATTTCGAACGGAGCCTGGGTGGCTTCAGGGCATAATTATTGATCCGATTCTTTCGTATGTGTATAAAATATTGTATGGAAGTCACGAAGACCGATTTCCGATCCGATTGAGTGGTTCGACCCATACTCAGTTTTTTCTCTGGCTCGGTGAACATACCATTTTAGCAATATTGGCAAAATGTCGAGCGAGCCTCGGGGTGACGTCAGGGCATAATTATTGATCCTGTAAGCCCCGAATCTGGATCACTACAATATGATATCAACCAAACGAGTATTGGTGTTGAATAACAACACTCGATGATTCAAGAACACGAATAATAACAAGAGAATTAACACAAGATTGCTTCAAAACACACGTATATTATTGAATACGTTGGGTGCTTAAGCACTTACAATACTCGATCACACAATACTAGGAATGAACAACAACCTAGTTCTGCTCACTCTCTGCTAATGTGAACAACCCCTAAACCCTATACAATAAGAACTATTTATAGGGAAACCAAAGCACTAGGCCCATATGAACCAAAAGAAAGAGTTCTCGGTTTACATAGCTAACCCGTAGCCCAGCCTAATAAACATATAACTAGGTACAAACCAGCAAATATGGACCCAACAGGCGCGAGGTTATAATTATTGATCTGATTCTTTCTTAGGGTCATAAAATATTGTATGGCCGTCTCCTAGACCGAATTTATGATCCGATTCAGTTGTTCCTCCCATCCTCAGTTTTACCTCCGGCACGTGTACTACCCTCTTTGGCAATACGACCAAAATTTCGAACGGGCCACGGGGTGGCGTGAGGGCATAATTATTGATCCGATTCTTTTTTAGGGTCAAAAAATATTGTATGGAAGTCTCCATGACCAAATTTATGATCCGAATAAGTGGTTCAAACCATCCTCAGTTTTTCCCCCGGCTCGTGTAAATACTGGCAAAATTTTGAACGGGCCACGGGGTGGCGTGAGGGCATAAATATTGATCCGATATTTTCTTAGGGTCATTAAATATTGTACGGAAGTCTCCTAGACCGAATTTATGATCCGATTCAGTGGTTCAACCTATACTCAGTTTTTCCTCCGGCTCGTGTACTACCCCCTTTGGCAATACTGGCAAAATTTCTAACGGGCCACGGGGTGGCGTGAGGGCATAATTATTGATCTTATTCTTTTTGAGGTTCATAAAATACTGTATGGCAGTATCCTAGAACGAATTTATGATCCGATTCAGTGGTTCGTCTCATCCTCAGTTTTTCCCCCGGCTCGTGTACTACCCCCTTTGGCAATACGACCAAAATTTCAAACGGGCAACGGGGTGGCGTGAGGGCATAATTATTGATCCGATTCTTTCTTAGGGTCATAAAATATTGTATGACAGTCTCCTAGACCGAATTTATGATCTGATTCAGTTGTTCGTCCCATACGCAGTTTTTCCTCCGGCTCGTGTACTACCCCCTTTGGCAATACGACCAAAATTTCGAATGGGTCACGAGGTGGCGTGAGGGCATAATTATTGATCCGATTTTTTCTTAGGGTCATAAAATATTGTATGTGAGTCTCCATGACCGAATATATGATCCGATTCAGTGGTTCGACCCATCCTCAGTTTTTCTTCCAGCTCGTGCACTACCCCCTTTGGCAATACTTGAAAAATTTCGAATGGGCCACGGGGTGGCGTGAGGGCATAATTATTGATCCGATTCTTTCTTAAGGTGATAAAATATTTTATGGCAGTCTCCTAGACTAAATTTATAATCCGATTCAACAGTTCGACCCATCCTCAGTTTTTCTTCCGGCTCGTGTACTACCCCCTTTGGCAATACGACCAATATTTCGAACGGGCCACGGGGTGGCGTGAGGGCATAATTATTGATCCGATTCTTTCTTAGGGTCATAAAATATTGTATGGCAGTCTCCTAGAACGAATTTATGATCCGATTCTGTAACATCCCAAAATTTTAATTATAAATAAAGAAAGTTATGTTTAGTGTTTTCGCGTTGTTAATTATTTAATGTCGAGTAAGGAGGGAGTTGGGCTTAGATTGCGTAAGATGGGTTAAGTGAGAATGGGCCTCGGGTCCGTGGGCTTAGAGGGATATAAATATCCCATCCCAAACCCAATCTTTCATTTCCACCTTCTTTCTTCACACACTCAAAACACACACACATTCTAACCGATCAAGATTCGAAGCCGAGACTCGAGATTTTGTTGATAGATCTGAGTTGGTAAGGTAAGAACAAATCCACCAAAGCTAATATTACTGAAAATGGTTAGGATTGGATGGGTTAACCGGACCCGAAACCCGAACTGCCCAAATCGGACCCCTAAAACGTCGATTTTAGGCCGATTTGATGGTTGGGATTTGTAGGCGCCGATCATACGATTCCGTGGGTACCAAAATCGAGTTATTTGGCTAAGAAACGAAGGAGTTATGGGCAAACAGATCTGCAGCGCGATAACATCGCCTGCAAGATTAAGTTCGCCTGATGAACTTCGCCTTCAAGCGTAACTTCGCCTTCAAGCGTAACTTCGCCTTCAAGCGTAACTTCGCCTAAGGATAACTTCGCCTGAAGCCAAGTTCGCCTAAGGTTTAACTTCGCCTGAAGCCAAGTTCGCCTAAGGTTTAACTTCGCCTGAAGCCAAGTTCGCCTAAGGTTTAACTTCGCCTGAAGCCAAGTTCGCCTAAGGTTTAACTTCGCCTGAAGCCAAGTTCGCCTAAGGGTTAACTTCGCCTAAAGCCAAATAAATTATAAAGCGATAAGTTAAAGTAAGCTAATACTAGGCCACCAGATTAGGTCAGGCGAGTATTGATACATGTAACTTGTACAGTCAGCCGAGCTCAGTAAGGAAGGGATTTACAGCTATCAGAAAAAGAAGCAGAGTTCAGGTGAGTTTCTAGCCCCATTCCTTGTTATGTTTTCGGGGCTGTGTGCATACTTGATGTGTTGTTAATACATTTATCCTAAGTGATAAGTGTATGCCATATGTGATATATGTGATATGTATGAATGATTGCTTGATGGTACGTGAACGATCTTCGGATATTGCACGTACTGTCAGGTTGTAACGTTATAAATATGGTAAGTATGATATGTATGTTTATGTGTATGAACGTAATAAAGTTAATAAAAGAAGGAAATGACGGTTGTATGGTTGTATGGTTACGAAAAGGGTACCGAGCCCTAATAATACTCGAGGTATGATGTATGGTTGTATGGTAACGAAGAGGGAATCGAACCCTACTAATATTCGAAAACAAGGGACCAGACCCTTATAATATCTGTGATGTTAGGGACCATACCCTTATAATATCTGTGATGTTAGGGACCAGACCCTTATAATATCTGTGATGTTAGGGACCAGACCCTTATAATATCTGTGATGTTAGGGACCAGACCCTTACAATATCTGTGAGGATAGGGACCAGACCCTCATAATATCTGTGATGTTAGGGACCAGACCCTTATAATATCTGTGATGTTAGGGACCAGACCCTTACAATATCTGTGAGGATAGGGACCAGACCCTCATAATATCTGTGATGTTAGGGACCAGACCCTTATAATGTCTGTGATGTTAGGGACCAGACCCTTATAATATCTGTGAGGTTATAGGGCGAAAGGCTCTTTAAAACGTATGATTATGAATGTAAAGAAAGTATGTAAGTAAGAATGAAGGTATGAGTACTTATGTGTGTATGAAAGAACGTTATGAGGTTAAGTACGTATGTATGTAATACGGTATTGTATGGTATTGTATGATTAACTAGAACTCACTCAGCGTAGCTGACTTTTAGTATGCACGCAGGTGAGTAGGATGAGACAGCTGGCTTGAGTGGAGGACACATGGCAGAAGACTAAAGCCTGGCATCTGAAGATCTGATATGTTTTATAAGTTATGTTTTGATTTTGAAAGACAAGAGGAATGTTTTAAGACGTGATTATGAATTGATATGTAATGTTTTATGAAAGTTTTATATTCCGCGAAAAGTTTTATTAAACTCTGATTTGAAGAACTGTGTTTATGAGTAAATCCGACGCTAAAGTAGGGTGCCCGGGTTCGGGGCCTTACAAGTTGGTATCAGAGCATAAGTTCGAGAGATTTAAGCATCCTACATGCTTAGACTCGAACAGAAAATGGGATTTAAGTAAGAAAGGAAAGAAGATGCCAGTTCAAGAATGCCATGTGTCGCTCAAGCAAGATCAGTAAAGGTAAAGTGTATGATTAAATGATATATGTTAATGAGAAAGAAAAGATATGTGAACGATAGGGATAGGAATAATTGATTGTTTGATTTGACTAACTGCTTAAGTAGAACCAGCACAAATAGAATCAAAAAGGGAAGTGTATAGGACACGGAAAGCAACGTGATCAGCTAGTCACAGCTGGCCACTGTTATTACCTGTTAGCCTTGCTATCCTTGTACTATATAGTTCCTTGAGTGAGGATGTTTGTGTTTTCCCCTTTAGAATACTAATGGCTGGAGCTGGAGAATTTGTTGAAACTGGGGGTCGCACTGGGCGTCGTGGCAGGCCTCGTCTTGTCCGGCAACCCTCGGTAGAAGAAGCTTCCCACACCGAAGATGAAGGAAGCGCAGCTGGAGGAGACCAGAACAACAACGAGGAAGTTCAACTTAGCCCTGCAGTTCAAGCAGCCATTGTTCAGGCTGTAGTTGCTGCTGTGAAGAACCTGAATCCCGAAGGATCTGCTGGAAGCCGTGAACGAACTGCTGAAGGGGCGGGTGGTGATGGTAGGAAGGATGGGGAAGGTGAAAGAGGGGCCTCGAGTGGGGATAAGTCTGTGAAAGTCGATGATAGGAGAGGAGGACAAGGTGGGTGCAGCTATAAGTCCTTCAAAGGATGCGACCCGCCAAAGCTGACCGGGTTGGGAGACGCAATCGCTACTCTCCAATGGATAACCGCTATGGACAAGGTTATCCGCATTAGCGAGTGCCGTCCCGATCAAGCTGTCGGTTATGCCACCCAATCATTTGAAGATGAGGCTATGTATTGGTGGGAGAGTGTGGAGCAGAGGAAGACCCGTGAAGAGATCAAGGCAATGGGTTGGAATGACCTAAAGGACATGGTGATGAAGAAGTTCTGTGCTGACGCCGAGGTTGAAAGGGCGGAGATGAAGTTCCTAAACTTGAAAGCTGGGACTTTGACACATCGTGAGTATACTACTGAATTTAACCGCATGTCTAGGTTGGTACCTGACATGGTGAACACTGAGGCTAAGAGAATCAAGTGTTACGTGAGGGGATTACCACAGAGAGTCCGCATGTTAGTCAGGACAAGCAAACCTGTCACCTTTGAGTCTGCGGTCGAGTTGGCGGAGATGGTCTATGATGATCTGGCGGCGGATGATGTGGGAGTGGAAGATGAGGAAAAAGGGAAAGGAACTAAAAGAGCTGGGGATATCGTGGAGCATGCAGGGAGAAGGACACAGAAGATGGCAGGGAATGGGGCATGTAAGGTGTGTGGAAAGATGCACTTGGGGGAATGCAAGGCTGGTCCAAACCAGTGCTACCGTTGTGGGAGGAAGGGGCACCTCTCCCGTGAATGCACCGGGGACCAGAAGTGTTACAGGTGTGGTAAGTCAGGTCACATAGCTAGGGAGTGTGGAGAAGCCGTAGTAGTGAGGGAAGGAAGAGGAAACGCGTGAAAGGATGGTCTATTAACTGCTAAGGAGGTAGCAGGAAAGTAAGTGGCATGTCACAGTTGTTTTATGTTTAGTAGTTAAAGAGTGTTTTATGTTACATTTGAACCTATGTTTGTTTAGCAAGCTTGAATGATTTCCTTTTATGTTATGAGATACTTGTGACTTCTTGTGCTTTTGTATGAACGATCTATGAATTTAACTTGAATACATGTGGGTTATAATAAATAGTTGTGTGATGGTAAAGCGTCGCCTTAGGAGTTAGCGTTATTATATAAAGCAAGGTTCCTCGGGAAGGCGATACGAGACTTGGTACATCGAGGGCTTCACGGACAAGCTACCGTAATAGCTAAAACACATGATCACCGCTCGATGACTACAAGTCAGGAGTAAGAGAGATAACTCAGAAAACGAAGGCGATTCAATAAAGCGTGTAAAAATAAGAAGTTTTCCTTTTATAGGGAATAAGTTAGGTTTCGGGGACGAAACCTCTTTAAGGAGGGAAGACTTGTGTCACACCCGGCCCTGAGCGGCGGAAACAGCCGGGCGCGCGCGAGTGGGGATTGATACTTAAGCACGGGCCATTGCAAAACATTCAAAGATTTTTATTGCGCATGAGAAGTTTAATACAAATACATTACATTGTTTAAGGATTACATAAAAAACATCCAAGTACAAAAACTGAAGATTTTCTCGCCATATCCCCTTGCGCGGCGGGTAACCGTGCGCATCGAGGGGATAAAACCAAAATCTTCCAAAAAGCTTGTTTTAGATGTTCAGCGTGTGGTGCTCTAAGTGTGACTCCATGCGCTACCTAGTTATCTCCTGAAAGACACGTAAAAACATTTGAATCAGTATAAACTGAGTGAGTTCACAAGTTTTAGTAACTTGATAAATCGTATTGCATCATAATCATTCTGAAACATAATTCTGTTAGCATCATTAAAACACATGCTTGGTAAAACATAGTTCTATCAACATATTCTGATAAAATCGTTCCGCGGGTTACGCGCGAACATTTCTGGGAACTGTGCTCGTCTGTGTAAGTGGCGCTGCCACTACGAGCTAAAATAACGTAATACCGTCCCGCGGGTTACGCGCGGACACTTCTGGAAAACTGTGCTCGTCTGTGTAAGTGGCGCTGCCACTACGAGCGATTATATGCTGTAATACCGTCCCGCGGGTTACGCGCGGACGTTGTGCCGGAAAACAAGGCGCTCGTCTGCGTAAGAGGAGCGACCTCTACGAGCGGGCTCAAACCCATAGTACTGCCCCATGACCATACTAGGCACTCGTCTATGTAAGAGGTGCGACCCCTACGAGTGGGCGGATCAAACCAGCAGTCCCTACCCTTAGAGTTCCAATGGTAAAGTGATCACTTACTCGAATCTGGTGCACTATCATCGAAAAACCATAGATAACTGTTCGCATTGCTCATCATGAAACATAACTTAAACACGTAATCGTTTGCTTAGCTTGTAAATATACCATGATAAAACATTATTTAAATACGTGTCCCTCGCCCCGAAAGCAGTTTAAAATGGTGAAAACAGTGAAAATAGGGGCTGTGAGACTCACCTGTGGTTCTTGTTAAGGGATTAATCGAGATTCGGGTTTTCTTGGTGTTGGCCTCGGAATCGAAGGTCTAGAATACGATTAAATAACAAATATATATATTAAGATCAAGATATAAGGGTTGGAAAGTAGATCTCAAGGTTATAATCTCGGCTTACCTAGTAACAGGATCGGAGCTGGAAACAACGGATGCTTGGGAAAGGATTAGTGCAAGTTTGTAGTTCTTTGAAGTGTGTTTTGGGTGATAATTTAGGCTACAAATTTATAGGCAAACTCAAGGGAACATAATCCCTTGCTTTAGGGAATTGTAATCTTTTGAAATGATGATAAAGTATGGAAATTATTATTATTTATTAAAAAGAGTAGAAAAGTAGATTAAAGATTCTGATTTGATATGGACAGGACATGCAGGGCTGTGGTTGGTGAGAGTGGGTGGCTGGCAGTTGACTTTTACAGTTTGCTTTTTCAGTGCTTTAGACAGTGTACAGTAAAAAGTAGAAGTTTTCTGAAACACGCAACCGCCCTCTTTTGGGCGGGGACAATTTCCTTAAATCTGAACATTTTGACTAAGTGTTGTTCTGCGCGTATAACTTGGTGCGCATAGCTTTCTGCGTGTGGGACATTTCTTTGCTGCGGGTAGGTGCGTAACCTTCTCGCAGTTAGGGACGTTTGAGTTTCATTTGTAGATTCTCCAGGTGGTTTTGGTATTTCAACATAGTGATCAGTCATGTTGAAGTCAATTCCATCCTGGAGCTTCAGACAAACTAGCTCTCAAAGTTCCCGCCATGCGGGTAGGTTAGTTCCCTTCCGCACGCGCATAAACGATGTAGGATGCACCCGCCTTAGCATCATGCGGGATGGTCAACCCATAGACAACATAACGTTTAAGTTACATGAAAACATAAGGCCAATACGTTCACGCATGGCGCATATAACATATGCTCACGCTGGTTCTTAACATAGCGCGCTCGCGCAGGGCGCACATAACACATGCACGCGCTGACTAACATGGCGCGCTCGCGCAGGGCAAACATAAATGCCCGCGCTGATTCTAACATATGCTCGCGCCGGGCGCACATAATGTGCCCGCGCTGGTTCTTAACATAGCGCGCTCGCGCAGGGCGCACATAACAAATGCACGCGCTGACTAACATGGCGCGCATAATATTTACAATCACCTAATTATTAGGTTGATTACTTAGTTTAAGGGGTTGGGGAATTTACCGGGTGTCACATTCTCCCCTCGTTAAACGAATTTCGTCCCGAAATTTAAGAGACGTTGCTGGCAGAAGCCATATTCTGAAAGAGGTGTGGGTATTTTATGCGCATCTGATCTTCTCTTTCCCAAGTGAATTCAGGCCCACGCCTTGAGTTCCATTGAACTTTTACCAACTTGATTCTGCTTCTGCGCAACCTTTGTTCTTTCCAATCGGTTACTGCTATAGGCTCTTCTACGAAGTGCAGCTGTTTGTCAATATGAATTTCTTCCACCGGTAAAATCAACGTTTCGTCAGATAAACATTTCTTGAGGTTGGATACATGAAACGTATCATGAACTCCACTGAGTTCGGCGGGTAGACGGAGTTTATAAGCAACTGGACCGATCCTCTCCAGGATCTCAAAAGGTCCAATGTAGCGCGGATTTAGCTTTCCTCGCTTACCGAAACGGGGGACTCCCTTCCATGGAGAGACTTTCAAAAGTACTTTATCCCCTACTTGAAACTCCAACGGTTTCCTTCTCATATCAGCATAACTTTTCTGTCTGTCGCGTGCTGCCTTAAGGCGATCCCTTATCTGAAAAATCTTGTCTGTTGTTTCTTGGATCACTTCTGGACCAGTCATTTGCTTGTCGCCCACTTCAGCCCAACACAGTGGGGATCTACACTTGCGCCCATATAAAGCTTCGAACGGCGCAGCCTTAATGCTTGTGTGATAACTGTTATTGTAAGAAAATTCAACCAACGGGAGGTGGGTATCCCAACTACCTCCAAAATCGATCGCGCACGCGCGCAGCATATCTTCCAATGTCTGGATCGTTCGTTCGCTTTGTCCATCCGTTTGGGGGTGATAAGCCGTACTCATGTCCAGTCGAGTACCTAACCCCTCTTGTAATGATCTCCAAAACCTTGAGGTGAACCGACTATCTCTATCAGAAATGATGGACACTGGGACTCCATGTTTTGAAACTATTTCTCGAATATATAGTCGGGCTAACCTTTCCATTTTATCAGTTTCTTTAATCGGCAGGAAGTGCGCTGACTTAGTTAGCCGATCTACAATAACCCATATCGTGTCATAACCCCCAGGTGTCCTTGGTAGTTTGGTGATGAAGTCCGTAGAGATTTGTTCCCACTTCCACATGGGAATTTCTGGCTGCTGAAGCAACCCCGATGGTTTCTGGTATTCAGCCTTTACTTTTGAACACGTCAGGCACTTACTGACATACATCGCGATGGCGCCTTTAAGATTGGGCCACCAATACAGCGTTTTAACATCTTGGTACATCTTGTCTGCGCCAGGATGTACGGAATATCGCGTCTTGTGAGCTTCGTTTAATACCTGCTCGCGCAATCCTCCCTTGAGAGGGACCCATATGCGGTTGGCAAAATATCGAGTGTTGTTCCCTTTAAGTTCCAAATTCTTAATCATACCCCCAAGGCATTCGTTTTTAACAAACTCTGGTTTCAAGGCTTCTTGCTGAGCGTCTCGGATGCGGGTAGAGAGATCTGCGTGAATGGTCAACCTTAGAGCCTTGACTCGTAGCGTTTTTATTTGCTCCTTTCTGCTTAGCGCGTCTGCTACCACATTCGCTTTCCCCGGATGATACTTGATCTCGCAATCATAATCATTCAACAATTCAACCCATCTTCGTTGCCTCATGTTTAATTCCTTCTGATCGAATATATGTTGGAGGCTCTTATGATCCGTAAAGATTACACATTTCGTACCGTAGAGGTAATGGCGCCAAATCTTTAGCGCGAAGACAACAGCTCCAAGTTCTAAATCATGCGTTGTGTAGTTCTTCTCATTGGTCTTAAGTTGGCGCGAGGCATACGCTATAACTTTGTCTCGCTGCATAAGGACACATCCGAGTCCCTGGTGTGAAGCGTCGCAGTAAACAACGATGTCATCTGTCCCCTCGGGCAGGGATAAGATTGGCGCACTACATAACTTCTGTTTCAACATTTGAAACGCTGCTTCCTGGTTTTCGCCCCAAACAAACATCCTGTCTTTCTGAGTTAGCGCGGTCAGAGGTAGAGCTATCTTGGAGAAGTTCTCAATGAAGCGTCGATAGTAGCCAGCTAGTCCAAGGAATTGCCTCACCTCAGTTGGGGTTTTTGGCGCTTCCCAGTTTTCGATGGCCTTGACTTTGGAAGGATCAACGTGAATTCCTTTCTCGTTTACAACGTGACCGAGGAAGTGAACTTCTCTAAGCCAAAATTCGCACTTGGAAAACTTCGCATACAACTTTTCTTTCCTTAACAATTCCAAAATCAATCTCAGGTGTTGCTCATGCTCGGCCTTGGTTCGAGAGTAAACCAAAATATCATCTATGAACACAATCACAAACTTGTCCAAATATGGTTTGCACACGCGGTTCATCAGATCCATGAATATAGCCGGCGCATTAGTTAGCCCGAAAGGCATCACTAAGAACTCATAATGGCCATATCTGGTTCGGAAGGCTGTCTTTGGCGCGTCTTCCTCATGGACCCTAAGTTGGTGGTATCCTGACCGTAGATCTATCTTCGAATAATAACTGGATCCCTGCAACTGGTCAAATAAGTCGTCAATCCTCGGTAAGGGGTACCGATTTTTGACTGTCAGCTTGTTCAGCTCCCTGTAGTCAATACACATTCTGAACGAACCATCTTTCTTCTTTACAAACAGTACTGGAGCTCCCCAAGGTGAAAAGCTTGGGCGTATGAAACCCTTATCCAATAGTTCCTGTAACTGATTGGATAGCTCTTGCATCTCAGATGGAGCTAAGCGATAAGGCGCTCGAGCTACTGGCGCAGCTCCTGGGACCAAATCAATACGAAACTCGACTTGTCGCGGCGGCGGTAACCCGGGCAAATCTTCAGGAAAAACTTCTGGAAATTCGCGCACTACTGGTAAGTCTTCAATTCTTCGCTCATCTCCTTTCTTTACCACATGCGCCAGGAAGGCGTAGCACCCTTTCCTTAGGCACTTACGCGCCTTTAGGCATGAAATCAGTTTCGTCGCAATTCCCCTTCTTTCCCCTTGAATCATCAAAGTTTCTCCGTTCAACAGTGGAATTCGAACCTGCTTCTCATGACAAACAATCTCCGCGAGATTCTCGACCAACCAATCCATACCTACCACAATATCGAAACTTCCCAAATCTATTGGCAACAAGTTTATATTGAACTCATGACCTCCCATGACTAACACACATTGCTCAGTCCTTTCATTCGCGCATAACTGCCTACCATTGGCTAGTTCTATAGTATAAGGTTTGTCTAGCCTACTGGTCGCTAAGCCCAGGGAGTTTTTAAACTCATGGGATATAAAACTTAGGTCAGCGCCAGTATCAAATAAGACAGATGCATAATGACCGTTATGCAAAAACGTACCGGTTACCACATTCGGCTCTTCCTTTGCTTCACCCGCGCCGATCACAAAAGCTCTCCCGCGAGCTTGGTTTCCTTTCTGTGGGCAATCCCGACTGAAGTGTCCAGGCTTCCCGCATGCGTAGCAGCTGTCGCTCGATCCAGCTTCTCTGATGCGACAATTCATCGCCTTGTGTCCTGGTCTGCCACATTTGGCGCACGTGACGTTCGCGCATTCGCCTTCGTGGTGATACTTGCATTTGTTGCACCATGGGTAAGGCCCGCTGTATCCTTTCCTTGATGGTTCCGCGGCTTGAATCGCGTAAACCCTTGTGCTTTCCTGCTTCTTGGGCGGTGGCTGCTTGAAGTCTGATCCTCGGTGGGAGTTCCATTTCCTCTTGGAGTCAGAGGTTCGCTGCTCGTTCAAGCGAGCAGTCAACATACCCGCACGAACCGTATCCCTTGTAAGGGTGATGGCTCGCGCAACCGCCTCGTCAAAGGTCGGAGGTGCGGCGGCATTGAGCGGGACCCTAACGACAGGAGGTAACCCAAAGATGTACCTCTCGATTTTCTTTTCTTCTGTGTTTGCCATGTCTGGCACCAGCTGGCAAAGCTCGTTGAAACGATTGGTGTAGGCATCGATATCCGTTCCTACCATGGTGTGGTTCCAGAATTCTTGTTGCAAGCTCTGAATTTCTGCGCGAGAGCAGAACTTTCTCATCATCATTTCTTTCAATTCTTCCCAGGTCTTGTGAAGAGCAACTTCTCACCCCAAAGTCTTTACTTGGAGCTTCCACCAAGACGAAGCTGCTTCTTGGAACATGCAGGTCGCGTAAAGGACCTTCTGGTTTTCACTACATCCGCTGATGGAGAGAACTGTCTCCATCTTGTCAATCCAATTGTAGAGCCCAATGGCTCCTTCGGTGCCTTTGAACGGCCAAGGCCTACAGGCCATGAATGTTTTATAGGAGCAACCTTTGTCCAAGGCTCCTGATTCGGGTTCTGGGGTCTCGTTCTCTTGGCGACCCTGACTAGATTCGGCCTTGCTGGCCTCATGCGTTGCAATCGCCTGCGCGATTATTTCTGCGAGCTCCTCGGGTGTCATGGTAATTCCCTTGGCTCTGGTTGGAGGCATTCTTTTCATAAAAAGAAAATGTAACAAACTTAGCGCATGTACTCAGAGCACATAATGTTCTTATCTCTAGACACTGTGACCCGTGTTCCTAAGTGCGTGTGTGATTTTTCTTTTGAAAATATTCTTTGAAAAATATTTCATGCGATTCCCCAAAGGTTATAGTCTAGGTTAAAAACTTCTTTTCCTAGTTCGCTATAACCAGTGCTCTGATACCAATCTGTCACACCCGGCCCTGAGCGGCGGAAACAGCCGGGCGCGCGCGAGTGGGGATTGATACTTAAGCACGGGCCATTGCAAAACATTCAAAGATTTTTATTGCGCATGAGAAGTTTAATACAAATACATTACATTGTTTAAGGATTACATAAAAAACATCCAAGTACAAAAACTGAAGATTTTCTCGCCATATCCCCTTGCGCGGCGGGTAACCGTGCGCATCGAGGGGATAAAACCAAAATCTTCCAAAAAGCTTGTTTTAGATGTTCAGCGTGTGGTGCTCTAAGTGTGACTCCATGCGCTACCTAGTTATCTCCTGAAAGACACGTAAAAACATTTGAATCAGTATAAACTGAGTGAGTTCACAAGTTTTAGTAACTTGATAAATCGTATTGCATCATAATCATTCTGAAACATAATTCTGTTAGCATCATTAAAACACATGCTTGGTAAAACATAGTTCTATCAACATATTCTGATAAAATCGTTCCGCGGGTTACGCGCGAACATTTCTGGGAACTGTGCTCGTCTGTGTAAGTGGCGCTGCCACTACGAGCTAAAATAACGTAATACCGTCCCGCGGGTTACGCGCGGACACTTCTGGAAAACTGTGCTCGTCTGTGTAAGTGGCGCTGCCACTACGAGCGATTATATGCTGTAATACCGTCCCGCGGGTTACGCGCGGACGTTGTGCCGGAAAACAAGGCGCTCGTCTGCGTAAGAGGAGCGACCTCTACGAGCGGGCTCAAACCCATAGTACTGCCCCATGACCATACTAGGCACTCGTCTATGTAAGAGGTGCGACCCCTACGAGTGGGCGGATCAAACCAGCAGTCCCTACCCTTAGAGTTCCAATGGTAAAGTGATCACTTACTCGAATCTGGTGCACTATCATCGAAAAACCATAGATAACTGTTCGCATTGCTCATCATGAAACATAACTTAAACACGTAATCGTTTGCTTAGCTTGTAAATATACCATGATAAAACATTATTTAAATACGTGTCCCTCGCCCCGAAAGCAGTTTAAAATGGTGAAAACAGTGAAAATAGGGGCTGTGAGACTCACCTGTGGTTCTTGTTAAGGGATTAATCGAGATTCGGGTTTTCTTGGTGTTGGCCTCGGAATCGAAGGTCTAGAATACGATTAAATAACAAATATATATATTAAGATCAAGATATAAGGGTTGGAAAGTAGATCTCAAGGTTATAATCTCGGCTTACCTAGTAACAGGATCGGAGCTGGAAACAACGGATGCTTGGGAAAGGATTAGTGCAAGTTTGTAGTTCTTTGAAGTGTGTTTTGGGTGATAATTTAGGCTACAAATTTATAGGCAAACTCAAGGGAACATAATCCCTTGCTTTAGGGAATTGTAATCTTTTGAAATGATGATAAAGTATGGAAATTATTATTATTTATTAAAAAGAGTAGAAAAGTAGATTAAAGATTCTGATTTGATATGGACAGGACATGCAGGGCTGTGGTTGGTGAGAGTGGGTGGCTGGCAGTTGACTTTTACAGTTTGCTTTTTCAGTGCTTTAGACAGTGTACAGTAAAAAGTAGAAGTTTTCTGAAACACGCAACCGCCCTCTTTTGGGCGGGGACAATTTCCTTAAATCTGAACATTTTGACTAAGTGTTGTTCTGCGCGTATAACTTGGTGCGCATAGCTTTCTGCGTGTGGGACATTTCTTTGCTGCGGGTAGGTGCGTAACCTTCTCGCAGTTAGGGACGTTTGAGTTTCATTTGTAGATTCTCCAGGTGGTTTTGGTATTTCAACATAGTGATCAGTCATGTTGAAGTCAATTCCATCCTGGAGCTTCAGACAAACTAGCTCTCAAAGTTCCCGCCATGCGGGTAGGTTAGTTCCCTTCCGCACGCGCATAAACGATGTAGGATGCACCCGCCTTAGCATCATGCGGGATGGTCAACCCATAGACAACATAACGTTTAAGTTACATGAAAACATAAGGCCAATACGTTCACGCATGGCGCATATAACATATGCTCACGCTGGTTCTTAACATAGCGCGCTCGCGCAGGGCGCACATAACACATGCACGCGCTGACTAACATGGCGCGCTCGCGCAGGGCAAACATAAATGCCCGCGCTGATTCTAACATATGCTCGCGCCGGGCGCACATAATGTGCCCGCGCTGGTTCTTAACATAGCGCGCTCGCGCAGGGCGCACATAACAAATGCACGCGCTGACTAACATGGCGCGCATAATATTTACAATCACCTAATTATTAGGTTGATTACTTAGTTTAAGGGGTTGGGGAATTTACCGGGTGTCACAACTTGTAACATCCCAAAATTTTAATTATAAATAAAGAAAGTTATGTTTAGTGTTTTCGCGTTGTTAATTATTTAATGTCGAGTTAGGAGGGAGTTGGGCTTAGATTGCGTAAGATGGGTTAAGTGAGAATGGGCCTCGGGTCCGTGGGCTTAGAGGGATATAAATATCCCATCCCAAACCCAATCTTTCATTTCCACCTTCTTTCTTCACACACTCAAAACACACACACATTCTAACCGATCAAGATTCGAAGCCGAGACCCGAGATTTTGTTGATAGATCTGAGTTGGTAAGGTAAGAACAAATCCACCAAAGCTAATATTACTGAAAATGGTTAGGATTGGATGGGTTAACCGGACCCGAAACCCGAACTGCCCAAATCGGACCCCTAAAACGTCGATTTTAGGCCGATTTGATGGTTGGGATTTGTAGGCGCCGATCATACGATTCCGTGGGTACCAAAATCGAGTTATTTGGCTAAGAAACGAAGGAGTTATGGGCAAACAGATCTGCAGCGCGATAACTTCGCCTGCAAGATTAAGTTCGCCTGATGAACTTCGCCTTCAAGCGTAACTTCGCCTTCAAGCGTAACTTCGCCTTCAAGCGTAACTTCGCCTAAGGATAACTTCGCCTACGGCCAAGTTCGCCTAAGGATAACTTCGCCTGAAGCCAAGTTCGCCTAAGGTTTAACTTCGCCTGAAGCCAAGTTCGCCTAAGGTTTAACTTCGCCTGAAGCCAAGTTCGCCTAAGGTTTAACTTCGCCTGAAGCCAAGTTCGCCTAAGGTTTAACTTCGCCTGAAGCCAAGTTCGCCTAAGGTTTAACTTCGCCTGAAGCCAAGTTCGCCTAAGGTTTAACTTCGCCTGAAGCCAAGTTCGCCTAAGGGTTAACTTCGCCTAAAGCCAAGTTTGATTAGAAAATAAATTATAAAGCGATAAGTTAAAGTAAGCTAATACTAGGCCACCAGATTAGGTCAGGCGAGTATTGATACGTGTAACTTGTACAGTCAGCCGAGCTCAGTAAGGAAGGGATTTACAGCTATCAGAAAAAGAAGCAGAGTTCAGGTGAGTTTCTAGCCCCATTCCTTGTTATGTTTTCGGGGCTGTGTGCATACTTGATGTGTTGTTAATACATTTATCCTAAGTGATAAGTGTATGCCATATGTGATATATGTGATATGTATGAATGATTGCTTGATGGTACGTGAACGATCTTCGGATATTGCACGTACTGTCAGGTTGTAACGTTATAAATATGGTAAGTATGATATGTATGTTTATGTGTATGAACGTAATAAAGTTAATAAAAGAAGGAAATGACGGTTGTATGGTTGTATGGTTACGAAAAGGGTACCGAGCCCTAATAATACTCGAGGTATGATGTATGGTTGTATGGTAACGAAGAGGGAATCGAACCCTACTAATATTCGAAAACAAGGGACCAGACCCTTATAATATCTGTGATGTTAGGGACCAGACCCTTATAATATCTGTGATGTTAGGGACCAGACCCTTATAATATCTGTGATGTTAGGGACCAGACCCTTATAATATCTGTGATGTTAGGGACCGGACCCTTACAATATCTGTGAGGATAGGGACCAGACCCTCATAATATCTGTGATGTTAGGGACCAGACCCTTATAATATCTGTGATGTTAGGGACCAGACCCTTACAATATCTGTGAGGATAGGGACCAGACCCTCATAATATCTGTGATGTTAGGGACCAGACCCTTATAATGTCTGTGATGTTAGGGACCAGACCCTTATAATATCTGTGAGGTTATAGGGCGAAAGGCTCTTTAAAACGTATGATTATGAATGTAAAGAAAGTATGTAAGTAAGAAAGAAAGTATGTAAGTAAGAATGAAGGTATGAGTACTTCTGTGTGTATGAAAGAAAGTTATGAGGTTAAGTTCGTATGTATGTAATACGGTATTGTATGGTATTGTATGATTAACTAGAACTCACTCAGCGTAGCTGACTTTTAGTATGCACGCAGGTGAGTAGGATGAGACAGCTGGCTTGAGTGAAGGACACATGGCAGAAGACTAAAGCCTGGCATCTGAAGATCTGATATGTTTTATAAGTTATGTTTTGATTTTGAAAGACAAGAGGAATGTTTTAAGACGTGATTATGAATTGATATGTAATGTTTTATGAAAGTTTTATATTCCGCGAAAAGTTTTAATAAACTCTGATTTGAAGAACTGTGTTTATGAGTAAATCCGACGCTAAAGTAGGGTGCCCGGGTTCGGGGCCTTACAGATTCAGTGGTTCGACCCATTCACAGTTTATCTCAGGCTCGTGTACTACCCCTTTTGGCAATACTGCCAAATTTCGAACGGGCCACGGGGTGGCGTGAGGGCATATTTGTTTATCCGATTATTTCTTAGGGTCATAAAATATTGTATGGCAGTCTCCTAGACCGAATTTATGATCCGATTCAGTGGTTCGACCCATACGCAGTTTTTCCTCCGGCTCGTGTACTACCCCCTTTGGCAATACGACCAAAATTTCTAATGGGCCACGGGGTGGCGTGAGGGCATAATTATTGATCCGATTCTTTCTTAGGGTCGTAAAATATTGTATGTGAGTCTCCATGACCGAATTTATGATCCGATTCAGTGTTCCAACCCATCCTCAGTTTTTCCTCCAGCTCGTGTACTACCCCTTTTGGAAATACTTGAAAAATTTTGAATGGGCCACGGGGTTGGGTGAGGGCATAATTATTGATCCGATTCTTTATTAAGGTGATAAATTATTGTATAGCAGTCTCCTAGACCGAATTTATAATCCGATTCAGTGGTTCGACCCATCCTCAGTTTTTCTTCCGGCTCTTGTACTACCCCCTTTTTGCAATACGACCAAAATTTCGAACGAGCCAGTGGTGGCGTGAGGGCATAGTTATTGATCTGATTCTTTCTTAGGGTAATAAAATATTGTATTGCAGTCTACTAGTCCGAATTTACGATCCGATTCAGTGATTCGTCTCTCCTCAGTTTTTCCTCCGGCTCGTGTATTACCCCCTTCGGCAATACGACCAAAATTTCGACCGGGCCATGGGTTTGCGTGAGGGCATAATTATTGATCCGATTCTTTTTTAGGGACCAAAAATATTGTATGAGAGTCTCCATAACCGAATTTATGATTCGATTTAGTGCTTCGACCCATCCTCAGTTTTACCTCCGGCTCGTGTACTACCCCTTTTGGCAATACAACCAAAATTTTGAAAGGGCCACGGGGTGGCGTGAGGTCATAATTATTGATCCGATTCTTTCCTTAAGGTCATAAAATATTGTATGGGAGTCTCCATGACCGAATTTATGATCCGATTCAGTTGTTCATCCCATCCTCAGTTTTTCCTCCAGCTCGTGTAATAACCCTTTTGGCAATACTGGAAAAATTTCGAACGGGCCACGTGGTGGCGTGAGGGAACAATTATAGATCTGATTCTTTCTTAAGGTCAAAAAATATTTTATGGCAGTCTCTTAGACCGAATTTATGATCCGATTCAGTGGTTCGACCCATCCTCAGTTTTTCCTCCGGCTCGTGTACTACCCCCTTTGGCAATACGACCAAAATTTCGAACGGGCCACGGGGTGGCGTGTGGGCATAATTATTGATCCGATTCTTTCTTAGGTTATAAAATATTGTATGGTAGTCTCTAGACCGAATTTATGATCCGATTCAGTGGTTCGACCTATTCACAGATTTTCCTCCGGCACGTGTATTACCCCCTTTGGCAATACTGGCAAAATTTCGAATGGGCCACGAGGTGGCGTGAGGGCATAATTGTTTATCCGATTATTTCTTAGGGTCATAAAATATTATATGGCAGTCTCCTAGACCAAATTTATGATCCGATTCAGTAGTTCGTCTCATCCTCAGTTTTTCCTCCAGCTCGTGTACTACCCCCTTTGGCAATACTGGCAAAATTTCGAACGGCCACGGGGGTGGCGTGAGGGCATAATTATTGATCCGAGTTTTTCTTAGGGTCAGTATGGGAGTCTCCATGACTGAATTTATGGTCTGATTCAATGGTTCGTCTCATATTCAATTTTTCCTCCGGCTCTTGTACTACCCCTTTGGCAATACTGGCATAATTTCGGACGGGCCACGGGGTGGCGTGAGGGTATAATTATTGATCTGAATCTTTCTTAGGGTCATAAAATATTGTATGGCAGTCTCCTAGACCGAATTTATGATCCGATTCAGAATACGACCACAATTTCGAACTGGCCACTGGGTGGCGTGAGGGCATAATTATTGATTCGATTCTTTCTTAGGGTCATAAAATATTGTATGGAAGTCTCCATGACTGAATTTATGATCTGATTAAGTGGTTCTACCCATCCTTAGATTTTCCTCCGGCTCGTGTGCTACCCTCTTTGGCAATACTGGCAAAATTTCGAACGGGCCACTGGGTGGCGTGAGGATATAACTATTGATCTGATTCAGTCTTAGGGTCATAAAATATTGTATGTCAGTCTACTAGACCGAATTTATGATCCGATTCAGTGGTTCTTTCCATACTCAGTTTTTCATCCGGCTCGTGTACTACCCACTTTGTCAATACTGAAAAAAATTCCCAACTGGCCACGCGGTGGCGTGAGGGCATAATTATTGATCCGATTCTTTCATAAGGTCATAAAATATTGTATGGCAGTATCCTAGACCGAATTTATGATCCGATTCAGCGGTTAGACCCATTCACAGTTTTTACTCCGACTCGTGTACTACCCTCTTTGGCAATATGACCAAAATTTCGAACGGGCCACGGAGTGGCATGAGGGCATAATTAATGATCCGATTCTTTCTAAGGGTCATAAAAAATATTATAGGAGTCTCCATGACCGAATTTATGATCCGATTCAGTGGTTCGAACCATTAACAGTTTTTCCTTTGGCTCGTGTACCTTTGGCAATACGACCAAAATTTCGAACGGGCCTCGGGGTGGCGTGAGGGCATAATTATTGATCCGATTCTTTCTTAGGGTCATAAAATATTGTACAGCAGTCTCCTAGACCAAATTTATGATCCGATTCAGTGGTTCTACCCATACTAAGTTTTTCCTCCGGCTCGTGTACTACCCCATTTGGAAGTACTGGCAAAATTTCTAACGGGCCACGGGGTGGCGTGAGGGCATAATTATTGATCTTATTCTTTTTTAGGTTCATATAATATTGTATGGCAGTCTCCTAGACCGAATTTATGATCCGATTCAGTGGTTTGTCTCATCCTCAGTTTTTCCTCCGGCTCGTATACTACCCCCCTTTGGCAATACGACCAAAATTTCAAACGGGCCATGGGGTGGCGTGAGGGCATTATTATTGATCCGATTCTTTCTTAGGGTCATAAAATATTGTATGGCAGTCTCCTAGACCGAATTTATGATCCGATTTAGTGGTTCGACCCATACGCAGTTTTTCCTCTGGCTCGTGTACTACCCCCTTTGGCAATACGACCAAAATTTCGAATGCGCCACGGGGTGGCGTGAGGGCATAATTATTTATCCGATTCTTTTTAGGGTCATAAAATATTGTATGTGAGTCTCCATGACCGAATTTATGATCCGATTAAGTGGTTCGACCCATCCTCAGTTTTTCCTCCAGCTCGTGCACTACCCCCTTTGGCAATACTTGAAAAATTTCGAATGGGCCACGGGGTGGCGTGAGGGCATAATTATTAATCTGATTCTTTTTTAGTGTCATAATGTATTGTATGGTAGTATCTTAGACCGAATTTATGATCCGATTCAGTGGTTCGACCCATTCACAGTTTTCCTCAGGCTCGTGTACACGGGGTGGCGTGAGGATATAACTATTGATCTGATTCAGTCTTAGGGTCATAAAATATTGTATGGCAGTCTACTAGACCAAATTTATGATCCGATTCAGTTGTTCGTCCCATACTCAGTTTTTTCTCCGGCTCGTGTAATACCCCCTTTGGTAATAAGACCAAAATTTCGAACGGGCCACGGGCTGGCGTGAGGGCATAATTATTGATCCGATTCTTTCTTAGGGTTATAAAATATTGTATGGCAGTCTCCTAGACCGAATTTATGATCCGATTTAGTGGTTCGACCCATACGCAGTTTTTCCTCTGGCTCGTGTACTACCCCCTTTGGCAATACGACCAAAATTTCGAATGCGCCACGGGGTGGCGTGAGGGCATAATTATTTATCCGATTCTTTCTTAGGGTCATAAAATATTGTATGTGAGTCTCCATGACCGAATTTATGATCCGATTAAGTGGTTCGACCCATCCCCAGTTTTTCCTCCAGCTCGTGCACTACCCCCTTTGGCAATACTTGAAAAATTTCGAATGGGCCACGGGGTGGCGTGAGGGCATAATTATTAATCTGATTCTTTTTTAGTGTCATAAAGTATTGTATGGTAGTATCTTAGACCGAATTTATGATCCGATTCAGTGGTTCGACCCATTCATAGTTTTCCTCAGGCTCGTGTACACGGGGTGGCGTGATGGCATAATTATTAATCCGAATCTTTCTTAGGGTCATAAAATATTGTATGGTAGTCTCCTAGACCGAATTTATGATCCGATTCAGTGGTTCGACCCATACGTAGTTTTTCCTCCGGCTCGTGTACTACCCCATTTGGCAATACGACCAAAATTTCGAATGGGCCACGGGGTGGCGCGAGCGAATAATTATTGATCCGATTCTTTCTTAGGGTCATAAAATATTGTATGTGAGTTTCCATGACCGAATTTATGATCCGATTCAGTGGTTCGACCCATCCTCAGTTTTTTCCTCCGACTCGTGTACTACCCCATTTGGCAATACTGGGAATATTTCGAACGGGCCACGGGGTGGCGTGAGGGCATAATTGTTTATCCGATACTTTCTTAGGGTCTTAAAATATTGTATGTCAGTCTCCTAGACCGAATTTATGATCCGATTCAGAGGTTCGTCCCATCCTCAGTTTTTCCTCCGGCTCGTGTACTACCCCCCTTTGGCAATACAACCAAAATTTCGAACGGGCCACGGGGTGGCGCGAGGGCATAATTACTGATCCGATTCTTTCTTAGGGTCATAAAATATTGTATGGGAGTCTCCATGATCGAATTTATGATCCGATTCAGTGGTTCGACCCATCCTCAGTTTTTCCTCCGGCTCGTGCACTACCCCCTTTGGCAATACTGGAAAAATTTCAAACGGGCGACAGGGTGGCGTGAGGGCATAATTATTGATCCGATTCTTTCTTATGGTCATAAAATGTTGTACGTCAGTCTCCTAGACCGAATTTATGATCCGATTCCGTGGCTCGACCCATCCTCAGTTTTTCATCCGGCTCGTGTACTACCTTTTTTGGCAATACAGGCAAAATTTTGAACTGGCCACGGGGTGGCGTGAGGGCATAATTGTTAATTCGATTCTTTCTCAGGGTCATAAAATATTGTATGGCAGTCTCCTAGACCGAATTTATTATCCGATTCAATGGTTCGACCAATACTCAGTTTTTCCTCCGGCTCGTGTACTATCCCCTTTGGCAATACTAGCAAAATTGTGAACGGGCCACGGGGTGGCGTTAGGGCATAATTATTGATCCGATTTTTTCTTAGGGTTATAAAATATTGTATGGGAGTCTCCATGACCGAATTTATGATCCGATTCAGTAGTTCGACCCATCTTCAGTTTTTCCTTCGGCTCGTGTACTACCCCCTTTGGCAATACTTGCAAAATTTCAAACATGCCACGGGGGTGGCGTGAGCGTATAATTATTGATCTGATTTTTTTCTTAGGGTCATAACATATTGTATGGCAGACCGAATTTATGATCCGATTCAGTGGTTCTACCTATCCTCAGATTTTCCTCCGGCTCGTCTACTACCCTCTTTGGCTATACTGGCAATATTTTGAACGGGCCACGGGCTGGCGTGAGGACATAATTATTGATCTGATTCTGTCTTAGGGTCATAAAATATTGTATGGCAGTCTACTAGATCGAATTTTTGATCCGATTCAGTGGTTCGTCCCATACTCAGTTTTTCATCCGGCTCGTGTACTACCCACTTTGGCAATACTGACAAAATTTCGAACTGGCCACGGGGTGGCGTGAGGGCATAATTATTGATCCGATTCTTTCTTAGGGTCATAAAATATTGAATGGCAGTCTCGTAGACCGAATTTATGATCCGATTCAGTGGTTCGACCCCTTCATAGTTTTTCCTCCGGCTCGTGCGACCAAAATTTCAAACGGGCCACGGGGTGGCGTGAGGGCGTAATTACTGATCCGATTCTTTCTTAGGGTCATAAAATATTTTATGTGAGTTTCCATGACCGAATTTATGATCCGATTCAGTGGTTCGACCCATCCTCAGTTTTTTCCTCCGACTCGTGTACTACCCCCTTTGGCAATACTGGGAATATTTCGAACGGGCCACGGGGTGGCGTGAGGGCATAATTGTTTATACGATACTTTCTTAGGGTCTTAAAATATTGTATGGCAGTCTCCTTGACCGAATTTATGATCCGATTCAGTGGTTCGACCCATCCTCAGTTTTTCCTCCGGCTCGTGTACTACCCCCTTTGGCAATACGACCAAAATTTTGAACGGGCCACGGGGTGGCGTTAGGGTATAATTATTTATCTGATTCTTTCTTAGGGTCATAAAATATTGTATGGCAGTCTCCTAGACTTAATTTATAATCCGATTCAGTTTTTCGTCCCAACCTCAGTTTTTCCTGCAGCTCGTGTACTACCCCCTTTGACAATACGACCAAAATTTCGAACGGGCCACGGGGTGGCGTGAGTGCATAATTAGTGATTCGATTCTTTCTTAGGGTCATAAAATATTGTATGTGAGTCTCCATGACCGAATTTATGATCCGATTCAGTGGTTCTAACCATCCTTAGTTTTTCCAACGGCTCGTGTACTACCCCCTTTGGCATTACTAGGAAAATTCCGAACGGGACACGGGGTTGCGTGATGGCATAATTATTGATCCGATTCTTTCTTAGGGTCATAAAATATTGTATGGGAGCCTCCATGACCGAATTTATGATCTGATTTAATGGTTCGTCTCATATTAAATTTTTCCTCCTGCTCGTGTACTACCCCCTTTGGCAATACTAGAAAAATTTCGAACGGGCCACGGGGTGGCGTGAGGGTATAATTATTTATCTAATTCTTTCTTAGGGTTATAAAATATTGTATGGCAGTCTTCTAGACCGAATTTATGATCCGATTCAGTTTTTCGTCCCATCCTCAGTTTTTCTTCTGGCTCGTGTACTACCCCCTTTGGCAAACGACCAAAATTTCGAACGGGCCTTGGGGGTGGCGTGAGGGCATAACTATTGAATCGATTCTTTCTTAGGGTCATAAAATATTGTATGGGAGTCTTCATGAACGAATTTATGATCCGATTTAGTGGTTCTACCCATCCTCAGTTTTTCCTATGGCAATACTGGCAAACTTTCGAACGGGCCACGGGGTGGCGTGAGGGCATTATTATTGATCTGATTCTGTCTTAGGGTCATAAAATATTGTATGGCAGTCTACTAGACCGAATTTATGATCCGATTCAGTGGTTCGTCCCGTACTCAGTTTTTCATCCGGCACGTGTACTACCCCCTTTGGCAATATTGACAAAATTTCAAACTGGCCACGGGTGGCGTGAGGGCATAATTATTGATCCGATTGTTTCTTAGGATAAATAAATATTATATGGCAGTCTCCTAGACCGAATTTATGATCCGATTCAGTGGTTCGACCCATTAACAGTTTTTCTTCCGGCTCGTGTACTACCCCTTTGGCAACACGACCAAAATTTCGAACAGGCCACGGGGTGGCGCGAGGGCATAATTACTGATCCGATTCTTTCTTAGGGTCATAAAATGTTGTATGAGAGTATCCATGACCGAATTTATGATCTGATTCAATGGTTCGTCTCATACTCAATTTTTCCTCCGGCTCGTGTACTGGCAAAATTTCGAACGGGCAACGGGGTGGCGTGAGGGAACAACTATTGATCTGATTCTTTCTTAAGATCATAAAATAATGTATGGCCGTCTCCACGACCGAATTTATGACCCGATTCAGTGGTTCGACCCATCCTCAGTTTTTCCTCCGGCTCGTGTACTTCCCTCTTTGCCAATACAACCAAAATTTTAAACGGGCCACGGGGTGGCGTGAGCGCATATTTATTGATCCGATTCTTTCTTAAGGTCATAAAATATTGTATGTGAGTCTCCACGACCGAATTTATGATCGAAATCAGTGGTTCGACCCATCCTAAGTTTTTCCTCCGGCTCGTGTACTACCCCCTTTGGCAATACTGGCAAAATTTTGAAAGGGCCACGGAGTGGCGTCAGGGTATAAAATATTGTATTGCACTCTCCTAGACCGAATTTATGATCCGATTCAGTGCTTCGACCCATACGCAGTTTTTCCTCTGGTCGTGTACTACCCACTTTGGCAATACTGGCAAAATTTTGAACGGGCCAAGGGGTGGCGTGAGGGCATAATTATTGATCCGATTCTTTTTTAGGGTCATAAAATATTGTATGGGAGTCTCCATGACCGAATTTATGATCCGATTCAGTGGTTCGACCTATCCTCAGTTTTTACTCCGGCTCGTGCACTACCCCCTTTGGCAATACTGGAAAAATTTCAAACGGGCGACAGGGTGGCGTGAGGGCATAATTATTGATCCGATTCTTTCTTATGGTCATAAAATGTTGTATGTCAGTCTCCTAGACCGAATTTATGATCCGATTCCGTTGCTCGACCCATCCTCAGTTTTTCATCCGGCTCGTGTACTACCCTTTTTGGCAATACAGGCAAAATTTTGAACTGGCCACGGGGTGGCGTGAGGGCATAATTGTTAATTCGATTCTTTCTTAAGGTCATAAAATATTGTATGGCAGTCTCCTAGACCGAATTTATGATCCGATTCAAAGGTTCGACCTATACTCAGTTTTTCCTCCGGCTCGTGTACAATCCCCTTTGGCAATACAAGCAAAATTGTGAACGGGCCACGGGGTGGCGTGAGTGCATAATTATTGATCCGATTTTTTCTTAGGGTTATAAAATATTGTATAGGAGTCTCCATGACCGAATTTATGATCCGATTCAGTAGTTCGACCCATCTTCAGTTTTTCCTTCGGCTCGTGTACTACCCCCTTTGGCAATATTTGCAAAATTTCAAACATGCCACGGGGGTGGCGTGAGCGTATAATTATTGATCTGATTTTTTTCTTAGGGTCATAACATATTGTATGGCAGACCGAATTTATGATCCGATTCAGTGGTTCTACCTATCCTCAGTTTTTCCTCCGGCTCGTGTACTACCCTCTTTGGCCATACTGGCAATATTTTGAACGGGCCACGGGCTGGCGTGAGGACATAATTATTGATCTGATTCTGTCTTAGGGTCATAAAATATTGTATGGCAGTCTACTAGATCGAATTTGTGATCCGATTCAGTGGTTCGTCCCATACTCAGTTTTTCATCCGGCTCGTGTACTACCCACTTTGGCAATACTGACAAAATTTCGAACTGGCCACAGGGTGGCGTGAGGGCATAATTATTGATCCGATTCTTTCTTAGGGTCATAAAATGTTGAATGGCAGTCTCCTAGACCGAATTTATGATCCGATTCAGTGGTTCGACCCATTCATAGTTTTTCCTCCGGCTCGTGTACTACCCTCTTTGGCAATACGACCAAAATTTCGAACGGGCCACGGGGTGGCGTGAGGGCATAATTACTGATCCGATTCTTTCTTAGGGTCATAAAATATTTTATGGGAGTCTCCATGACCAAATTTATGATCTGATTCAATGGTTCGTCTCATACTCAATTTTTCCTCCGGCTCGTGTACTACCCCCTATGGCAATACGGGCAAAATTTTTAACGGGTCACGGGGTGGCGTGTGGGTATAATTATTGATTTGATTCTTTCTTAGGGTCATAAAATATTGTATGGCCGTCTCCATGACCGAATTTATGATCTGATTCAGTGGTTCGACCCATACTCAGTTTTCCTCCAGTTCGTGTACTACCCCCTTTGGCAATATAACCAAAATTTTGAACGGGCCACGGGGTGGCGTGAGGCAATAATTATTGATCCGATTCTTTCTTAGGGTCATAAAATACTGTATGGCTGTCTCTTAGACCGAAATTATGATCCGATTCAGTGGTTCGACCCATCCTCAGTTTTTCCTCCGGCTCGTGTACTACCCCCTTTGGCAATACGACCAAAATTTTGAACGGGCCACGGGGTGGCGTTAGGGCATAATTATTGATCTGTTTCTTTCTTAGGGTCATAAAATATTGTATGCCAGTCTCCTTGACCGAATTTATGATCCGATTCAGTGGTTCGACCCATACGCAGTTTTTCTTTCGGCGCGTGTACCACCCCCTTTGGCAATACGACCAAAATTTCGAACCGGCCATGGGGTGGCGTGATGTCATTATTATTGATTCGATTCTTTCTTAGGGACATAAAATTTTGTATGGGAGTCTCCATGACCGAATTTATGATCCGATTCGGTGGTTCGACCCATCCTCAGTTTTTCCTACGGCTCGTGCACTACCACATTTGGCAATACAGGAAAAATTTCAAACGGGCGAAGGGGTGGTGTGAGGGCATAATTATTGATCTGATTCTTTCTTAAGGTCATAAAATATTGTATGGCAGTCTCCTAGACCGAATTTATGATCCGATTCCGTGGTTCGACCCATTCTTAGTTTTTCCTCCGGCTCGTGTACTACCCCATTTGGCAATACGAACAAAATTTCGAACGGGCCACGGGGTGGCATGAGGGCATAATTATTGAAGTGATACTTTCTTTGGGTCATAAAATCTTGTATGACAGTCTCTTAGACCGAATTTATGATCCGATTCAGTGGTTCGATCCATTCACAGTTTTTCCTCCGACTCGTGTACTACCCCCTTTGGCAATACTGGGAAAATTTCGAACGGGCCACGGGGTGGAGTGAGGGCATAATTGTTTATCCAATACTTTCTTAGGGTCTTAAAATATTGTATGGTAGTCTCCTAGACCGAATTTATGATCCGAGTCAGTGGTTCGTCCCATCCTCAGTTTTTCCTTCGGCTCGTGTACTTTGGCAATACAACCAAAATTTCGAACGGGCCACGGGGTGGCGTGTGGGCGTAATTATTGATCCGATTCTTTCTTAGGGTCATAAAATATCAAATGGCAATCTCCAAAACCGAATTTATGATCCGATTCAGTGGTTCGACCCATACTCAGTTTTTCCTCCGGCTCTTGTACTACCCCCTTTGGCAATAACACCAAAATTTCAAACGGGCCACGGGTGGCGTGAGGGCATAATTTTTTATTCGATTCTTTCTTAGGGTCATATAATATTGTATGGGAGTCTCCATGACCGAATTTATGATCTGATTCAATGGTTCGTCTCATATTCAATTTTTCCTCCAGCTCGTGTACTAACCCTTTTGACAATACTGGCAAAATTTTGAACGGGCCACGGGGTGGCGTGAGGGCATAATTATTGATCCCATTTTTTCTTAGGGTTATAAAATATTGTATGGGAGTCTCCATGACCGAATATATGATCCAATTCAGTAGTTCGACCCATCCTCAGTTTTTCCTCCGGCTCGTGTACTACCCCTTTTGGCAATACTCGCAAATTTTCAAACAGGCCACGGGGTGGCGTGAGCGTACAATTATTGATCTGATTCTTTCTTAGGGTCATAAAATATTGTATGGAAGACCGAATTTATGATCCGATTAAGTGGTTCTACCCATCCTTAGTTTTTCCTTAAGCTCGTGTAGTACCCTCTCTGGCTATACTGGCAAAATTTTGAACGGGCCACGGGGTGGCGTGAGAACATAATTATTGATCTGATTCTGTCTTAGGGTCATAAAATATTGTATGGCAGTCTACTTGACCGAATTTATGATCCGATTCAGTGGTTCGTCCCATACTCAGTTGTTCATCCGGCTCGTGTACTACCCACTTTGGCAATACTGACAAAATTTAGAACTGGCCACGGGGTGGCGTGAGGGCATAATTATTGATCCGATTCTTTCTTAGGGTCAAAAAATTTTGAATGGCAGTCTCCTAGACCGAATTTATGATACGATTCAGTGGTTCGACCCATTCACAGTTTTTCCTCCGGCTCGTGTACTACCCTCTTTGGCAATACGACCAAAATTTCGAACTGGTCACGGGGTGGCGTGAGGGCATAATTACTGATCCGATTCTTTCTTAAGGTCATAAAATATTTTATGGGAGTCTCCATGAATGAATTTATGATCTGATTCAATGGTTCGTCTCATACCTAAATTTTCCTCCGGCTCGTGTACTACCTCCTATGGCAATACTGGCAAAATTTCGAACGGGTCACGGGGTGGCGTGATGGTATAATTATTGATTTGATTCTTTCTTAACGTCATAAAATATTATATGGCCGTCTCCATGACCGAATTTATGATCCGATTCAGTGGTTCGACCCATACTCAGTTTTCCTCCGGTTCGTGTACTACCCCCTTTGGCAATACAACCAAAATTTTGAACGGGCCACGGGGTGGCGTGATGGAATAATTATTGATCCGATTCTTTCTTAGGGTCATAAAATACTGTATGGCTGTCTCTTAGACCGAATTTATGATCCGATTCAGTGGTTCGACCCATCCTCAGTTTTTCCTCCGGCTCGTGTACTACCCCCTTTGGCAATACGACCAAAATTTCGAACGGGCCACGTGGTGGCGTTAGGGCTAAATTATTGATCCGATTCTTTCTTAGGGTCATAAAATATTGTATGGCAGTTTCATAGACAGAATTTTTGATCCGATTCAGTGGTTCGACCCATACGCAGTTTTTCCTCCGGCTCGTGTGATACCCCCTTTGGCAATACGACCAAAATTTAGAACGGGACACGGGGTGGCGTTAGGGAATAAATATTTATCCGATTCTTTCTAAGGGTCATAAAATATTGTATGGCAGTCTCCTAGACCGAATTTATGATCCGATTCAGTGGTTCGACCCATACGTAGTTTTTCCTCCGGCTCGTGTACTATATCTCTTTGGCAATACGACCAAAATTTCGAACGGGCCACTGGGTGGCTTGAGGGCATAATTATTGATCCGATTCTTTCTTAGGGTCATAAAATATTGTATGGGAGTCTCCATGACCGAATTTATGATCCTATTCAGTGGTTCGACCCATTCACAGTTTTTCCTATGGCTCGTGTACTACCCCCTTTGCCAATACTGGCAAAATTTCAAACAAGCCACGGGGTGGCGTGAGGGCATAATTGTTTATCCGATTCTTTCTTAGGGTCCTAAAATATTGTATGGCAGTATTCTATACCGAATTTATGATCCAATTCAGTGGTTCGTCCCATTCTCAGTTTTTCATCCGGCTCGTGTACTACCCCCTTTGGCAATATGACCAACATTTCGAATGGGACATGGGGTGGCGTGAGGGCATTATTATTGATCTGATTCTTTCTTAGGGTCATAAAATATTGTATGGCAGTCTCCTAAACCGAATTTATGATCCGATTCAGTGGTTCGACCCATACGCAGTTTTTCATCCGGCTCGTGTACTACCCCCTTTGGCAATACTAGAAAAATTTCGAACGGGCCACGGGGTGGCGTGAGGGCATAATTATTGATCCGATTCTTTCTTAGGGTTATAAAATATTGTATGGCAGTCTCCTAGACTGAATTTATGATCTGATTTAATGGTTCGTCTCATATTCAATTTATCCTCCGACTCGTGTACTACCCCCTTTGGCAATACTGGTAAAATTTTGAACGGGCCACAGGGTGGCGTGAGGGCATAATTATTGATCCGATTATTTCTTACGGTCATAAAATATTGTATGGCAGTCTCCTAGACCGAATTTATGATCCGATTCAGTTGTTCGTCCCATCCTCAGTTTTTCCTCCGACTCGTGTACTACCCCCTTAGGAAATATGACCAAAATTTCGAACTGGCCACGGGGTGGCGTGAGGGCTTAATTATTGAACTGATTCTTTCATCGGGTCATAAAATATTGTATGACAGTCTCCTAGACCTAATTTATGATCCGATTCAGTGGTTCGACCCATTCACAGTTTTTCTTCCGGCTCGTGTACTACCCCTTTGGCAATACTGGCAAAATTTCGAACGGGCCATGGTGTGGCGTGAGGGCATAATTATTGATCCGATTCTTTCTTAAGGTCATAAAATATTGTATGGCAGTCTCCTAGACCGAATTTATGATCCGATTCAGTGGTTCGACCCATACGCAGTTTTTCATCCGGCTCGTGTACTACCCCCTTTGGCAATACTGGCAAAATTTCGAACGGGCCACGGGGTGGCGTGAGGGCATAATTTTTGATCCGATTCTTTCTTAGGCTTAAAATATTGTATGGCAGTCTCCTAGACCGAATTTATGATCCGATTCAGTGGTTCGTCCCATCCTCAGTTTTTCCTCGGGCTCGTGTACTGCCCCCTTTGGCAATACTAACAAAATTTCAAACAGGCCAAGGGTGGCGTGAGCGTATAATTATTGATCTGATTCTTTCTTAGGGTCATAAAATATTGTATGGCAGACCGAATTTATGATCCGATTCAGTGGTTCGACCCATTCACAGTTTTTTCCTTCGGCTCGTGTACTACCCCCTTTGGCAATACTGGCAAAATTTCAAATGAGCCATGGGGTGGCGTGAGGGCATAATTGTTTATCCGATTCATTCTTTGGGTCCTAAAATATTGTATGGAAGTCTTCTAGACCGAATTTATGATCCGATTCAGTGGTTCGTCCCATCCTCCGTTTTTCATCCGGCTCGTGTAGTACCCCTTTTGGCAATATGACCAACATTTCGAACGGGCCACAGGGTGGCGTGAGGGCATAATTATTGATCCGATTAATTCTTAAGGTCATAAAATATTGTATGGCAGTCTCCTAGACCGAATTTATGATCCGATTCAGTGGTTCGACCCATACTCAGTTTTTCCTCCGGCTCGTGTACTACCCCTTTGGCAATACGACCAAAATTTCGAACGGGCCACGGGGTGGCGTGAGGGCATAATTACTGATACGATTCTTTCTTAGGGTCATAAAATATGGTATGGCCGTCTCCATGACCGAATTTATGATCTGATTCAGTGGTTCGACCCATGCTCAGTTTTCCTCCGGTTCGTGTACTACCCCCTTTGGCAATACAACAAAAATTTTGAACGGGCCACTGGGTGGCGTGTGGGCATAATTATTGATCCGATTCTTTCTTAGGGTCGTAAAATATTGTATGGGAGTCTCCATGACCGAATTTATGATCCGATTCAGTGGTTCGACCCATCCTTAGTTTTTCTTCCGGCTCGTGCACTAGCCCCTTTGGCAATACTGGAAAAATTTCGAACGAGCCACGGGGTGGCGTGAGGGCATAATTATTGATCCGATTCTTTCTTAGGGTCATAATATATTGTATGGCAGTCTCCTAAACCGAATTTATGATCCGATTCAGTGGTTCGACCCATACACAGTTTTTCATCCGGTTCGTGTACTACCCCCTTTGGCAATACTAGAAAAAATTCGAAAGGGCCACGGGGTGGCGTGAGGGCATAATTATTGATCCGATTCATTCTTAGGGTTATAAAATATTGTATGGGAGTCTCCATGACCAAATTTATGATCCGATTCAATTGTTCGTCCCATCCTCAGTTTTTCCTACGACTCGTGTACTACCCCCTTTGGCAATATGACCAAAATTTCGAACGGGCCACGGGGTGGCGTGAGGGCTTAATTATTGAACTGATTCTTTCATAGGGTAATAAAATATTGTATGGCAGTCTCCTAGACCGAATTTATGATCCGATTCAGTGGTTCGACCAATTCACAGTTTTTCCTCCGGCTCGTGTACTACCCCCTTTGGCAATACTGGCAAAATTTCGAACGGGCCACGGGGTGGGGTGAGGGCATAATTATTGATCTGATTCTTTCTTAAGGTTATAAAATATTGTATGGCAGTCTCCTAGACCGAATTTATGATCCGATTCAGTGGTTCGACCCATACGCAGTTTTTCATCCGGCTCGTGTACTACCCCCTTTGGTAATACTGGCAAAATTTCGAACGAGCCACGGGGTGGCGTGAGGGCATAATTTTTGATCCGATTCTTTCTTAGGGTCATAAAATATTGTATGGGAGTCTCCATGACCGAATTTATGATCCGATTCAGTGGTTCAACCCATCCTCAGTTTTTCTTCCGGCTCGTGCACTAGCCCCTTTGGCAATACTGGAAAAATGTCGAACGGGCCACGGGGTGGCGTGAGGGCATAATTATTGATCCGATTCTTTCTTAGGGTCATAAAATAATGTATGGAAGTCTCTTAGACCGAATTTATGATCCGATACTGTTGTTCGACCCATACGCAGATTTTCATCCGGCTCGTGTACTACCCCGTTTGGCAATACTGGAAAAATTTCAAACGGGCGACGGGGTGGCGTGAGGGCATAATTATTGATCCGATTCTTTCTTAGGGTCATAAAATATTGTATGGGAGTCTCCATGACCGAATTTATGATCCGATTTAGTGGTTCGACCCATCCTCAGTTTTTCCCCCGGCTCGTGCACTACTCCCTTTGGCAATACTGGAAAAATTTCAAATGAGCGACGGGGTGGCGTGAGGTCATATTTATTGATCCGATTCATTCTTAAGGTCATAAAATATTGTATTTCAGTCTCTTAGACCGAATTTATGATCCGATTCCGTGGTTCGACCCATCCTCAGTTTTTCCTCCGGCTCGTGTACTACCCCTTTGGCAATACTGGCAAAATTTTGAACGGGCCACGGGGTGGCGTGAGGGCATAATTGTTTATCCGATTCTTTCTTAGGGTCATAAAATATTGTATGGCAGTCTCCTTGACCGAATTTATGATCCGATTCAGTGGTTCGACCCATACTCAGTTTTTCCTCCGGCTCGTGTACTACCGCTTTGGCAATACTGGCAAAATTTTAGACGGGCCATGGGGTGGCGTGAGGGCATAATTATTGATCTGTTGGTTCAAGAAATTGACCTAAGGGGGAGACTGTTGTGTCAAAGATTTGACCTAAATGAAGTACATGGATGATTGGAATCTTCTCAACCTCCCCTGATTTTGCTAAGTAATGGATCCGAGCACACCTTAGACATTCGAGCAAGCTTTTACTTAGCCGGGTACGATATTTTGCCTACCGGGTAAGGTTTTACTTCAAGTAGTCTTCTTAAGTGAATATCCGAGCAGGGTTTGCAAATTAGTGCATTGCCGGGTAAGGTACACTAGTTTATGTAAATCCGAGCAAGGTTTACTTTATCAAGCAAGTCTGTTCTTTAGAACTAAGTATTTTACTCTTCCGAGTAAGGTTTGGTTAACCAAGTCCAAGAAGCCAAGAAATTGGAAGACCGGGCAAGGTATTCATTAATAAGTATGGTCCAAGTATGCTTGATGATCTCAAGGAATATCTCTAAGTAATATCGGGCAAGGTTCAGCTCAAGCAAGGAACAGTACTCCCGAGTACACTTTGCTAATAAGTTATTTTATAACAAAGAGCTGAAATGGATCATTGAAGAACAAGGTTGCTCGTAAGGAGTTGTCGGGCAAAGTCTGGCAAAGTCAAGAAGACAGAAGTCTACTCGGTGAGTATTTTACTTGGTAAAATACTCTTCTAGTAAAGTCTACTCGGAAACTGATTCCGAGCACACTTCTATGTTACCAAGTTATGAAGGCTGGCCGAGCATACTCGGAAAGACAAGATTGGTGCAAAGCCTACCCAGAAGACTTGTTTTACACTTAGTTTATTTTGAATATGTAATTTGAATATGTATGATTGTATTTAGGGTTTCTAGAAGAAATGACAGCTGTCCTAGGTTGGTAGGCCTATAAATAGAATGTTTAGGGCACGCCGCCAAAGGGACGGACAAGGTAGAGAGAGAGATAATCCTTTACACTTTTCGGATAAGAAAGAATATTTCTTGAAAGTGACGGCTGTCTTAGGATTCCTAGAAAACCCTAAATCGATTAATCATTTGTATGATTTATATTATATGAATGGAAATATTTTGAGTGAATCCTGTGAGTGCTTCCTACCTTTGATTATTCTTTGCAACCGTATGTTTGTTATTGATTTCGCCTTTAACAAACGGATATCTTTCTAAATATAGCAACCCGTCATTAACTCTCTTGTCAACACATTAATCTGTGTGAGTTATGACAAGATTGATTAAGATCCAGCTGAAATCGAGGGACCCGACATGATCCGATTTTTTCTTATGGTCATAAAATATTGTATGGGAGTCTCCATGATCGAATTTATGATCCGATTCAGTGGTTCGACCCATCCTCAGTTTTTCCTCCGGCTAGTGTACTACCTCCTTTAGCAATATGAACAACATTTCGAACGGGCCACGGGGTGGCGTGAGCGTATATTTGTTGATCTGATTCTTTCTTAGGGTTATAAAATATTGTATGGCAGACCGAATTTATGATCCGATTCAGTGGTTCGACCCATTCACAGTTTTTTCCTCCAGCTCGTGTACTACCCCCTTTGGCAATACTGGAAAAATTTCAAACGGGCCACGGGGTGGCGTGAGGGCATAATTGTTTTTCCGATTCTTTCTTAGGGTCCTAAAATATTGTATGGCAGTCTTCTAGACCGAATTTATGATCCGATTCAGTGGTTCGTCAAATCCTCAGTTTTTCATCCAGCTCGTATACTACCCCCTTTGGCAATATGACCAACATTTCGAACGGGCCACGGGGTGGCGTGAGGGCATAATTATTGATCCGATTCTTTCTTAGGATCATAAAATATTGTATGGCAGTCTCCTAAACCGAATTTATGATCCGATTCAGTGGTTCGACCCATACGCAGTTTTTCATCCGGATCGTGTACTACCCCCTTTGGCAATACTGGCAAAATTTCGAACGGACCACGGTGTGGCGTGAGGGCATAATTATTGATCCGATTCTTTCATAGGGTCATAAAATATTGTATGGGAGTCTCCTAGACCGAATTTTTGATCTGATTTAATGGTTCGTCTCATATTCAATTTTTCCTCCGGCTCGTGCACTACCCCGTTTGGCAATACTGGTAAAATTTCGACCGGGCCACAGGGTGGCGTGAGGGCATAAATATTGATCCGATTCTTTCTTAGGGTTATAAAATATTGTATGGCAGTCTCCTAGACCGAATTTATGATCCGATTCAGTGGTTCGACTCATACTCAGTTTTTCCTCCGGCTCGTGTACAACCCCCTTTGGCAATATTGGCAAAATTTCGAACGGGCCACGGGGTGGCGTGAGGGCATAATTGTTTATCCGATTCTTCCTTAGGGTCCTAAAATATTGTATGGCAGTCTTCTAGACCGAATTTATGATCCGATTCAGTGGTTCGTCAAATCCTCAGTTTTTCATCCAGCTCGTATACTACCCCCTTTGGCAATATGACCAACATTTCGAACGGGCCACGGGGTGGCGTGAGGGCATAATTATTGATCCGATTCTTTCTTAGGGTCATAAAATATTGTATGGCAGTCTCCTAAACCGAATTTATGATCCGATTCAGTGGTTCGACCCATACGCAGTTTTTAATCCGGATCGTGTACTACCCCCTTTGGCAATACTGGCAAAATTTCGAACGGACCACGGTGTGGCGTGAGGGCATAATTATTGATCCGATTCTTTCATAGGGTCATAAAATATTGTATGGGAGTCTCCATGATCAAATTTATGATCTGATTTAATGGTTCGACTCATATTTAATTTTTCCTCCGGCTCGTGCACTACCCCGTTTGGCAATTCTGGTAAAATTTCGACCGGGCCACAGGGTGGGGTGAGGGCATAAATATTGATCCGATTCTTTCTTAGGGTTATAAAATATTGTATGGCAGTCCCCTAGACCGAATTTATGATCCGATTAAGTGGTTCGTCAAATCCTCAGTTTTTCATCCGGCTCGTGTACTACCCCCTTTGACAATACGACCAAAATTTGAACGGGCCACGGGTTGGCGTGAGAGCATAATTATTGATCCGATTATTTCTTAAGGTCATAAAATATTGTATGGCAGTCTTCTAGACCGAATTTACGATCCGATTCAGTGTTTCGTCCCATCCTCAGTTTTTCATCCAGCTCGTGTCCCTTTGGCAATATGAACAACATTTCGAACGGGCCACGGGGTGGCGTGAGGGCATAAATTTTTATCTTTTTCTTTCTTAGGGTTATAAAATATTGTATGGCAGTCTCCTAAACCGAATTTATGATCCGATTCAGTGGTTCGACCCATACACAGTTTTTCATCCGGCTCGTGTACTACCCCCTTTGGCAATACTGGAAAAATTTCAATGGGGCGACGGGGTGGCGTGAGGGCATACTTATTGATCCGATTCGTTCTTAAGGTTATAAAATATTGTATGTCAGTCTCCTTGACCGAATTTATGATCCGATTCCGTGGTTCGACCCATCCTAAGTTTTTCCTCCGCGCCCGTGTACTACACCTTTGGCAATACTGGCAAAATTTTTAACGGGCCACGAAGTAGCGTGAGGGCATAATTGTTTATCCGATTCTTTCTTAAGGTCATAAAATATTGTATGGCAGTCTCCTAAACCGAATTTATGATCTGATTCAGTGGTTCGACCCATACGCAGTTTTTCATCCAGATCGTGTACTACCCCTTTGGCAATACTTTCAAAATTTCGAACGGGCCACGGGGTGGCGTGAGGGCATAATTATTGATCCGATTCTTTCATAGGGTCATAAAATACTGTATGGGAGTCTCCTGACCAAATTTATGATCTGATTTAATGGTTCGTCTCATATTCAATTTTTCCTCCTGCTCGTGTACTACCCCGTTTGGCAATACTGGTAAAATTTTGACCGGGTCACGGGGTGGCGTGAGGGCTTAATTATTGAACCGCTTCTTTCTTAGGGTTATAAAATATTGTATGGGAGTCTTCTAGACCGAATTTATGATCCGATTCAGTGGTTCGTCCCATCCTCAGTTTTTCATCCAGCTCGTGTACTACCCCCTTTGGCAATATGACTAACATTTCGAACGGGCCACAGGGTGGCGTGAGGGCATAATTATTGATCCTATTCTTTCTTAGGGTCATAAAATATTTTATAGCAGTCTCCTAAACCGAATTTATGATCCGATTCAGTGGTTCGACCCATACACAGTTTTTCATCCGGCTCGTGTACTACCCCCTTTGGCAATCCTGGAAAAATTTCAAAGGGGCGATGGTGTGGCGTGAGGGCATAATTATTGATCCGATTCGTTCTTAGGGTCGTAAAATATTGTATGGGAGTCTCCATGACCGAATTTATGATCCGATTCAGTGGGTCGACCCATCCTCAGTTTTTCTTCCGGCTCGTGCACTAGCCCCTTTGGCAATACTGGAAAAATTTCGAACGAGCCACGGGGTGGCGTGAGGGCATAATTATTGATCCGATTCTTTCTTAGGGTCATAATATATTGTATGGCAGTCTCCTAAACCGAATTTATGATCCGATTCAGTGGTTCGACCCATACACAGTTTTTCATCCGGCTCGTGTACTACCCCCTTTGGCAATACTAGAAAAAATTCGAACGGGCCACGGGGTGGCGTGAGGGCATAATTATTGATCCGATTTTTTCTTAGGGTCGTAAAATATTGTATGGGAGTCTCAATGACCGAATTTATGATCCGATTCAGTGGTTCGACTCATCCTCAGTTCTTCCTCCGGCTCGTGTACTACCCCTTTTGGCAATATGAACAACATTTTTAACGGGCCACGGGGTGGCGTGAGCGTATTATTATTGATCTGATTCTTTCTTAGGGTTATAAAATATTGTATGGCAGACCGAATTTATGATCCGATTCAGTGGTTCGACCCATTCACAGTTTTTTCCTCCGGCTCGTGTACTACCCCTTTGGCAATACTGGCAAAATTTCAAACGGGCCACGGGGTGGCGTGAGGGCATAATTGTTTTTCTGATTCTTTCTTAGGGTCCTAAAATATTGTATGGCAGTCTTCTAGACCGAATTTATGATCCTTTTCAGTGGTTCTTCCAATCCTCAGTTTTTCATCCAGCTCGTGTACTACCCCCTTTGGAAATATGACCAACATTTCGAACGGGCCACGGGGTGGCGTGAGGGCATAATTATTGATACGATTCTTTCTTAGGGTCATAAAATATTGTATGGCAGTCTCCTAAACCGAATTTATTATCCAATTCAGTGGTTCGACCTATACGCAGTTTTTCATCCGGATCGTGTACTACCCCCTTTGGCAATACTGGCAAAATTTCGAACGGGCCACGGGGTGGCGTGAGGGCAAAATTATTGATCCGATTCTTTCTTAAGGTCAAAAAATATTGTATGGCAGTCTTTTAGACCGAATTTATTATCCGATTCAGTGGTTCGAACGAATTTATGATCTGATTCCGTGGTTTGACCCATCCTCAGTTTTTCCTCCGGCTCGTGTAATACACCTTTTGGAAATACTGGCAAAATTTTGAACGGGCCACAGGGTGGCGTGAGGGCATAATTGTTTATCCGATTCTTTCTTAGGGTTATAAAATATTGTATGGCAGTCTCTTATACCGAATTTATGATCCGATTCTGTGGTTCGACCCATCCTCAGTTTTTCGTTCGGCTCGTGCACTAGCCCCTTTGGCAATACTGGAAAAATTTCGTACGGGCCACGGGGTGGCGTGAGGGCATAATTATTGATCTGATTCTTTCTTAAGGTCATAAAATATTGTATGGCAGTCTCCTATACCGAATTTATGATCCGATTCAGTGGTTCGACCCATACTCAGTTTTTCCTCCGGCTCGTGTACTACCCCCTTTGGCAATACTGGCAAAATTTTGAACGGGCCACGGGGTGGCGTGAGGGCATAATTATTGATCCGATTTTTTCTTAGGGTCGTAAAATATTGTATGGGAGTCTCCATGACCGAATTTATGATCCGATTCAGTTGTTTGACCCATTCATAGTTTTTCCTCCGGCTCGTGTACTACCCCCTTTGGCAATACTGGCAAAATTTCGAACGGGCCACGGGGTGGCGTGAGGGCATTATTATTAATCCTATTCTTTCTTAGGGTCATAAAATATTGTATGCAGTCTCTTTTGACCGAATTTATGATCCGATTCAGTGGTTCGACCCATTCATAGTTTTTCCTCCGGCTCGTATACTACCCCCTTTGGCAATACTGGCAAAAGTGCGAACGGGCCACGGGGTGGCGAGAGGGCATAATTGTTTATCCGATTCTTTCTTAGGGTCCTAAAATATTTTACGGGAGTCTCCATGACCGAATTTATGATCCGATTCAGTGGTTCGACCCATCCTTAGTTTTTCCTCCGGCTCTTGTAATACCCCCTTTGGCAATAGGACCAAAATTTCGAACGGGCCACAGGGTGGCGTGAGGGCATAATTATTGACCCGATTATTTTTTAGGGTCAAAAAATATTGTATGACAGTCTCCTAAACCGAATTTATAATCCGATTCAGTGGTTCGACCCATACGCAGTTTTTCCTTCGGCTCGTGTACTACCCCCTTTGGCAATTAGACCAAAATTTCGAACGGGCCGCGGGGTGGCGTGAAGGCATAATTATTAATCCGATTCTTTCTTAAGGTCATAAAATATTGTATGTTAGTATCTTAGACCGAATTTATGAACCGATTCCGTGGTTCGACCCATCCTCAGTTTTTCCTCCGGCTCGTGTACTACCCCTTTTGGCAATATTGGCAAAATTTTGAACGGGCCACGGGGTGGCGTGAGGGCATAATTGTTTATCCGATTCTTTCTTAGGGTCATAAAATATTTTACGGCAGTTTTCTAGACCGAATTTATGATCCGATTCAGTGGTTCGAACGAATTTATGATCCGATTCCGTGGTTCGACCCATCCTCAGTTTTTCCTCCGGCTCGTGTACTACCCCTTTTGGAAATACTGGCAAAATATTGAACGGGCCGCGGGGTGGCGTGAGGGCATAATTGTTTATCCGATTCTTTCTTAGGGTCCTAAAATATTTTATGGCAGTCTCCTAGACCGAATTTATGATCCGATTCAGTGGTTCGACCCATAGGTAGTTTTTAATCCGGCTCTTGTACTACCCCCTTTGGCAATACGACTAATATTTCGAACGGGCCACGAGGTGGCGTGTGAGCATAATTATTGATCCGATTCATTCTTAGGGTCATAAAATATTGTATGGCAGTCTCCATGACCGAATTTATGATCCGATTCAGTGGTTCGTCCCATCCTCAGTTTTTCTTCCGGCTCATGTACTACCCCCTCTAGCAATACGACCAAAATTTCGAACGGGCCACGGGGTGGCGTGAGGGCATAATTATTGATCCGATTCTTTCTTAAGGTCATAAAATATTGTATGGCAGTCTGGTAGACCGAATTTATGATCCGATTCAGTGGTTCGACCATACGCAGTTTTTTCAGTGTACTACGCCCTTTGGCAATACGACCAAAATTTCGATTGGGCCACGGGGTGGCGTGAGGGCATAGTTATTGATCCGATTCTTTCTAAGGGTCCTAAAATATTGTAAGACAGTCTCCTAGACAGAATTTATGATCCGATTCAGCGGTTCGTCAAATCCTCAGTTTTTCGTCCGGCTCGTGTACTACCCCCTTTGACAATACGACCAAAAATTTGAACGGGTCACGGGGTGGCGTGAGGGCATAATTATTGATTCGATTCTTTCTTAGGGTCATAAAATATTGTATGGCAGTCTACTAGACCGAATTTTGATTCGATTCAATGGTTCGACCCATTCACAGTTTTTCCTCCGGCTCGTGTACTACACCCTTTGGCAATACTGGAAAAATGTCGAACGGGCCACGGGGTGGTGTGAGGGCATAATTGTTTATCCGATACTTTCTTAGAGTCCTAAAATATTTTATGGCAGTCTCTTAGACCGAATTTATGATCCTATTCAGTGGTTCGTCTTATCCTCAGTTTTTCCATCGGCTCGTGTACTACCCCCTTGGCAATACGACCAATATTTCGAACGGGCCACGAGGTGGTGTGAGGGCATAATTATTGATCCGATTCATTCTTAGGGTCATAAAATATTATATGGTAGTCTCCTACACCGAATTTATGATCCAATTAAGTGGTTCGTCCCATCCTCAGTTTTTCCTCCGGCTCGTGTAATACCCCCTCTTGCAATAGGACCAAAATTTCAAACGGGCCACGTGGTGGCGTGAGGGCGTAATTATTGATCCGATTCTTTCTTAAGGTCATAAAATATTGTATGGCAGTCTCCTAGACCGAATTTATGATCCGATTAAGTGGTTCGACCCATTCACGGTTTTTCCTCCGGCTCGTGTACTACCCCTTTTGGGAATACGACCAAAATTTCAAACGGGCCACGGGGTGGCGTGAGGGCATAATTATTGATCCGATTCTTTCTTAAGGTCATAAAATATTGTATGGCAGTCACCTAGACCGAATTTATGATCTGATTATGTGGTTCGACCCATCCTCAGTTTTTCCTCCGGCTCGTGTACTACCCCTTTTGGCAATACGACCAAAATTTCGAACAACCCACAGGGTGGCGTGAGGGCTTAATTATTGAACTGATTCTTTCTTAAGGTCATAAAATATTGTATGACAGTCTTCTAGACTGAATTTATGATCCGATTCAGTGGTTCGGACCATTCACAGTTTTTCCTCCGGCTCGTGTACTACCCCCTTTGGTAATACTGGCAAAATTTCAAACGGGCCACGGGGTGGCGTGAGGGCATAATTATTGATCCGATTCTTTCTTAGGGTCATTAAATATTGTATGCAGTCTCTTTGACCGAATTTATGATCCGATTCAGTGATTCGTCCCATTCACAGTTTTTCCTCCGGCTCGTGTACTACCCCCTTTGGCAATACTGGCAAAATTTGGAACGGGCCACGGGGTGGCGTGAGGGCATAATTGTTTATCTGATTCTTTCTTAGGGTCCTAAAATATTTTATGGCAGTCTCCTAGACCGAATTTATGATCCAATTCAGTGGTTCGTCCCATACTCAGTTTTTCATCCGGCTCGTGTACTATCCTCTTTGGCAATATGACCAACATTTAGAACGGGCCACGGGGTGGCGTGAGGGCATAATTATTGATCTAATTCTTTCTTAAGGTCATAAAATATTGTATGGGAGTCTCCATGACTGAATTTATAATCCGATTCAATCGTTCGACCCATCCCCAGTTTTTCCTCCAACTCGTGTAATACCCCCTTTGGCAATACGACCAAAATTTCGAACGGGCCACGTGTTGTCGTGAGAGCATAATTATTGATCCGATTATTTCTTAGGGTCATAAAATATTGTATGACAGTCTCCATGACCGAATTTATGATCCGATTCAGTGGTTCGACCCATACGCAGTTTTTTATCCGGCTCGTGTACAACGCCCTTTAGCAATACGACCAAAATTTCGATTGGCCCACGGGGTGGCGTGAGTGCATAATTATTGATCCGATTCTTTCTTAAGGTCATAAAATACTGTATGGCTGTCTCTTAGACCGAAATTATGATCCGATTCAGTGGTTCGACCCATCCTCAGTTTTTTCTTCCGGCTCGTGTACTATCCCCTTTGGCAATATGACCAACATTACGAACGGGCCACGGGGTGGCGTGAGGGCATAATTATTGATCTAATTCTTTCTTAAGGTCATAAAATATTGTATGGGAGTCTCCATGACAGAATTTATAATCCGATTCAGTCGTTCGACCCATCCCCAGTTTTTCCTCCAGCTCGTGTAATACCCCATTTGGCAATACGACCAAAATTTCGAACGGGCCACGTGTTGGCGTGAGAGCATAATTATTGATCCGATTATTTCTTAGGGTCATAAAATATTGTTTGACAGTCTCCATGACCGAATTTATGATCCGATTCATTGGTTCGACCCATACGCAGTTTTTTCTCCGGCTCGTGTACAACGCCCTTTGGCAATACGACCAAAATTTCGATTGGCCCACGGGGTGGCGTGAGTGCATAATTATTGATCCGATTCTTTCTTAAGGTCATAAAATATTTTATGGCAGTCTCTTAGACCGAATTAATGATCCGATTCAGTGGTTCGACCCATTCACAGTTTTTCCTTCGGCTCGTGTACTGCTCCCTTTGGCAATACTGGAAAAATTTCGAACGGGCCACGGGGTGGCGTGAGGGCATAATTGTTGATTCGATTCTTTCTTAAGGTCATAAAATATTTTATGGCAGTCTCCTAGACAGAATTTATGATCCGATTCAGTGGTTCGACCCATCCTCAGTTTTTCCTCCGGCTCGTGTACTACCCTCTTTGACAATATGACCAAAAATTTGAACGGGCCACGGGGTGGCGTGAGGGCATAATTATTAATTCGATTATTTCTTAGAGTCATAAAATATTGTATGGCAGTCTCCTAGACCGAATTTATGATCCGATTCAATGGTTCGACCTATTCACAGTATTTCCTCCGGCTCGTGTACTACACCCTTTGGCAATACTGGCAAAATTTCGAACGGGCCACGGGGTGGCGTGAGGGCATAATTGTTTATCAGATTCTTTCTTAGGGTCCTAAAATATTTTATGGCAGTCTCCTAGACCGAATTTATGATCCTATTAAGTGGTTCGTCTTATCATCAGTTTTTCCATCGGCTCGTGTACTTCCCCCTTTGGCAATACGACCAATATTTTGAACGGGCCACGAGGTGGCGTGAGGGCATAATTATTGATCCGATTCATTCTTAGGGTCATAAAATATTGTATGGCAGTCTCCTAGACCGAATTTATGATCCGATTCAGTGGTTCGTCCCATTCTCAGTTTTTCCTCCGGCTCGTGTAATACCCCCTCTGGCGATACGACCAAAATTTCGAACGGGCCACGGGGTGGCGTGAGGGCATAATTATTGATCCGATTCTTTCTTAAGGTCATAAAATATTGTATGGCAGTTTGCTAGACCGAATTTATGATTCGATTCAGTGGTTCGTCCCATCCTCAGTTTTTCCTCCGGCTCGTGTAATACCCCCTCTGGCAATACGACCAAAATTTCAAACGGGCCACGGGGTGGCGTGAGGGCATAATTATTGATCTGATTCTTTCTTAAGATCATAAAATATTGTATGGCAGTCACCTAGACCGAATTTATGATACGATTATGTGGTTCGACCCATCCTCAGTTTTTCCTCCGGCCCGTGTACTACCCCTTTTGGCAATACGACCAAAATTTCGAACGGGCCACGGGGTGGCGTGAGGGCTTAATTATTGAACTGATTCTTTCTTAATGTCATAAAATATTGTATGACAGTCTTCTAGACCAAATTTATGATCCGATTCAGTGGTTCGACCCATTCACAATTTTTCCTCCGGCTCGTGTACTACCCCCTTTGGCAATACTGGCAAAATTTCGAAGGGCCACGGGGTGGCGTGAGGGCTTAATTATTGAACTGATTCTTTCTTAATGTCATAAAATATTGTATGACAGTCTTCAAGACCAAATTTATGATCCGATTCAGTGGTTCGACCCATTCACAATTTTTCCTCCGGCTCATGTACTACCCCCTTTGGCAATACTGGCAAAATATCGAACGGGCCACGGGGTGGCGTGAGGGCATAATTATTGATCCGATTCTTTCTTAGGGTCATAAAATAATGTACGCAGTCTCTTTGACCGAATTTATGATCTGATTCAGTGATTCGACCCATTCACAGTTTTTCCTCCGGCTCGTGTACTACCTCCTTTGGCAATACTGGCAAAATATCGAACTTGCCACGGGGTGGCGTGAGGGCATAATTTTTTATCCGATTCTTTCTTAGGGTCCTAAAATATTGTAAGACAGTCTCCTAGACCGAATTTATGATCCGATTAAATGGTTCGTCAAATCCTCAGTTTTTCATCCGGCTCGTGTACTACCCCCTTTGACAATACGACCAAAAATTTGAACGGGCCACGGGTTGGCGTGAGAGCATAATTATTGATCCGATTATTTCTTAGGGTCATAAAATATTGTATGACATTCTCCATGACCGAATTTATGATCTGATTCAGTGGTTCGACCCATACACAGTTTTTTCTCCGGCTCGTGTACTACGCCCTTTGGCAAAACGACCAAAATTTCGATTGGGCCACGGGGTGGCGTGAGGGCATAATTATTGATCCGATTCTTTCTTAAGGTCATAAAATATTTTATGGCAGTCTCCTAGACCGAATTTATGATCCGATTCAGTGGTTCGACCCATACGCAGTTTTTCATCCGGCTCGTGTACTACCCCCTTTGGTAATACTGGCAAAATTTCGAACGTGCCACAGGGTGGCGTGAGGGCATAATTATTGATCCGATTCTTTCTTAGGGTTATAAAATATTATATGGAAGTCTCCATGACCAAATTTATGATCTGATTCAATGGTTCGTCTCATATTCAATTTTTCCTCCGGCTCGTGTACTACCCCCTTTGGCAATACTAGTAAAATTTCGAACTGGCCACGGGGTGGCGTGAGGGTATAATTATTGATCTGATTCTTTCTTAGGGTCATAAAATATTGTACGGCAGTCTCCTAGACCGAATTTATGATCTGATTCAATTGTTCGTCCCATCCTCAGTTTTTCCTCCGGCTCGTGTACTACCCCATTTGGCAATACGACCAATATTTCGAACGGGCCACGCGGTCGCGTGAGGGCATAATTATTGATCCGATTCTTTCTTAAGGTCATACAATATTTCATGGCAGTCTCCTAGACCGATTTATGATCCAATTCAGTGGTTCGACCCATTCACAGTTTTTCCTCCGGCTCGTGTATTACCCCCTTTGGCAATACTGGCAAAAGGGCGAACGGGCCACGGGGTGGCGGGAGGGCATAATTGTTTATTCGATTCTTTCTTAGGGTCATAAAATATTGTACGGGAGTCTCCATGACCGAATTTATGATCCGATTCAGTGGTTCGACCCATCCTTAGTTTTTCCTCCGGCTCGTGTAATACCTCCTTTGGCAATATGACCAAAATTTCGAACGGGCCACAGGGTGGCGAGAGGGCATAATTATTGATCCGATTATTTCTTAGGGTCATAAAATATTGTATGACAGTCTCCTAAATCGAATTTATAATCCGATTCAGCGGTTCGACCCATACGCAGTTTTTCCTTCGGCTCGTGTACTACCCCCTTTGGCAATTAGACCAAAATTTCGAACGGGCCGCGGGGTGGCGTGAAGGTATAATTATTGATCCGATTCTCACTTAAGGTCATAAAATATTGTATGTTAGTATCCTAGACGAATTTATGAACCGATTCCGTGGTTCGACCCATCCTCAGTTTTTCCTCCGTCTCGTGTACTACCCCTATTGGCAATACTGGCAAAATTTTGAACGGGCCACGGGGTGGCGTGAGGGCATAATTGTTAATCCTATTCTTTCTTAGGGCCATAAAATATTGTATGGCAGTCTTTTAGACCGAATTTATGATCCGATTCAGTGGTTCGAACGAATTTATGATCCGATTCCGTGGTTCGACCCATCCTCAGTTTTTCCTCCGGCTCGTGTACTACCCCTTTTGGAAATACTGGCAAAATTTTGAACGGGTCACGGGGTGGCGTGAGGGCATAATTGTTTATCCGATTCTTTCTTAGGGTCATAAAATATTGTATGGCAGTCTCCTAAACCGAATTTATGATCCGATTCAGTGGTTCGACCCATAGGTAGTTTTTCATCCGGCTCTTTTACTACCCCCTTTGGCAGTACGACCAATATTTCGAACGGGCCGCGAGGTGGCGTGTGGGCATAAATATTGATCCGATTCATTCTTAGGGTCATAAAATATTGTATGGCAGTCTCCATGACCGAATTTATGATCCGATTCAGTGGTTCGTCCCATCCTCAGTTTTTCTTCCGGTTCGTGTACTACCCCCTCTGGCAATACGACCAAAATTTCGAACAGGCCACGGGGTGGCGTGAGGGCATAATTATTGATCCGATTCTTTCTTAAGGTCATAAAATATTGTATGGCAGTCTGCTAGACCGAATTTATGATCCGATTCAGTGGTTCGACCCATACGCAGCTTTTTCTCCGGCTCGTGTACTACGCCCTTTGGCAAGACGACCAAAATTTCGATTGGGCCACGGGGTGGCGTGAGGGCATAATTATTGATCCGATTCTTTCTAAGGGTCCTAAAATATTGTAAGACAGTCTCCTAGACCGAATTTATGATCCGATTCAGTGGTTCGTCAAATCCTCAGTTTTTCGTCCGGCTCGTGTACTACCCCCTTTGACAATACGACCAAAAATTTGAACGGGCCACGGGGTGGCGTGAGGGCATAATTATTGATTCGATTCTTTCTTAGGGTCATAAAATATTGTATGGCAGTCTCCTAGACCGAATTTTGATTCGATTCAATGGTTCGACCCATTCACAGTTTTTCCTCCGGCTCGTGTACAACACCCTTTGGCAATACAGGAAAAATTTCGAACGGGCCACGGGGTTTCGTGAGGGCATAATTGTTTATCCGATACTTTCTTAGGGTCCTAAAATATTTTATGGCAGTCTCTTAGACCGAATTTATGATCCTATTCAGTGGTTCGTCTTATCCTCAGTTTTTCCATCTACTCGTGTACTACCCCCTTTGGCAATACGACCAATATTTCGAACGGGCCACGAGGTGGCGTGAGGGCATAATTATTAATCCAATTCATTCTTAGGGTCATAAAATATTGTATGGTAGTCTCATAGACTGAATTTATGATCCAATTCAGTGGTTCGTCCCATCCTCAGTTTTTCCTCCGGCTCGTGTAATACCCCCTCTTGCAATAGGACCAAAATTTCGAACGGTCCACGGGGTGGCGTGAGGGAATAATTATTGATCCGATTCTTTCTTAAGGTCATAAAATATTGTATGGCAGTCTCCTAAACCGAATTTATGATCCGATTCAGTGGTTCGACCCATTCACGGTTATTCCTCCTGCTCGTGTACTACCCATTTTGGCAATACGACCAAAATTTCAAACGGTCCACGGTGTGGCGTGAGGGCATAATTATTGATCAGATTCTTTCTTAAGGTCATAAAATATTGTATGGCAGTCACCTAAACCGAATTTATGATCTGATTCTGTGGTTCAACCCATCCTCAGTATTTCTTCCGCCTCTTGTACTACCCTTTTTTGGCAATACGACCAAAATTTCGAACGGCCCACGGGGTGGCGTGAGGGCTTAATTATTGAACTGATTCTTTCTTCAGGTCATAAAATATTGTATGACAGTCTTCTAGACCGAATTTATGATCCGATTCAGTGGTTCGACCCATTCACAGTTTTTCCACCGGCTCGTGTACTACCCCCTTTGGCAATACAGGCAAAATTTCAAACGGGCCACGGGGTGGCGTGAGGGCATAATTATTGACACGATTCTTTCTTAGGGTCATTAAATTTTGTATGCAGTCTCTTTGACCGAATTTATGATCCGATTCAGTGATTCGTCCCATTCACAGTTTTTCCTCCGGCTCGTGTACTACCCCCTTTGGCAATATTGGCAAAATTTCGAACGGGCCACGGGGCGGCGTGAGGGCATAATTGTTTATCCGATTCTTTCTTAGGGTCCTAAAATATTTTATGGCAGTCTCCTAGACCGAATTTATGATCCAATTCAGTGGTTCGTCCCATACTCAGTTTTTCATCCGGCTCGTGTACTATCCCCTTTGGCAATATGACCAACATTTCGAACGGGCCACGGGGTAGCGTGAGGGCATAATTATTGATACGATTCTTTCTTAGGGTCATAAAATATTGTATGGCACTCTCCTAAACCGAATTTATGATCCTATTCAGTGGTTCGACCCACACGCAGTTTTTCATCCGGCTCGTGTACTACCCCCTTTGGCAATACTGGCAAAATTATTGATCTGATTCTTTCTTAAGGTCATAAAATATTGTATGGGAGTCACCATGACTGAATTTATAATCCGATTCAGTCGTTCGACCCATCCCTAGTTTTTCCTCCAGCTCGTGTAATACCCCCTTTGGCAATACGACCAAAATTTCGAACGGGCCACGGGTTGGCGTGAGAGCATAATTATTGATCCGATTATTTCTTAGGGTCATAAAATATTGTATGACAGTCTCCATGACCGAATTTATGATCCGATTCAGTGGTTCGACCCATACGCAGTTTTTTCTCCGGCTCGTGTATGACGCCTTTGGCAATGCGACCAAAATTTCGATTGACCCACGGGGTGACGTGAGTGCATAATTATTGATCCGATTCTTTCTTAAGGTCATAAAATATTTTATGGCAGTCTCCTAGACCGAATTTATGATCCGATTCAGTAGTTCGACCCATTCACAGTTTTTCCTTCGGCTCGTGTACTACTCCCTTTGGCAATACTGGAAAAATTTCGAACTGGCCACGGGGTGGCGTGAGGGCATAATTGTTGATCCGATTCTTTCATAAGGTCATAAAATATTTTATGGCAGTCTCCTAGACAGAATTTATGATCCGATTCAGTGGTTCGACCCATCCTCTGTTTTTCCTCCGGCTCGTGTACTACCCCCTTTGACAATATGACCAAAAATTTGAACGGGCCACGGGGTGGCGTGAGGGCATAATTATTGATTCGATTCTTTCTTAGGGTCATAAAATATTGTTTGGCAGTCACCTAGACCAAATTTATGATCCGATTCAATGTTTCGACCGATTCACAGTTTTTCCTCCGGCTCGTGTACTGCACCCTTTGGCAATACTGGCAAAATTTCGAACGGACAACGGGGTGGCGTGAGGGCATAATTGTTTATCAGATTCTTTCTTAGGGTCCTTTAATATTTTATGGCAGTCTCTTAGACCGAATTTATGATCCTATTCAGTGGTTCGTCTTATCATCAGTTTTTCCATTGGCTCGTGTACTTCCCCCTTTGGCAATACGACCAATATTTCGAACGGGCCACGAGGTGGCGTGAGGGCATAATTATTGATCCGATTCATTCTTAAGGTCATAAAATATTGTATGGCAGTCTCCTAGACCGAATTTATGCTCCGATTCAGTGGTTCGTCCCATCCTCGGTTTTTCCTCCGGCTCGTGTAATACCCCCTCTGGCGATACGACCAAAATTTCGAACGGGCCACGGGGTGGCATGAGGGCATAATTATTGATCCGATTCTTTCTTAAGGTCATAAAATATTGTATGGCAGTCTGCTAGACCGAATTTGTGATTCGATTCAGTGGTTCGTCCCATCCTCAGTTTTTCCTCCGGCTCGTGTAATACCCCCTCTGGCAATACGACCAAAATTTCAAACGGGCCACGGGGTGGCGTGAGGGCATAATTATCGATCTGATTCTTTCTTAAGATCATAAAATATTGTATGGCAGTCACCTAGACCGAATTTATGATACGATTATGTGGTTCGACCCATCCTCAGTTTTTCCTCCGGCCCGTGTACTACCCTTTTTGGCAAAACGACCAAAATTTCGAACTGGCCACGGGGTGGCGTGAGGGCTTTATTATTGAACTGATTCTTTATTAATGTCATAAAATATTGTATGACAGTCTTCTAGACCAAATTTATGATCCGATTCAGTGGTTCGACCCATTCACAATTTTTCCTCCGGCTCGTGTACTACCCCCTTTGGCAATACTGGCAAAATTTCGAACGGGCCACGGGGTGGCGTGAGGGCATAATTATTGATCCGATTCTTTCTTAGGGTCATAAAATATTGTATGCAGTCTCTTTGACCGAATTTATGATCTGATTCAGTGATTCGACCCATTCACAGTTTTTCCTCCAGCTCGTGTACTACCTCCTTTGGCAATACTGGCAAAATATCGAACTTGCCACGGGGTGGCGTGAGGGCATAATTGTTTATCCGATTCTTTCTTAGGGTCCTAAAATATTGTAAGACAGTATCCTAGACCGAATTTATGATCCGATTAAGTGGTTCGTCAAATCCTGAGTTTTTCATCCGGCTCGTGTACTACCCCCTTTGACAATACGACCAAAATTTGAACGGGCCACGGGTTGGCGTGAGAGCATAATTATTGATCCGATTATTTCTTAAGGTCATAAAATATTGTATGACAGTCTCCATGACCGAATTTATGATCTGATTCAGTGGTTCGACCCATAGGCAGTTTTTTCTCCGGCTCGTGTACTACGCCCTTTGGCAATACGACCAAAATTTCGAATGGGCCACGGGGTTGCGTGAGGGCATAATTATTGATCCGATTCTTTCTTAAGGTTATAAAATATTTTATGGCAGTCTCTTAGACCGAATTTATGACCTAATTCAGTGGTTCGACCCATACGCAGTTTTTCATCCGGCTCGTGTACTACCCCCTTTGGCAATACAGGCAAAATTTCGAACGTGCTACGGGGTGGCGTGAGGGCATAATTATTGATCCGATTCTTTCTTAGGGTACATACCCCTTTGGCCGCATTAGCTAAATTTCGAACGGGCCCGGGAAAGCTTTAGGGCATCAAATCTATCCGATTCTTTCGTAGGGTCATAACATATTCGATGCAGGTCCCCAGGACTGAAAATCTAGTCATTTTGGGTGAATAGCCCCATACTCAGTTTTTTCGGGCTGACGGTGAACATACCCCTTTTGCCGTAGTAGCTAAATTTTGAACGTGCCACGGGGGAGGTCTAGGGATATCAAATCGATCCGATTCTTTCGTAGGGTCATAAAATATTCGATGCAGGTCCCCATTACTGAAAATCTAGTCATTTTGGGTGAATAGCCCCATACTCAGTTTTTTCGGGCTGACGGTGAACATACCCCTTTGGCCGTAGTTGAAAAATTTCGAACGGGCCACGGGAAAACTCTAGGGACATGAAATCGATCCGATTTTTTCGTAGGGTCATAAAATATTCGATACAGGTCTCCAGGACGAAAAATCTGGTCATTTTCGGTGAATAGCCCCATACTCAGTTTTTTCGGGCTTACGGTGAACATACCCCTTTGGCCGTAGTAGCCAAATTTCGAACGGGCCACGGGGGAGGTCTAGGGATATCAAATCGATCCGATCCTATTGTAGGGTTATAAAATATTCGATGCAGGTCTCTAGGACTGAAAATCTGGTCATTTTGGGTGAATAGCCCCATACTCAGTTTTTTCGGGCTGACGGTGAACATACTCCTTTGGCCTTAGTAGCTAAATTTCGAACGGGCAACGGGAAAGCACTAGGGACATCAAATCGATCCGATTCTTTCGTAGGTTCATAACATATTCGATGCAGGTCCCCAGGACTGAAAATCTAGTTATTTTGCGTGAAAAGCCCCATACTCAGTTTTTTCGGGCTGACGGTGAACATACCCCTTTGGCCTTAGTAGCTAAATTTCGAACGGGCCCGGGAAAGATCTCGAGACATCAAATCTATCCGATTCTTTCGTAGGGTCATAATATATTCGATTCAGGTCCCCAGGACTGAAAATCTAGTCATTTTGAGTGAATAGCCCCATACTTAGTTTTTTCGGGCTGACGGTGAACATACCCCTTTGGCCGTGGTAGTTAAGATTCGAACGGGCCCGGGAAAGCTTTAGGGCATCAAATCGATCCGATTCTTTTATAGGGTTATAAAATATTCGATGCAGGTCTCTAGGACTGAAAATCTGGTCATTTTGAGTGAATAGCCCTATACTCAGTTTTTTCGGGCTGACGGTGAACATACTCCTTTGGCCGTAGTAGCTAAATTTCGAACGGGCCACGGGGGAGGTCTAGGGATATCAAATCGATCCGATCCTATTGTAGGGTTATAAAATATTCGATGCAGGTCTCTAGGACTGAAAATCTGGTCATTTTGGGTGAATAGCCCCATACTCAGTTTTTTCGAGCTGACGGTGAACATACTCCTTTGGCCTTAGTAGCTAAATTTCGAACGGGCAACGGGAAAGCTCTAGGGACATCAAATCGATCCGATTCTTTCGTCGGTTCATAACATATTCGATGCAGGTCCCCAGGACTGAAAATCTAGTCATTTTGCGTGAATAGCCCCATACTCAGTTTTTTCGGGCTGACGATGAACATACCCCTTTGGCCGAAGTAGCAAAATTTAGAACGGGCCACGGGAAAGCCCTAGGAACATCAAATCTATCCGATTCTTTCGTAGGGTCATAATATATTCGATACAGGTCCCCATGACTGAAAATCTAGTCATTTTGGGTGAATAGCCCCATACTTAGTTTTTTCGGGCTGACGGTGAACATACCCCTTTGGCCGTAGTAGCTAAATTTAGAACGGGCCCGGGAAAGCTTTAGGGCATCAAATCTATCCGATTCTTTTGTAGGGTCATAACATATTCGATGCAGGTCCCCAGGACTGAAAATCTAGTCATTTTGGGTGAATAGCCCCATACTCAGTTTTTTCGAGCTGACGGTGAACATACTCCTTTGGCCTTAGTAGCTAAATTTCGAACGGGCAACGGGAAAGCTCTAGGGACATCAAATCGATCCGATTCTTTCGTCGGTTCATAACATATTCGATGCAGGTCCCCAGGACTGAAAATCTAGTCATTTTGCGTGAATAGCCCCATACTCAGTTTTTTCGGGCTGACGGTGAACATACCCCTTTGGCCGAAGTAGCAAAATTTAGAACGGGCCACGGGAAAGCCCTAGGAACATCAAATCTATCCGATTCTTTCGTAGGGTCATAATATATTCGATACAGGTCCCCATGACTGAAAATCTAGTCATTTTGGGTGAATAGCCCCATACTTAGTTTTTTCGGGCTGACGGTGAACATACCCCTTTGGCCGTAGTAGCTAAATTTCGAACGGGCCCGGGAAAGCTTTAGGGCATCAAATCTATCCGATTCTTTTGTAGGGTCATAACATATTCGATGCAGGTCCCCAGGACTGAAAATCTAGTCATTTTGGGTGAATAGCCCCATACTCAGTTTTTTCGGGCTGACGGTGAACATACCCCTTTTGCCGTAGTAGCTAAATTTCGAACGTGCCACGGGGGAGGTCTAGGGATATCAAATCGATCCGATTCTTTCGTAGGGTCATAAAATATTCGATGCAGGTCCCCATTAATGAAAATCTAGTCATCTTGGGTGAATAGCCCCATACTCAGTTTATTCGGGCTGACGGTGAACATACCCCTTTGGCCGTAGTTGAAAAATTTCGAACGGGCAACGGGAAACCTCTAGGGACATGAAATCGATCCGATTCTTTCGTAGGGTCATAAAATATTCGATACAGGTCTCCAGGACGAAAAATCTGGTCATTTTCGGTGAATAGCCCCATACTCAGTTTTTTCGGGCTGACGGTGAACATACCCCTTTGGCCGTAGTAGCTAAATTTCGAACGGGCCACGGGGGAGGTCTAGGGATATCAAATCGATCCGATCCTATTGTAGGGTTATAAAATATTCGATGCAGGTCTCTAGGACTGAAAATCTGGTCATTTTGGGTGAATAGCCCCATACTCAGTTTTTTCGGGCTGACGGTGAACATACTCCTTTGGCCTTAGTAGCTAAATTTCAAACGGGCAACGGGAAAGCTCTAGGGACATCAAATCGATCCGATTCTTTCGTAGATTCATAACATATTCGATGCAGGTCCCCAGGACTGAAAATCTAGTCATTTTGCGTGAATAGCCCCATACTCAGTTTTTTCGGGCTGACGGTGAACATACCCCTTTGGCCTTAGTAGCTAAATTTCGAACGGGCCCGGGAAAGATCTCGAGACATCAAATCTATCCGATTCTTTCGTAGGGTCATAATATATTCGATGCAGGTCCCCAGGACTGAAAATCTAGTCATTTTGGGTGAATAGCCCCATACTTAGTTTTTTCGGGCTGACGGTGAACATACCCCTTTGGCCGTAGTAGCTAAATTTCGAACAGGCCCGGGAAAGCTTTAGGGCATCAAATCTATCCGATTCTTTCGTAGGGTCATAACATATTCGATGCAGGTCCCCAGGACTGAAAATCTAGTCATTTTGGGTGAATAGCCCCATACTCAGTTTTTTCGGGCTGACGGTGAACATACCCTTTTTGCCGTAGTAGCTAAATTTCGAACGTGCCACGGGGGAGGTTTAGGGATATCAAATCGATCCGATTCTTTCGTAGGGTCATAAAATATTCGATGCAGGTCCCCATTACTGAAAATCTAGTCATTTTGGGTGAATAGCCCCATACTCAGTTTTTTCGGGCTGACGGTGAACATACTCCTTTGGCCTTAGTAGCTAAATTTCGAACGGGCAACGGGAAAGCTCTAGGGACATCAAATCGATCCGATTCTTTCGTAGGTTCATAACATATTCGATGCAGGTCCCCAGGACTGAAAATCTAGTCATTTTGCGTGAAAAGCCCCATACTCAGTTTTTTCGGGCTGACGGTGAACATACCCCTTTGGCCTTAGTAGCTAAATTTCGAACGGGCCCGGGAAAGATCTCGAGACATCAAATCTATCCGATTCTTTCGTAGGGTCATAATATATTCGATTCAGGTCCCCAGGACTGAAAATCTAGTCATTTTGAGTGAATAGCCCCATACTTAGTTTTTTCGGGCTGACGGTGAACATACCCCTTTGGCCGTAGTAGCTAAGATTCGAACGGGCCCGGGAAAGCTTTAGTGCATCAAATCGATCCGATTCTTTTATAGGGTCATAAAATATTCGATGCAGGTCTCTAGGACTGAAAATCTGGTCATTTTGAGTGAATAGCCCTATACTCAGTTTTTTCGGGCTGACGGTGAACATACCCCTTTGGCCGTAGTAGCTAAATTTCGAACGGGCCACGGGGGAGGTCTAGGGATATCAAATCGATCCGATCCTATTGTAGGGTTATAAAATATTCGATGCAGGTCTTTAGGACTGAAAATCTGGTCATTTTGGGTGAATAGCCCCATACTCAGTTTTTTCGAGCTGACGGTGAACATACTCCTTTGGCCTTAGTAGCTAAATTTCGAACGGGCAACGGGAAAGCTCTAGGGACATCAAATCGATCCGATTCTTTCGTCGGTTCATAACATATTCGATGCAGGTCCCCAGGACTGAAAATCTAGTCATTTTGCGTGAATAGCCCCATACTCAGTTTTTTCGGGCTGACGGTGAACATACCCCTTTGGCCTTAGTAGCTAAATTTCGAACGGGCCCGGGAAAGATCTCGAGACATCAAATCTATCCGATTCTTTCGTAGGGTCATAATATATTCGACTCAGGTCCCCAGGACTGAAAATCTAGTCATTTTAAGTGAATAGCCCCATACTTAGTTTTTTCGGGCTGACGGTGAACATACCCCTTTGGCCGTAGTAGTTAAGATTCGAACGGGCCCGGGAAAGCTTTAGGGCATCAAATCGATCCGATTCTTTTATAGGGTCATAAAATATTCGATGCAGGTCTCTAGGACTGAAAATCTGGTCATTTTGAGTGAATAGCCCTATACTCAGTTTTTTCGGGCTGACGGTGAACATACCCATTTGGCCGTAGTAGCTAAATTTCGAACGGGCCACGGGGGAGGTCTAGGGATATCAAATCGATCCGATCCTATTGTAGGGTTATAAAATATTCGATGCAGGTCTCTAGGACTGAAAATCTGGTCATTTTGGGTGAATAGCCCCATACTCAGTTTTTTCGAGCTGACGGTGAACATACTCCTTTGGCCTTAGTAGCTAAATTTCGAACGGGCAACGGGAAAGCTCTAGGGACATCAAATCGATCCGATTCTTTCGTCGGTTCATAACATATTCGATGCAGGTCCCCAGGACTGAAAATCTAGTCATTTTGCGTGAATAGCCCCATACTCAGTTTTTTCGGGCTGACGGTGAACATACCCCTTTGGCCGAAGTAGCAAAATTTAGAACGGGCCACGGGAAAGCCCTAGGAACATCAAATCTATCCGATTCTTTCGTAGGGTCATAATATATTCGATACAGGTCCCCATGACTGAAAATCTAGTCATTTTGGGTGAATAGCCCCATACTTAGTTTTTTCGGGCTGACGGTGAACATACCCCTTTGGCCGTAGTAGCTAAATTTCGAACGGGCCCGGGAAAGCTTTAGGGCATCAAATCTATCCGATTCTTTTGTAGGGTCATAACATATTCGATGCAGGTCCCCAGGACTGAAAATCTAGTCATTTTGGGTGAATAGCCCCATACTCAGTTTTTTCGGGCTGACGGTGAACATACCCCTTTTGCCGTAGTAGCTAAATTTCGAACGTGCCACGGGGGAGGTCTAGGGATATCAAATCGATCCGATTCTTTCGTAGGGTCATAAAATATTCGATGCAGGTCCCCATTAATGAAAATCTAGTCATCTTGGGTGAATAGCCCCATACTCAGTTTATTCGGGCTGACGGTGAACATACCCATTTGGCCGTAGTTGAAAAATTTCGAACGGGCAACGGGAAACCTCTAGGGACATGAAATCGATCCGATTCTTTCGTAGGGTCATAAAATATTCGATACAGGTCTCCAGGACGAAAAATCTGGTCATTTTCGGTGAATAGCCCCATACTCAGTTTTTTCGGGCTGACGGTGAACATACCCCTTTGGCCGTAGTAGCTAAATTTCGAACGGGCCACGGGGGAGGTCTAGGTATATCAAATCGATCCGATCCTATTGTAGGGTTATAAAATATTCGATGCAGGTCTCTAGGACTGAAAATCTGGTCATTTTGGGTGAATAGCCCCATACTCAGTTTTTTCGGGCTGACGGTGAACATACTCCTTTGGCCTTAGTAGCTAAATTTCGAACGGGCAACGGGAAAGCTCTAGGGACATCAAATCGATCCGATTCTTTCGTAGGTTCATAACATATTCGATGCAGGTCCCCAGGACTGAAAATCTAGTCATTTTGCGTGAATAGCCCCATACTCAGTTTTTTCGGGCTGACGGTGAACATACCCCTTTGGCCTTAGTAGCTAAATTTCGAACGGGCCCGGGAAAGATCTCGAGACATCAAATCTATCCGATTCTTTCGTAGGGTCATAATATATTCGATGCAGGTCCCCAGGACTGAAAATCTAGTCATTTTGGGTGAATAGCCCCATACTTAGTTTTTTCGGGCTGACGGTGAACATACCCCTTTGGCCGTAGTAGCTAAATTTCGAACAGGCCCGGGAAAGCTTTAGGGCATCAAATCTATCCGATTCTTTCGTAGGGTCATAACATATTCGATGCAGGTCCCCAGGACTGAAAATCTAGTCATTTTGGGTGAATAGCCCCATACTCAGTTTTTTCGGGCTGACGGTGAACATACCCCTTTTGCCGTAGTAGCTAAATTTCGAACGTGCCACGGGGGAGGTTTAGGGATATCAAATCGATCCGATTCTTTCGTAGGGTCATAAAATATTCGATGCAGGTCTCCATTACTGAAAATCTAGTCATTTTGGGTGAATAGCCCCATACTCAGTTTTTTCGGGCTGACGGTGAACATACTCCTTTGGCCTTAGTAGCTAAATTTCGAACGGGCAACGGGAAAGCTCTAGGGACATCAAATCGATCCGATTCTTTCGTAGGTTCATAACATATTCGACGCAGGTCCCCAGGACTGAAAATCTAGTCATTTTGCGTGAAAAGCCCCATACTCAGTTTTTTCGGGCTGACGGTGAACATACCCCTTTGGCCTTAGTAGCTAAATTTCGAACGGGCCCGCGAAAGATCTCGAGACATCAAATCTATCCGATTCTTTCGTAGGGTCATAATATATTCGATTCAGGTCCCCAGGACTGAAAATCTAGTCATTTTGAGTGAATAGCCCCATACTTAGTTTTTTCGGGCAGACGGTGAACATACCCCTTTGGCCGTAGTAGCTAAGATTCGAACGGGCCCGGGAAAGCTTTAGGGCATCAAATCGATCCGATTCTTTTATAGGGTCATAAAATATTCGATGCAGGTCTCTAGGACTGAAAATCTGGTCATTTTGAGTGAATAGCCCTATACTCAGTTTTTTCGGGCTGACGGTGAACATACCCCTTTGGCCGTAGTAGCTAAATTTCGAACGGGCCACGGGGGAGGACTAGGGATATCAAATCGATCCGATCCTATTGTAGGGTTATAAAATATTCGATGCAGGTCTCTAGGACTGAAAATCTGGTCATTTTGGGTGAATAGCCCCATACTCAGTTTTTTCGAGCTGACGGTGAACATACTCCTTTGGCCTTAGTAGCTAAATTTCGAACGGGCAACGGGAAAGCTCTAGGGACATCAAATCGATCCGATTCTTTCGTCGGTTCATAACATATTCGATGCAGGTCCCCAGGACTGAAAATCTAGTCATTTTGCGTGAATAGCCCCATACTCAGTTTTTTCGGGCTGACGGTGAACATACCCCTTTGGCCTTAGTAGCTAAATTTCGAACGGGCCCGGGAAAGATCTCGAGACATCAAATCTATCCGATTCTTTCGTAGGGTCATAATATATTCGATGCAGGTCCCCAGGACTGAAAATCTAGTCATTTTGGGTGAATAGCCCCATACTTAGTTTTTTCGGGCTGACGGTGAACATACCCCTTTGGCCGTAGTAGCTAAATTTCGAACAGGCCCGGGAAAGCTTTAGGGCATCAAATCTATCCGATTCTTTCGTAGGGTCATAACATATTCGATGCAGGTCCCCAGGACTGAAAATCTAGTCATTTTGGGTGAATAGCCCCATACTCAGTTTTTTCGGGCTGACGGTGAACATACCCCTTTTGCCGTAGTAGCTAAATTTCGAACGTGCCACGGGGGAGGTTTAGGGATATCAAATCGATCCGATTCTTTCGTAGGGTCATAAAATATTCGATGCAGGTTCCCATTACTGAAAATCTAGTCATTTTGGGTGAATAGCCCCATACTCAGTTTTTTCGGGCTGACGGTGAACATACTCCTTTGGCCTTAGTAGCTAAATTTCGAACGGGCAACGGGAAAGCTCTAGGGACATCAAATCGATCCGATTCTTTCGTAGGTTCATAACATATTCGACGCAGGTCCCCAGGACTGAAAATCTAGTCATTTTGCGTGAAAAGCCCCATACTCAGTTTTTTCGGGCTGACGGTGAACATACCCCTTTGGCCTTAGTAGCTAAATTTCGAACGGGCCCGCGAAAGATCTCGAGACATCAAATCTATCCGATTCTTTCGTAGGGTCATAATATATTCGATTCAGGTCCCCAGGACTGAAAATCTAGTCATTTTGAGTGAATAGCCCCATACTTAGTTTTTTCGGGCAGACGGTGAACATACCCCTTTGGCCGTAGTAGCTAAGATTCGAACGGGCCCGGGAAAGCTTTAGGGCATCAAATCGATCCGATTCTTTTATAGGGTCATAAAATATTCGATGCAGGTCTCTAGGACTGAAAATCTGGTCATTTTGAGTGAATAGCCCTATACTCAGTTTTTTCGGGCTGACGGTGAACATACCCCTTTGGCCGTAGTAGCTAAATTTCGAACGGGCCACGGGGGAGGACTAGGGATATCAAATCGATCCGATCCTATTGTAGGGTTATAAAATATTCGATGCAGGTCTCTAGGACTGAAAATCTGGTCATTTTGGGTGAATAGCCCCATACTCAGTTTTTTCGAGCTGACGGTGAACATACTCCTTTGGCCTTAGTAGCTAAATTTCGAACGGGCAACGGGAAAGCTCTAGGGACATCAAATCGATCCGATTCTTTCGTCGGTTCATAACATATTCGATGCAGGTCCCCAGGACTGAAAATCTAGTCATTTTGCGTGAATAGCCCCATACTCAGTTTTTTCGGGCTGACGGTGAACATACCCCTTTGGCCTTAGTAGCTAAATTTCGAACGGGCCCGGGAAAGATCTCGAGACATCAAATCTATCCGATTCTTTCGTAGGGTCATAATATATTCGATGCAGGTCCCCAGGACTGAAAATCTAGTCATTTTGGGTGAATAGCCCCATACTTAGTTTTTTCGGGCTGACGGTGAACATACCCCTTTGGCCGTAGTAGCTAAATTTCGAACAGGCCCGGGAAAGCTTTAGGGCATCAAATCTATCCGATTCTTTCGTAGGGTCATAACATATTCGATGCAGGTCCCCAGGACTGAAAATCTAGTCATTTTGGGTGAATAGCCCCATACTCAGTTTTTTCGGGCTGACGGTGAACATACCCCTTTTGCCGTAGTAGCTAAATTTCGAACGTGCCACGGGGGAGGTTTAGGGATATCAAATCGATCCGATTCTTTCGTAGGGTCATAAAATATTCGATGCAGGTTCCCATTACTGAAAATCTAGTCATTTTGGGTGAATAGCCCCATACTCAGTTTTTTCGGGCTGACGGTGAACATACTCCTTTGGCCTTAGTAGCTAAATTTCGAACGGGCAACGGGAAAGCTCTAGGGACATCAAATCGATCCGATTCTTTCGTAGGTTCATAACATATTCGACGCAGGTCCCCAGGACTGAAAATCTAGTCATTTTGCGTGAAAAGCCCCATACTCAGTTTTTTCGGGCTGACGGTGAACATACCCCTTTGGCCTTAGTAGCTAAATTTCGAACGGGCCCGCGAAAGATCTCGAGACATCAAATCTATCCGATTCTTTCGTAGGGTCATAATATATTCGATTCAGGTCCCCAGGACTGAAAATCTAGTCATTTTGAGTGAATAGCCCCATACTTAGTTTTTTCGGGCAGACGGTGAACATACCCCTTTGGCCGTAGTAGCTAAGATTCGAACGGGCCCGGGAAAGCTTTAGGGCATCAAATCGATCCGATTCTTTTATAGGGTCATAAAATATTCGATGCAGGTCTCTAGGACTGAAAATCTGGTCATTTTGAGTGAATAGCCCTATACTCAGTTTTTTCGGGCTGACGGTGAACATACCCCTTTGGCCGTAGTAGCTAAATTTCGAACGGGCCACGGGGGAGGACTAGGGATATCAAATCGATCCGATCCTATTGTAGGGTTATAAAATATTCGATGCAGGTCTCTAGGACTGAAAATCTGGTCATTTTGGGTGAATAGCCCATACTCAGTTTTTTCGAGCTGACGGTGAACATACTCCTTTGGCCTTAGTAGCTAAATTTCGAACGGGCAACGGGAAAGCTCTAGGGACATCAAATCGATCCGATTCTTTCGTCGGTTCAAAACATATTCGATGCAGGTCCCCAGGACTGAAAATCTAGTCATTTTGCGTGAATAGCCCCATACTCAGTTTTTTCGGGCTGACGGTGAACATACCCCTTTGGCCGAAGTAGCAAAATTTAGAACGGGCCACGGGAAAGCCCTAGGAACATCAAATCTATCCGATTCTTTCGTAGGGTCATAATATATTCGATACAGGTCCCCATGACTGAAAATCTAGTCATTTTGGGTGAATAGCCCCATACTTAGTTTTTTCGGGCTGAAGGTGAACATACCCCTTTGGCCGTAGTAGCTAAATTTCGAACGGGCCCGGGAAAGCTTTAGGGCATCAAATCTATCCGATTCTTTTGTAGGGTCATAACATATTCGATGCAGGTCCCCAGGACTGAAAATCTAGTCATTTTGGGTGAATAGCCCCATACTCAGTTTTTTCGGGCTGACGGTGAACATACCCCTTTTGCCGTAGTAGCTAAATTTCGAACGTGCCACGGGGGAGGTCTAGGGATATCAAATCGATCCGATTCTTCGTAGGGTCATAAAATATTCGATGCAGGTCCCCATTAATGAAAATCTAGTCATCTTGGGTGAATAGCTCCATACTCAGTTTATTCGGGCTGACGGTGAACATACCCCTTTGGCCGTAGTTGAAAAATTTCGAACGGGCAACGGGAAACCTCTAAGGACATGAAATCGATCCGATTCTTTCGTAGGGTCATAAAATATTCGATACAGGTCTCCAGGACGAAAAATCTGGTCATTTTCGGTGAATAGCCCCATACTCAGTTTTTTCGGGCTGACGGTGAACATACCCCTTTGGCCGTAGTAGCTAAATTTCGAACGGGCCACGGGGGAGGTCTAGGGATATCAAATCGATCCGATCCTATTGTAGGGTTATAAAATATTCGATGCAGGTCTCTAGGACTGAAAATGTGGTCATTTTGGGTGAATAGCCCCATACTCAGTTTTTTCGGGCTGACGGTGAACATACTCCTTTGGCCTTAGTAGCTAAATTTCGAACGGGCAACGGGAAAGCTCTAGGGACATCAAATCGATCCGATTCTTTCGTAGGTTCATAACATATTCGATGCAGGTCCCCAGGACTGAAAATCTAGTCATTTTGCGTGAATAGCCCCATACACAGTTTTTTCGGGCTGACGGTGAACATACCCCTTTGGCCTTAGTAGCTAAATTTCGAACGGGCCCGGGAAAGATCTCGAGACATCAAATCTATCCGATTCTTTCGTAGGGTCATAATATATTCGATGCAGGTCCCCAGGACTGAAAATCTAGTCATTTTGGGTGAATAGCCCCATACTTAGTTTTTTCGGGCTGACGGTGAACATACCCCTTTGGCCGTAGTAGCTAAATTTCGAACAGGCCCGGGAAAGCTTTAGGGCATCAAATCTATCCGATTCTTTCGTAGGGTCATAACATATTCGATGCAGGTCCCCAGGACTGAAAATCTAGTCATTTTGGGTGAATAGCCCCATACTCAGTTTTTTCGGGCTGACGGTGAACATACCCCTTTTGCCGTAGTAGCTAAATTTCGAACGTGCCACGGGGGAGGTTTAGGGATATCAAATCGATCCGATTCTTTCGTAGGGTCATAAAATATTCGATGCAGGTCCCCATTACTGAAAATCTAGTCATTTTGGGTGAATAGCCCCATACTCAGTTTTTTCGGGCTGACGGTGAACATACCCTTTTGGCCGTAGTTGCAAAATTTCGAACGGGCCACGGGAAAATTCTAGGAACATGAAATCGATCCGATTCTTTCGTAGGGTCATAAAATATTCGATGCAGGTCCCCATTAATGAAAATCTAGTCATCTTGGGTGAATAGCCCCATACTCAGTTTATTCGGGCTGACGGTGAACATACCCCTTTGGCCGTAGTTGAAAAATTTCGAACGGGCAACGGGAAACCTCTAGGGACATGAAATCGATCCGATTCTTTCGTAGGGTCATAAAATATTCGATACAGGTCTCCAGGACGAAAAATCTGGTCATTTTCGGTGAATAGCCCCATACTCAGTTTTTTCGGGCTGACGGTGAACATACCCCTTTGGCCGTAATAGCTAAATTTCGAACGGGCCACGGGGGAGGTCTAGGGATATCAAATCGATCCGATCCTATTGTAGGGTTATAAAATATTCGATGCAGGTCTCTAGGACTGAAAATCTGGTCATTTTGGGTGAATAGCCCCATACTCAGTTTTTTCGGGCTGACGGTGAACATACTCCTTTGGCCTTAGTAGCTAAATTTCGAACGGGCAACGGGAAAGCTCTAGGGACATCAAATCGATCCGATTCTTTCGTAGGTTCATAACATATTCGATGCAGGTCCCCAGGACTGAAAATCTAGTCATTTTTCGTGAATAGCCCCATACTCAGTTTTTTCGGGCTGACGGTGAACATACCCCTTTGGCCTTAGTAGCTAAATTTCGAACGGGCTCGGGAAAGATCTCGAGACATCAAATCTTTCCGATTCTTTCGTAGGGTCATAATATATTCGATGCAGGTCCCCAGGACTGAAAATCTAGTCATTTTGGGTGAATAGCCCCATACTTAGTTTTTTCGGGCTGACGGTGAACATACCCCTTTGGCCGTAGTAGATAAATTTCGAACAGGCCCGGGAAAGCTTTAGGGCATCAAATCTATCGAATTCTTTCGTAGTGTCATAACATATTCGATGCAGGTCCCCAGGACTGAAAATCTAGTCATTTTGGGTGAATAGCCCCATACTCAGTTTTTTCGGGCTGACGGTGAACATACCCCTTTTGCCGTAGTAGCTAAATTTCGAACGTGCCACGGGGGAGGTTTAGGGATATCAAATCGATCCGATTCTTTCGTAGGGTCATAAAATATTCGATGCAGGTCCCCATTACTGAAAATCTAGTCATTTTGGGTGAATAGCCCCATACTCAGTTTTTTCGGGCTGACGGTGAACATACCCTTTTGGCCGTAGTAGCTAAATTTCGAACGGGCCACGGGGGAGGTCTAGGGATATCAAATCGATCCGATCCTATTGTAGGGTTATAAAATATTCGATGCAGGTCTCTAGGACTGAAAATCTGGTCATTTTGGGTGAATAGCCCCATACTCAGTTTTTTCGAGCTGACGGTGAACATACTCCTTTGGCCTTAGTAGCTAAATTTCGAACGGGCAACGGGAAAGCTCTAGGGACATCAAATCGATCCGATTCTTTCGTCGGTTCATAACATATTCGATGCAGGTCCCCAGGACTGAAAATCTAGTCATTTTGCGTGAATAGCCCCATACTCAGTTTTTTCGGGCTGACGGTGAACATACCCCTTTGGCCGAAGTAGCAAAATTTAGAACGGGCCACGGGAAAGCCCTAGGAACATCAAATCTATCCGATTCTTTCGTAGGGTCAAAATATATTCGATACAGGTCCCCATGACTGAAAATCTAGTCATTTTGGGTGAATAGCCCCATACTTAGTTTTTTCGGGCTGACGGTGAACATACCCCTTTGGCCGTAGTAGCTAAATTTCGAACGGGCCCGGGAAAGCTTTAGGGCATCAAATCTATCCGATTCTTTTGTAGGGTCATAACATATTCGATGCAGGTCCCCAGGACTGAAAATCTAGTCATTTTGGGTGAATAGCCCCATACTCAGTTTTTTCGGGCTGACGGTGAACATACCCCTTTTGCCGTAGTAGCTAAATTTCGAACGTGCCACGGGGGAGGTCTAGGGATATCAAATCGATCCGATTCTTTCGTAGGGTCATAAAATATTCGATGCAGGTCCCCATTAATGAAAATCTAGTCATCTTGGGTGAATAGCCCCATACTCAGTTTATTCGGGCTGACGGTGAACATACCCATTTGGCCGTAGTTGAAAAATTTCGAACGGGCAACGGGAAACCTCTAGGGACATGAAATCGATCCGATTCTTTCGTAGGGTCATAAAATATTCGATACAGGTCTCCAGGACGAAAAATCTGGTCATTTTCGGTGAATAGCCCCATACTCAGTTTTTTCGGGCTGACGGTGAACATACCCCTTTGGCCGTAGTAGCTAAATTTCGAACGGGCCACGGGGGAGGTCTAGGTATATCAAATCGATCCGATCCTATTGTAGGGTTATAAAATATTCGATGCAGGTCTCTAGGACTGAAAATCTGGTCATTTTGGGTGAATAGCCCCATACTCAGTTTTTTCGGGCTGACGGTGAACATACTCCTTTGGCCTTAGTAGCTAAATTTCGAACGGGCAACGGGAAAGCTCTAGGGACATCAAATCGATCCGATTCTTTCGTAGGTTCATAACATATTCGATGCAGGTCCCCAGGACTGAAAATCTAGTCATTTTGCGTGAATAGCCCCATACTCAGTTTTTTCGGGCTGACGGTGAACATACCCCTTTGGCCTTAGTAGCTAAATTTCGAACGGGCCCGGGAAAGATCTCGAGACATCAAATCTATCCGATTCTTTCGTAGGGTCATAATATATTCGATGCAGGTTCCCAGGACTGAAAATCTAGTCATTTTGGGTGAATAGCCCCATACTTAGTTTTTTCGGGCTGACGGTGAACATACCCCTTTGGCCGTAGTAGCTAAATTTCGAACAGGCCCGGGAAAGCTTTAGGGCATCAAATCTATCCGATTCTTTCGTAGGGTCATAACATATTCGATGCAGGTCCCCAGGACTGAAAATCTAGTCATTTTGGGTGAATAGCCCCATACTCAGTTTTTTCGGGCTGACGGTGAACATACCCCTTTTGCCGTAGTAGCTAAATTTCGAACGTGCCACGGGGGAGGTTTAGGGATGTCAAATCGATCCGATTCTTTCGTAGGGTCATAAAATATTAGATGCAGGTCCCCATTACTGAAAATCTAGTCATTTTGGGTGAATAGCCCCATACTCAGTTTTTTCGGGCTGACGGTGAACATACTCCTTTGGCCTTAGTAGCTAAATTTCGAACGGGCAACGGGAAAGCTCTAGGGACATCAAATCGATCCGATTCTTTCGTAGGTTCATAACATATTCGACGCAGGTCCCCAGGACTGAAAATCTAGTCATTTTGCGTGAAAAGCCCCATACTCAGTTTTTTCGGGCTGACGGTGAACATACCCCTTTGGCCTTAGTAGCTAAATTTCGAACGGGCCCGCGAAAGATCTCGAGACATCAAATCTATCCGATTCTTTCGTAGGGTCATAATATATTCGATTCAGGTCCCCAGGACTGAAAATCTAGTCATTTTGAGTGAATAGCCCCATACTTAGTTTTTTCGGGCAGATGGTGAACATACCCCTTTGGCCGTAGTAGCTAAGATTCGAACGGGCCCGGGAAAGCTTTAGGGCATCAAATCGATCCGCTTCTTTTATAGGGTCATAAAATATTCGATGCAGGTCTCTAGGACTGAAAATCTGGTCATTTTGAGTGAATAGCCCTATACTCAGTTTTTTCGGGCTGACGGTGAACATACCCCTTTGGCCGTAGTAGCTAAATTTCGAACGGGCCACGGGGGAGGACTAGGGATATCAAATCGATCCGATCCTATTGTAGGGTTATAAAATATTCGATGCAGGTCTCTAGGACTGAAAATCTGGTCATTTTGGGTGAATAGCCCCATACTCAGTTTTTTCGAGCTGACGGTGAACATACTCCTTTGGCCTTAGTAGCTAAATTTCGAACGGGCAACGGGAAAGCTCTAGGGACATCAAATCGATCCGATTCTTTCGTCGGTTCATAACATATTCGATGCAGGTCCCCAGGACTGAAAATCTAGTCATTTTGCGTGAATAGCCCCATACTCAGTTTTTTCGGGCTGACGGTGAACATACCCCTTTGGCCTTAGTAGCTAAATTTCGAACGGGCCCGGGAAAGATCTCGAGACATCAAATCTATCCGATTCTTTCGTAGGGTCATAATATATTCGATGCAGGTCCCCAGGACTGAAAATCTAGTCATTTTGGGTGAATAGCCCCATACTTAGTTTTTTCGGGCTGACGGTGAACATACCCCTTTGGCCGTAGTAGCTAAATTTCGAACGGGCCCGGGAAAGCTTTAGGGCATCAAATCTATCCGATTCTTTTGTAGGGTCATAACATATTCGATGCAGGTCCCCAGGACTGAAAATCTAGTCATTTTGGGTGAATAGCCCCATACTCAGTTTTTTCGGGCTGACGGTGAACATACCCCTTTTGCCGTAGTAGCTAAATTTCGAACGTGCCACGGGGGAGGTCTAGGGATATCAAATCGATCCGATTCTTTCGTAGGGTCATAAAATATTCGATGCAGGTCCCCATTAATGAAAATCTAGTCATCTTGGGTGAATAGCCCCATACTCAGTTTATTCGGGCTGACGGTGAACATACCCAATTGGCCGTAGTTGAAAAATTTCGAACGGGCAACGGGAAACCTCTAGGGACATGAAATCGATCCGATTCTTTCGTAGGGTCATAAAATATTCGATACAGGTCTCCAGGACGAAAAATCTGGTCATTTTCGGTGAATAGCCCCATACTCAGTTTTTTCGGGCTGACGGTGAACATACCCCTTTGGCCGTAGTAGCTAAATTTCGAACGGGCCACGGGGGAGGTCTAGGTATATCAAATCGATCCGATCCTATTGTAGGGTTATAAAATATTCGATGCAGGTCTCTAGGACTGAAAATCTGGTCATTTTGGGTGAATAGCCCCATACTCAGTTTTTTCGGGCTGACGGTGAACATACTCCTTTGGCCTTAGTAGCTAAATTTCGAACGGGCAACGGGAAAGCTCTAGGGACATCAAATCGATCCGATTCTTTCGTAGGTTCATAACATATTCGATGCAGGTCCCCAGGACTGAAAATCTAGTCATTTTGCGTGAATAGCCCCATACTCAGTTTTTTCGGGCTGACGGTGAACATACCCCTTTGGCCTTAGTAGCTAAATTTCGAACGGGCCCGGGAAAGATCTCGAGACATCAAATCTATCCGATTCTTTCGTAGGGTCATAATATATTCGATGCAGGTCCCCAGGACTGAAAATCTAGTCATTTTGGGTGAATAGCCCCATACTTAGTTTTTTCGGGCTGACGGTGAACATACCCCTTTGGCCGTAGTAGCTAAATTTCGAACAGGCCCGGGAAAGCTTTAGGGCATCAAATCTATCCGATTCTTTCGTAGGGTCATAACATATTCGATGCAGGTCCCCAGGACTGAAAATCTAGTCATTTTGGGTGAATAGCCCCATACTCAGTTTTTTCGGGCTGACGGTGAACATACCCCTTTTGCCGTAGTAGCTAAATTTCGAACGTGCCACGGGGGAGGTTTAGGGATATCAAATCGATCCGATTCTTTCGTAGGGTCATAAAATATTCGATGCAGGTCCCCATTACTGAAAATCTAGTCATTTTGGGTGAATAGCCCCATACTCAGTTTTTTCGGGCTGACGGTGAACATACTCCTTTGGCCTTAGTAGCTAAATTTCGAACGGGCAACGGGAAAGCTCTAGGGACATCAAATCGATCCGATTCTTTCGTAGGTTCATAACATATTCGACGCAGGTCCCCAGGACTGAAAATCTAGTCATTTTGCGTGAAAAGCCCCATACTCAGTTTTTTCGGGCTGACGGTGAACATACCCCTTTGGCCTTAGTAGCTAAATTTCGAACGGGCCCGCGAAAGATCTCGAGACATCAAATCTATCCGATTCTTTCGTAGGGTCATAATATATTCGATTCAGGTCCCCAGGACTGAAAATCTAGTCATTTTGAGTGAATAGCCCCATAATTAGTTTTTTCGGGCAGATGGTGAACATACCCCTTTGGCCGTAGTAGCTAAGATTCGAACGGGCCCGGGAAAGCTTTAGGGCATCAAATCGATCCGCTTCTTTTATAGGGTCATAAAATATTCGATGCAGGTCTTTACGACAGAAAATCTGGTCATTTTGAGTGAATAGCCCTATACTCAGTTTTTTCGGGCTGACGGTGAACATACCCCTTTGGCCGTAGTAGCTAAATTTCGAACGGGCCACGGGGGAGGACTAGGGATATCAAATCGATCCGATCCTATTGTAGGGTTATAAAATATTCGATGCAGGTCTCTAGGACTGAAAATCTGGTCATTTTGGGTGAATAGCCCCATACTCAGTTTTTTCGAGCTGACGGTGAACATACTCCTTTGGCCTTAGTAGCTAAATTTCGAACGGGCAACGGGAAAGCTCTAGGGACATCAAATCGATCCGATTCTTTCGTCGGTTCATAACATATTCGATGCAGGTCCCCAGGACTGAAAATCTAGTCATTTTGCGTGAATAGCCCCATACTCAGTTTTTTCGGGCTGACGGTGAACATACCCCTTTGGCCGAAGTAGCAAAATTTAGAACGGGCCACGGGAAAGCCCTAGGAACATCAAATCTATCCGATTCTTTCGTAGGGTCATAATATATTCGATACAGGTCCCCATGACTGAAAATCTAGTCATTTTGGGTGAATAGCCCCATACTTAGTTTTTTCGGGCTGACGGTGAACATACCCCTTTGGCCGTAGTAGCTAAATTTCGAACGGGCCCGGGAAAGCTTTAGGGCATCAAATCTATCCGATTCTTTTGTAGGGTCATAACATATTCGATGCAGGTCCCCAGGACTGAAAATCTAGTCATTTTGGGTGAATAGCCCCATACTCAGTTTTTTCGGGCTGACGGTGAACATACCCCTTTTGCCGTAGTAGCTAAATTTCGAACGTGCCACGGGGGAGGTCTAGGGATATCAAATCGATCCGATTCTTCGTAGGGTCATAAAATATTCGATGCAGGTCCCCATTAATGAAAATCTAGTCATCTTGGGTGAATAGCTCCATACTCAGTTTATTCGGGCTGACGGTGAACATACCCCTTTGGCCGTAGTTGAAAAATTTCGAACGGGCAACGGGAAACCTCTAAGGACATGAAATCGATCCGATTCTTTCGTAGGGTCATAAAATATTCGATACAGGTCTCCAGGACGAAAAATCTGGTCATTTTCGGTGAATAGCCCCATACTCAGTTTTTTCGGGCTGACGGTGAACATACCCCTTTGGCCGTAGTAGCTAAATTTCGAACGGGCCACGGGGGAGGTCTAGGGATATCAAATCGATCCGATCCTATTGTAGGGTTATAAAATATTCGATGCAGGTCTCTAGGACTGAAAATCTGGTCATTTTGGGTGAATAGCCCCATACTCAGTTTTTTCGGGCTGACGGTGAACATACTCCTTTGGCCTTAGTAGCTAAATTTCGAACGGGCAACGGGAAAGCTCTAGGGACATCAAATCGATCCGATTCTTTCGTAGGTTCATAACATATTCGATGCAGGTCCCCAGGACTGAAAATCTAGTCATTTTGCGTGAATAGCCCCATACACAGTTTTTTCGGGCTGACGGTGAACATACCCCTTTGGCCTTAGTAGCTAAATTTCGAACGGGCCCGGGAAAGATCTCGAGACATCAAATCTATCCGATTCTTTCGTAGGGTCATAATATATTCGATGCAGGTCCCCAGGACTGAAAATCTAGTCATTTTGGGTGAATAGCCCCATACTTAGTTTTTTCGGGCTGACGGTGAACATACCCCTTTGGCCGTAGTAGCTAAATTTCGAACAGGCCCGGGAAAGCTTTAGGGCATCAAATCTATCCGATTCTTTCGTAGGGTCATAACATATTCGATGCAGGTCCCCAGGACTGAAAATCTAGTCATTTTGGGTGAATAGCCCATACTCAGTTTTTTCGGGCTGACGGTGAACATACCCCTTTTGCCGTAGTAGCTAAATTTCGAACGTGCCACGGGGGAGGTTTAGGGATATCAAATCGATCCGATTCTTTCGTAGGGTCATAAAATATTCGATGCAGGTCCCCATTACTGAAAATCTAGTCATTTTGGGTGAATAGCCCCATACTCAGTTTTTTCGGGCTGACGGTGAACATACCCTTTTGGCCGTAGTTGCAAAATTTCGAACGGGCCACGGGAAAATTCTAGGAACATGAAATCGATCCGATTCTTTCGTAGGGTCATAAAATATTCGATGCAGGTCCCCATTAATGAAAATCTAGTCATCTTGGGTGAATAGCCCCATACTCAGTTTATTCGGGCTGACGGTGAACATACCCCTTTGGCCGTAGTTGAAAAATTTCGAACGGGCAACGGGAAACCTCTAGGGACATGAAATCGATCCGATTCTTTCGTAGGGTCATAAAATATTCGATACAGGTCTCCAGGACGAAAAATCTGGTCATTTTCGGTGAATAGCCCCATACTCAGTTTTTTCGGGCTGACGGTGAACATACCCCTTTGGCCGTAATAGCTAAATTTCGAACGGGACACGGGGGAGGTCTAGGGATATCAAATCGATCCGATCCTATTGTAGGGTTATAAAATATTCGATGCAGGTCTCTAGGACTGAAAATCTGGTCATTTTGGGTGAATAGCCCCATACTCAGTTTTTTCGGGCTGACGGTGAACATACTCATTTGGCCTTAGTAGCTAAATTTCGAACGGGCAACGGGAAAGCTCTAGGGACATCAAATCGATCCGATTCTTTCGTAGGTTCATAACATATTCGATGCAGGTCCCCAGGACTGAAAATCTAGTCATTTTGCGTGAATAGCCCCATACTCAGTTTTTTCGGGCTGACGGTGAACATACCCCTTTGGCCTTAGTAGCTAAATTTCGAACGGGCTCGGGAAAGATCTCGAGACATCAAATCTTTCCGATTCTTTCGTAGGGTCATAATATATTCGATGCAGGTCCCCAGGACTGAAAATCTAGTCATTTTGGGTGAATAGCCCCATACTTAGTTTTTTCGGGCTGACGGTGAACATACCCCTTTGGCCGTAGTAGATAAATTTCGAACAGGCCCGGGAAAACTTTAGGGCATCAAATCTATCCGATTCTTTCGTAGTGTCATAACATATTCGATGCAGGTCCCCAGGACTGAAAATCTAGTCATTTTGGGTGAATAGCCCCATACTCAGTTTTTTCGGGCTGACGGTGAACATACCCCTTTTGCCGTAGTAGCTAAATTTCGAACGTGCCACGGGGGAGGTTTAGGGATATCAAATCGATCCGATTCTTTCGTAAGGTCATAAAATATTCGATGCAGGTCCCCATTACTGAAAATCTAGTCATTTTGGGTGAATAGCCCCATACTCAGTTTTTTCGGGCTGACGGTGAACATACCCTTTTGGCCGTAGTTGCAAAATTTCGAACGGGCCACGGGAAAATTCTAGGAACATGAAATCGATCCGATTCTTTCGTAGGGTCATAAAATATTCGATACAGGTCTCCAGGACGAAAAATCTTGTTATTTTCGGTGAATAGCCCCATACTCAGTTTTTTCGGGCTGACGGTGAACATACCCCTTTGGCCGTAGTAGCTAAATTTCGAACGGGCCACGGGGGAGGTCTAGGGATATCAAATCGATCCGATTCTTTCGTAGGTTCATAACATATTCGATGCAGGTCCCCATGACTGAAATTCTAGTCATTTTGGGTGAATAGCCCTATACTCAGTTTTTTCGAGCTGACGGTGAACATACCCCTTTGGCCTTAGTAGCTAAATTTCGAACGCGCCCGGGAAAGATCTCGAGACATCAAATCAATCCGATTCTTTCGTAGGGTCATAAAATATTTGATACAGGTCTCAAGGACGAAAAATCTGGTCATTTTTGGTGAATAGCCCCATACTCAGTATTTTCGGGCTGACGGTGAACATACCCCTTTGGCCGTAGTAGCTAAATTTCGAACGGGCCACGGGAAAGCTCTAGGGACATCAAATTGATCCGATTCTTTCGTAAGGTCATAACATATTCGATGCAGGTCCCCCAGGACTGAAAATCTAGTCATTTTGGGTGAATAGCCCCATACTCAGTTTTTTCGGGCTGACGGTGAACATACCCCTTTAGCCGTAGTTGCAAAATTTCGAACGGGCCACGGGGAAGGTCTTGGGATATCAAATCGATCCGATTCTTTTGTAGGGTCATAAAATATTCGATGCAGGTCTCTAGGACTGAAAATCTGGTCATTTTGAGTGAATAGCCCCATACTCAGTTTTTTCGGCCTGACGGTGAACATACCCCTTTGGCCGTAGTAGCTAAATTTCGAACGGGCCACGGGGGAGGTCTAGGGATATCAAATCGATCCGATCCTATTGTAGGGTCATAAAATATTCGATGCAGGTCTCTAGGACTGAAAATATGGTCATTTTGGGTGAATAGCCCCATACTCAGTTTTTTCGGGCTGACGGTGAACATACCCCTTTGGCCGTAGCAGTAAAATTTCGAACGGGCCACGGGGGAGGTCTAGGGATATTAAATCTATCCGATTCTTTCATAGGGTCATAACATATTCGATGCAGGTCCCCAGGACTGAAAATCTAGTCATTTTGGGTGAATAGTCCCATACTCAGTTTTTTCGGGCTGACGGTGAACATACCCCTTTGGCCGTAGTTGCAAAATTTCGAACGGGCCACGGGAAAACTCTGGGGACATGAAATCGATCCGATTCTTTCGTATGGTCATAAAATATTCGATACAGGTCTCCAGGACGAAAAATCTGGTCATTTTCGGTGAATAGCCCCATACTCAGTTTTTTCGGGCTGACGGTGAACATACCCCTTTGGCCGTAGTTGCAAAATTTCGAACGGGCCACGGGAAAACTCTGGGGACATGAAATCGATCCGATTCTTTCGTATGGTCATAAAATATTCGATACAGGTCTCCAGGACGAAAAATCTGGTCATTTTCGGTGAATAGCCCCATACTCAGTTTTTTCGAACGGGCCAAGGGAAAGCTCTAGGGACACCAAATCGATCCGATTCTTTCGTAGGGTCATAACACATTCGATGCAGGGCCCCAGGACTGAAAATCTAGTCATTTTGGGTGAATAACCCCATACTCAGTTTTTTCGGGCTGACGGTGAACATACCCCTTTGGCCGTAGTAACTAAATTTCGAACGGGTCCGGGAAAGCTTTTGGGATATCAAATAGATCAGATTCTTTCGTAGGGTTATAAAATATTCGATGCAGGTCTCAAGGAATGAAAATATGGTCATTTCTGGTGAATAGCCCCATACTCTGTTTTTTCGGGCTGACTGTGAACATACCCCTTTGGCCGTAGTAGCAAAATTTCGAACGGGCCACGGGAAAGATTTGGGGACATCAAATTGATCCGATTCTTTCGTAGGGTCATAAACTTATTCGATGCAGGTCTTCAGGACGGAAGATCTGGTCATTTTCGGCGAATAGCCCCATACTCAGTTTTTTCGGGCTAACGGTGAACATACCCCTTTGGCAATAGTAGCAAAATTTCGAACGGGCCACGGGGGAGTTCTAGGGATATCTAATCGATCCGATTCTTTTGTAGGGTCATAAAATATTCGATGCAGGTCTATAAGACTGAAAATCTGGTCATTTTCAGTGAATAGCCCCTTACTCAGTTTTTTCGGGCTGACAGTGAACATACCCCTTTGGCCGTAGTAGCTAAATTTCGAACGCGCCACGGGGGAGGTCTAGGGACATCAAATAGAGCCGATTCTTTCGTAGGGTCATAACATATTCGATGCAGGTCCCCAGGACTGAAAATCTGGTCATTTTGGGTGAATAGCCCCATACTCAGTTTTTTCGGGCTGACGGTGAACATACCCCTTTGGCCGAAGTAGCAAAATTTCGAACGGGCCACGGGAAAGCCCTAAGAACATCAAATCGATCCGATTCTTTCGTAGGGTCATAACATATTCGATGCAGGTCCCCAGGACGGAAAATCTGGTCATTTTCGGTGAATAGCCCCATACTCAGTTTTTTTTGGGCTGACGGTTTGGCCGTAGTAGCAAAATTTCGAACGGGCCAAGGGAAAGCTCTAGGGACACCAAATCGATCCGATTCTTTCGTAGGGTCATAACACATTCGATGCAGGGCCCCAGGACTGAAAATCTGGTCATTTTGGGTGAATAGCCTCATACTCAGTTTTTTCGGGCTGACGGTGAACATACCCCTTTTGCCGTAGTAGCTAAATTTCGAACGGGCCACGGGGGAGGTTTAGGGATATCAAATCGATCCGATTCTTTGGTCATAACATATTCGATGCAGTTCCCCATGACTGAAAATCTAGTCATTTTGGGTGAATAGCCCTATACTCAGTTTTTTCGGGCTGACGGTGAACATACCCCTTTGGCCGTAGTAGCAAAATTTCGAACAGGCCACGGGAAAACTCTGGGGGCATCAAATCAATCTGATTCTTTCGTAGGGTCATAAAATATTCGATACAGGTCTCCAGGACGAAATGTAGGTTCCCTGGACGGATCACACGAGATATCCCGATATACACAGGTGCGGAATCCCTGTGTAGATCGTTACGGACGTAGAATATAAGCTCACGAACACACGAACACACGAACAAACACACGTTATATTAATAACTCGAACTGTGTTACTTACAGCCTCTCGACCTCACGTCACTCGACTCAATGAATTACACGTAAATAATCACTCGATCAACTTAAAAACTCTCACCCTTAAACAGTAAACTGTAAACAGTATAAATACACGACAACTTCGCCTCAGGCGAAGTTGTCTGTAACTTCGCTCGTTCAACAAGTTCGCCTAGGCGAACTTGTCAACAACTTCGCTTGGTTAACAAGTTCGCCTAAGCGAACTTGTCAACAACTTCGCTTTAAACAAACAATTACATAAACAATATTACAGACTCGATTACAGACATTAGACATATGAACTACTGACATCTATGCACCAACAGACTCCCCCTTGGCAGTAGCTTCATATCTTGATCTTTCAGCTCTTGTCTCGTAATCCTGTATCTTCACGCGTGCACTCCTTCTCTAACACATACCGTCACAACTCGTTGATACTTTCTTGCTTCATCCTTCCAAGCTGGAATATAAAAGATCTTTTTCTCGTTGAGCATCTTCAGATCAGCTTGCGATAAGTTTACAAGATGCATCGGATCGTAAACTCTAAGGATCTCTTGTTCATCCTCATCTTCCATCACAGCTTCAGCAGTCTGGCAATCAACGTACCACCATTTTAGATTCTTCAACACATCTTGAGGCATATTCTTCATTGGAACCTCCTTGATGCATCGGATCGGTTTGTACTTCATCACCATCCATGGCTTGCCATCTGCTCTCAATCCCCTTTCCGTATCCTCCACGAGCTTTCCCTTCTGTGGCTTTAATAGTTCAAACTTCTTTTCTTTTATGCTTTCTTTCCACACAATCTTCTCAATCACTCTCGCCATATTGTTGTCACTTCTATTTATCAGGCCCAACCTGGCCAAATCTTTCACCTCACATTCCGGTAACGTATTGAGAGATCTCAACATTCTCTTGAAGTATTGAATACCATCATAACGCTTCACCACAAACAACTTTATCTGTTCATCATAAATCCAACAGATAATTCCCTTCTTCGACTCAGCATAGCCTTTGATGTTATAGCTCTTCTTGAACATGGCTGGAACAGCAGGCTTCTTGGTCTTAATAAACCAATGAGCACAGCCTTCCTTCCACCTAGGCTGCTCCACCCACTCAGTCTCATCCATCTCAACACCCATGTCGGCTTTCTCAACATCAGGAATCTCGTGTTCAACTCCTTCTTCTACTATCTCCCCCTCTTCTATCCCATCTTCAATCACAATCTGCTCACCGATCTTCTCAATCATATCACTCGGCAGCACATCTTCATCAAACAACACATCGTCGCTGAACATGTCATCGTCAAGCTCCTTCAGCGCATCAATCACGTCATCCTCCACCAACACCACATCATCACCACCAGCCGCGTCGGTAGACTCCCCCTCAGCTGTGGAAGTACCAAGAGCTTGAGAAGTTCTTGGCAGCTCACCACCTGCATCTTTCGATGCATTGGGATCATCGTCTCGGTCATTTCTCTTCTTCGTTCTGAGCTCGTCGCCCTTACAGCTCATCTCCCCCTGAGATGCCAAGAACACCTTCAAGGCATCTATAACTTTCCCATGCTCAACCAGGAGGGATGCCTGTAGTTGATTTGCTTCCACTAGGCTTTGAATAGTCTTCGATTGCTCTGCCACGATCCGCTCTAGTGAAGCTATTCTCTCTGAGTCTGAAGTAGGCGAAGGCGAGACACCAGAAGCAGGCGTAACCGCAGGTGGTACCATACCTGATAACCCTGCAGTAGTAATGACCGTTGACTCCACAAAACGTGCAGCTACCACCGACTGAGTAAGCGTTGGAGGCGGTAGAGACACGATCTCCGGAGTCGACGTCCGGATAGCAGTTATGGATGGAATGCCAGCCGATGATGTAGCCACCACGGGAACATCCGCAGCGCTTGTACTTGTCACCTGTACAGAAGAAGGAACGATGGACATACCAGACAGTGCAGCCGGAGCAAATCGTACAGTCCTTGAAGTCTCTCCAGCTCCCATGCCAGCACCTGTCCTCTCCCGTCTTGATCTTCTTATCAGCTTATGTATGTCTTCTTCCTCTTCCGACTCATCATCATCCTCCGTTCTCTTCCTCCTCCCAAACGTTCTCTCTCGAGACACCATCAACCGTCTCCCCTCATTCATAATCTCATCCAAATCGGAGTCAGCCATCGACGTAGCTGCTCTAGTCATACTCACACCCAAACCTTGTGCAGCCGAGACCTGCACCTCTTCAACGTGATCCATATCAAAATAGCCTTGACCTCCAAAAACAGCGTCAAGATCAATATCCTCAGCAGCAGACACAACAGGCACAGCAAGAGCAGGAACAGCTTGAGTTGCTCTCGCCTGTCGCGGTTGAGGATCTCTGAACTCGTCCCCACCAGCAGGAACATACTCTGGGTTGATTAAAAACCCAAACAGTGGAGTATGCCTGGGACGACGTTCAGGGTTGCTCCTCGCACTCGACGTGCGGCATTGAGCAAAGATACGTTTGCTCACCGATTCCACGTATCTTATCGGGCGTCTCTGAGGTAGAGTCGGAGCGACATGGTTCAATATCATCTGGATGAACCGTGGGTACATAATGAACCGCTCCCGAGACATCGCCCTCCTTTGTCTATCAATCTCGTAGAAGACCATTTGACTGAAGCTATAACGTTTGTTATAGGTCAGTGCAGTCATTGCAGACTGCATGGTCGCACCCATGCCGTCAGTGCCCGCCTTCCTCCCAGACATGCAAACGATCATAACGTGCATGAGGAAGCGCCACTGATCTAGAAGGAAACCCTTCCTCCTCTGGGTATCTCCTAATGGACCAGAGTAGCCCATTCGGAGAAACGCTCCATCTCGGAACGGAGCTACGAACTCAGTTGGGTCGTCCCTTGTCTCTTCACCAAATCTTAATGCCACCCGGATCTGTTCAGAATTGAACTGAACTTGTTGATTGTTCACCGTCGCTCTCATGACCGGGGGCTCAACACGGCAGTCGTATTCAACCGTCTGCCAGAAGTCTTCGATATTCGGCAGAGATATCGGCAGAGTGTTGGTGATGGCATGAAAAATCCTCGAGCGTAGGAGGAACGTTATGATCTCGCGGTAATCGTCCACACCGCTCGCCTCCGGGTCAAGTGTAATGTACATATTGTGACCCGGGAAAAATTGTCTCTGATTGTCACCATCATCTCCTCCTGCACCTCCAGCACCAGCTACCGCAGCCATATCTGCAACAAACTAACCAAGTTAGAACGACACCAAGACATAGCACAAGTTCGCTTTGTTACCATGAGCGAAGTTGTTATAAACTCTGTATAGGCGAAGTTAAAGATGAGGCGAAGTTGGGAACAACTTCGCTTCAGCTTTAAGTTCGTCTAATTAAGATTAAGTAAAAATGATCTAGGCGAAGTTAAAGTTAACTTCGCTTCATCACAACATCGCCTCAGGGCGAATTTAAGTTTCAGGCGAACTTAAGCGTCGGGCGAAGTTACGAATAACTTCGCCTCAGGCGAACTTAAGTTTCAGGCGAAGTTACGGATAACTTCGCCTAAACCCTAACTTCGCCTGAATCTGAATCGGCGACAGTGAGGTAATGCAAACATCGAAATCCGATGTTTCGGCTAGTTTAGACGATTAAGGACCCTTAAAACAAGCTTTTTAAGGACATGTTGACGATCAGTATGGTGAATAACACGTAACAACAAGTTTTGAAAATCGGTTTGAAGGTCCGACGGTTCGAGGTTAATAACCGGGTCGAAACGACCCTTGATTAGCATGAAAGGACTTGTAATATATGGTAAAACAACATCTCGAACCTTTGATCGGTGTGAAAATCGGGAATAAATAACACGTAATCGGTGTAAATATCAAGTTCGCCGGAGAATAATAAGTTCGCTGTGAATAAGTTCGCTGGATTTTGAAAAACTGATGAACAGTTTGACGTTAAGTATCCCTTATATAGGGGATCTGTTGTACAGGCGAAGTTACAGATAAATTCGCCTAGGCGAAGTTATTCACAACTTCGCCTGTTCAACAACATCGCCTATATATTTACAAAATTTAACCTTACAGTTTGAACATTTTTCAATTATGTTATAAAACTTTCCTTGAAGAGATAAATGACATGATCAATTCTAAGTAACCAGTTAAAAAATCATAAAACTATCTAAGTACAAAAACTTAAAAATTTAAAGTATAAGGGATCAAATTTCAGTCTCGATAGGGACTGCTACGTTTTAGAAAAGATCCGAACAGGAATCATACTAAGTATGTGACTGTCATGTAGATCCGTGTTTAGCTGTATTATGACATATAGAGACAGGTTGTAAGCAGGTATAACTTAAAGTGGTTTTCATCGTTTCTATGATACGAGTTATATTCAATTAAGCCTCAAAATTTAAGTGGGCAACAACTCAGAAATATTGATGTCTCATATCTAACCTCAAAGCGTATTTGGCTTTCCCCAAATCACCCCGAATTGACTTCGACCCATAGTGTCTGATTAAACATTTAAGTACTCTTCTTCTGGTTCCCGTTCTTCTTCTTACTCTAAGATTGAGAAGTCTTGATATTTTGTTATCTCTAAAATGTTTCAATAACTCCAAATTTTTTTTTTTTTTTTTGAATAATAATAGACTTCAAAGTAGTATTAACTGCAAGTCCCGAATCTGGATCACTGCAGTATCTTGAGACGCTATTTTCACGGGAATCAGAACACACATGGGCTCGTGTATGACCGGGTAATCGCTTTTCTGCCTATCATTTGGAAAGATATATATGAAGACATGCAAAACTCTTAAGGAGTTTCCACGTAAAATCAAGTAAAATTAGTTTGTATCACATCTACTTTTACGCACCATTAAAAGTTACCATGACATACAATGGCTGTCCTAAAGCCTTTTAAGCCTAATAACTTCACTAGTTAAGCACACAGAATCAGTATACTATCATTTTCCAAGGTTTGATCAATTTTCCGTTTAAACATAGCTAACGAACTTCTTACGAAGTAACAGACTTGAAAAATAATTTCATTTCCCTTTTTTTTCAAAAATTTAACATTTATCGCCCCGACCAAAACAAAGTTTTCAGGTAAACGGCTATCCCGAAGATCCAATGGATCAGCTGGACCGACCACATACTAGTATGTGTCATTCTAACTAAGTATGATCGACTAATTTTAAGCGAAAGAAAGAAAAACTCATCATAAACCGCCCCGGTCACTATCAGTAATCTGGTTAATGGCTATCCTCAAAATCTACACGTAGAAAATGAGGACCAAAACTTATCCGAAGACAAGTCCTTCAAACTGATGTAACCGACATATTTTTAAGCGATTAGTGACGTTTTTTTTTTTTTTTTTTTTTTTAAATATCACAAGAAAAGCATGGTTACTCGGGATTGATCATCCCATTTAGTTCAATAAGGTTTTGAAATCTGGATTTGTCAAACGCTTTAGTGTATAAATCAGCGAAATTATCAAGCGTATCCACCTTTTCAAGAATTATCAGTTTCTTCTCAGCACAATCCCGTATGAAATGATGACGTATGTCAATGTGTTTAGTTTTACTATGTTTCACGGGATTGTTAGTTACTGAGATAGCAGCTGTGTTATCAATGCAAATAGGAGTAAGAAAGAAATTCAGACCATAGTCGCGCAATTGTTGTTGTATCCAAAGAACCTGAGAGCAGCAGTTGGATGCTGCCATGTATTCTGCCTCACATGTTGAAATTGCGACTGAAGTCTGCTTCTTGCATTGCCACGACACCAGTCTGCCACCAAGAAACTGACATCCTCCAGTTGTTGACTTCCGACTCTGATTGCACCCTCCATAATCAGAGTCTGTGTAAGCGACCAGCTCCAAGTCTCCTCCTCTCGGGTACCACAACCCCAGCTTCGGCTTGCCCTTGAGATACCGCAGTATCCTCTTTGCACCTTTCAAATGAGATTCCTTTGGATTTGCCTGAAAACGTGCACAAAGACAAACAGCAAACATTATATCAGGCTTAGATGCAGTTAAGTACATGAAAGAACCTATTATTGCCCGATATTGAGTTGGGTCCACATCTGCATCACCGTCTACTTCAGCACCCAATTTGTGATTGACGCAGATTGGAGTATCATATGGAGAACTGTCCTCCATCTTGAAGCGCTTGAGCACATCATGAACATACTTCGTCTGATGAATGAACATCCCGTCCTTCCTCTGATCAACCTGCAATCCTAGAAAGAAAGTTAGTTCACCCATAGCACTCATTTCAAACCTTTTCTTCATAACGGCTTCAAACTCCTGACACATGGAGACTTTTGATGCAGCAAATATAATGTCATCCACGTAGACTTGTACCAGCAAGATGTCGCTTCCATCTCTTTTGAAGAACAACGTGCTATCAATTTTCCCTCTTTCAAAACCATTCTTGAGCAAGTAATCCGATAAAGTTGCATACCAGGCACGAGGTGCCTGATGTAATCCATACAACGCCTTGCTCAACCTGTACACGTGATCTGGATAGTCTGGGTCAGGAAAACCCGGAGGTTGCTCAACATACACAACCTCATCAACTTTCCCATTCAAAAACGCACTCTTCACATCTAGCTGAAACACCTTCATCTTTTCATAAGCAGCAAACGCCAAAAACAATCTTATGGCTTCCAACCTGGCGACAGGAGCGAACACTTCGTTATAATCAATCCCCTCTTGTTGATTAAAACCTTTCACTACAAGCCTCGCCTTGTTTCTTATAATGATCCCCTTATCATCTCTCTTGCACTTGAACACCCATTTTGTGCCTATCGCATGCACATTCTTTGGTTTTTCAACCAAAGTCCAAACTTCCATCTTCTCGAATTGAGCCAACTCTTCTTGCATGGCTTCGACCCACGAGCTGTCCTTTTAAGCCATTTGATAATTCTTCGGTTCAATCTGGCTTATAAAGCAGGTATACAGGCATTCATCGATTATTCCTGTCTCCTTAATGCTTGTATAAACACAGGTATGTTCATTCAAGCTACTTCTCGTTTGTACACCTGAGGACACATCACCAATCACATTATCCAAAGGGTGATCTTTATGAATTCTCGTGGTCGGAACAGAACCGACATGCAAATTATCTTCCAAATTAGAAGAGATCTCATCAATGGTTGTTTCATGCTGAGAGTGAAAAGGATTGATAAATTCTTCTTCAGTAGAGGCAGCAGGGGTACCGATAGTGTTTGATGAGGAAGGTTGACATTTATCAATCAGCTGTCTTTGCAATAGATTTTCTTCCTCATCGAGTATCATCTTCGTCGCAGCTCTTTCTTCTTCTTCAGAAATCTCCAAATCCGGTACGTTAAACGACTTAAAAAGCTTAACATAGTCGAAAAGCTCAGCAGGTCCATTGCTTGGTTTTGGCGGTTGGTAACTTGTGATGTCATTGTTACACACCACCTCCACCTTGCAAGTCGAAGTATTGAAGACACGTCTGTTGGGAGTCCCAACAACATAACCGACTAAGATTCCTTCATCGGCTACTTCGCCAAATTTAGAGTTTGTCTTCAAGATCGAACAAGGGGACCCGAATGGTTCAAGACCACTCAAGTTGGGCTTCCTTCCATGCATAAGCTCGTAACAAGTTTTACCAAGTCTCTTAACGGTTAACACTCTATTCAGAACATAGCAGGCTGTAGCAACTGCTTCAGCCCAGAACATCACAGGAAGCTTCGAATCTGCCAGCATAGTTCTGGCTCCTTCAATTAAAGTTCGGTTCTTCCTTTCAGCCACTCCATTCTGTTGCGGAGTATACGGAGCACTGTATTGATGTTCAATTCCTTTCTGAAGACAGAAGATCTCCATTTCAAAATTCTTGAACTCCGTCCCATTGTCACTTCTGATGAACTTAACTGTTTTACTCATGACGTTCTCAACTTTTGTAATCAAATTCTTCACCATTTGAGCCGTCTCATCTTTCGATTTCAGAAAATATACCCACGAATATCGCGAGTAGTCATCAGTGATCACCAAGCAGTAAGAAGTACCTCCTAGACTTTTTACATTCACGGGACCGAAGAGATCCATGTGAAGCAGTTCTAGAGTACTGGCAATTGAGTTGACCTTCTTGGTGAGATGGGATTTCTTGTGTTGCTTTCCCTTCTTGCATGCAATACATTTGTCTTCAAAGTTAAAACTTTTCAAGGGAACGCCCATCACAAGCCCATTTCTGACAATGTGGTTCATCTTCCGAAGATGAATGTGCCCCATTCTCCTGTGCCATAGTTCGGATTCTGATTCGCTTGCTTTTGTCATTAAACATGATTCTCCCGTGGCCATTTCAGTAGACCTCATATCCATCACATATGTATTTGTATCACGTGGAGCTGTCATCACTATCCACTCGTCTGGTATCTGAAAACCAGGCTTCAACACGATCGCCTCATTCTTCGTGAAATGAACAGTATACTCCTTATCACAAATCTGCGACACACTCAGCAGATTGTGCTTCAGCTCTTCTACAAAATTCACATTCTCAAGTGTCATTTTCCCATTGGACACCGTTCCTTTTCCAGTAATTCTTCCTCCACTTTCACCAGCAAAACTAACTCTCGCTCCTTGAACAGGTTTTAAGTCGTGTAACAAATATTTGTTACCCGTCATGTGCCGGGAACAGCCGCTATCTACAATCCAAAGACTGTGGGCAGCCCTGTTCAACTGTTCCTGCACAATAAAGCAAATGATTAGAATCTAGGGACCCAAGACCAATTGGTATTGGATCTATACATCCCGTACTTCTGCTTTCCAAAGTTAGCATCTGGATAATTCCTGTCAGTCCTATTAGGAAATCTCCTTGGAAATTGAGTGTGAGGCCTTCCAAACCTATGTGTATTGACAGTATTATATCTTACGGTTTGGTGATTAGCATTGTAAAACTGAGGTTTGTTTCTGTGAAAACCTGAATTAGTTACATTTCGGAACTTTGAAGGGTTTTCATTCTTAGTAGTATTAAAATTACCATTAGACTTATGCTCAGTTTTAATAGGCCTCACGCCTCTGAATTTCGGCGTCAGAGGACAATCTGCAACAAGATGTCCTAACTTATTACACCTAAAACAACACCTATACTCCATTTTCTTTTCAAATGTTGTTTTGGATGTAGAGGCTGTGTTACCGGCCGTTCGTCTCACATAAGGTGGAACGTACGGGTTGAGTGGAGTATTCTTTTTAGAAGTTTTATCTTTTTCTCCACCAGTGGGTAACACTACCTTCTCTTTTGTCTTACCCGATTCGGACAACTTATCCGAATCCGATGAGACTGGACTCGTAACAGAAATATTTACACTTGAAACAGGCGAACTCGTTTCGCCACTACTAACACTTGGTTCTTTACTCGTAACCTTGATTGGAACTGTCTGAGGAACTTCAAAATCAACAGATTTCTGTACACTAGGGTTAAAAGTGTAATTGTGGTTATAAGGTGGTGGAACCTCGTGATAACCAATTCCTCCCCTCTTTGTAGAGGTACCTTGATCACTAACTAGGTGATCAAGAATAGCTGAGGAATTTCTGAACTGTTCAAGTTTTCGGTTCAGTTCCACCACTTTCACCTGGTGGTCAGCAATCTGCTTTTCTCGTTCAGCAATCAGTTTAGTCTTTTCTTCTAAAACCTCATAACTTAGATCAATTATTTCAATTTTTTCAGCAAGTTTTGTTTTTAAGCTTTTAACATCTTTTTCACACGCTTTTATTTTAACTTTGTAACTGTTTTCTCTTGCTTTCGTAAAGTGATGATCTTCTTTAAGAGTTTTAAATTCAGCATCTAAACGAACATACTGATCAGTTATGGTAGCAAGTTGCTCAGACAAATTCTCACATTTAGTACAAAAAGATTTAGAACTTACCTCGGAGATTTGATCATTGTTATCTGCCATGAAAGCTTTTTCCTTACCAGTAGCTTTCTCTTCTCCGGTAGTCTTCTCACATTCTTCATTCTCAACCTTAGCCATATTTGCCTGTTCACCAGTTTCATTCGAATGCAGGTTCCAGTTGTATTCACCTGCTTCTCTGGACAGCATGGCATTGACTTCTTTAGTACTCCCAGTGTGCTGTGGAGACCGGCCCTGACCATGTTCAACTCGCTCGTTTCTGCAATCTTTGGCAAAGTGCCCGTTTTGTTGACAGTTATAGCACCTCACCTTAGACTTGTCGAACCCTGGCCTGCCACCAACAAACATTCTCCCCGTCTTTCTCATAAACTTCTTCACTCTCCTCACTATCATGGCCATCTGCCATTGTAAATCCATTTCCTCCAGATCATCAGCATCGATCTGGTCGTAGTCTTCATCTAGCATCGCTGGATCAACCACCTTTCCTTGAATATAGTTTTCATATGAAGCAATAAATGAAGCATAGAGGCCAAACTGCTCTTCAGCAGATTTGACGCTCATTGGCATCTTAGAGTAATTATTGCTTGAGGAACTTGAAGATCCACTACTCTGGCTTGCTGTCTGTTGAGTACCACTTGATCCAACCGCAACAAAGCAAACATCCCCATTTGAGTTTACTGACACAAGCCCCTCCTGTGAAGAATTGGCACCCGATTCACCTTTCGAGTAGTAGGCGGCAGAGTCAGTCTTTGAACTTGTATTGGAGTTTACTTTAGCACCGTACATTCCTGGATCTTGAACCTGATCCATAGATGTTTCTTTTCTTACCATATTAAGCTCAAAAGTTCTGAGCTTGTTGACAGCGGTTTCAAGATCATAAGTAGAGAAGTCCTTGTCTTCCTTCATCAGTACAGTATACATCTCCTATTTTGGTGGGAGAGCATCGAGAAGTTTTTCCACAATCTCTTTTTCTCGATATGAAATGGAGTAGTTACTCAATTCAGTCATTAGATGATAATATCGAGTGATAATATCATCAAGAGATTCGTTCTTCAAGTACTTAAAGACTGAAAATTGAGTTTTGAGCAACTTTATCTTTGACGCTCGAATACCTACATTTCCTTCGAATCTGCTCTCAAGAGCTTCCCAAAGCTCTCTAGCTGATGTATACTTTCTGAATGTATGGAGGATCTCCTGTGGAAGAGCCATTGTGATTGCAGCATGAGCCTTGCTTTCGGCTTCATACATCTTCTTCTCCTCCTCTTCCATTTTACTGTATTTCTTGATTTGGTCTCGACCCTCATACTCCATGATTGGTGGAATATATCCATCTTGGATGCATACCCACATCTTCGCATCCTGGTACTTAACATACTGTATGAACCGATCCTTCCACGCAACAAAGTCGGTTCCCTTCAGCAACCTTGGGGCCTTTGTAGCTGACCCCGCTTCAACTTCCATCTTTACAAGCTCTGAAATGTTGATCGACGACATCCTTCTTGAAGACTAAGAAACCCGAAAAATTCTGAAAAGGGCGAAGTTAAGAAATTTCCTCTGAACAATACTGTAGGCGAAGTTAAGGATAACTTCGCTTAAGTAATAACTTCGCTGGATCCTTCTTAAATTCGCGTGACTGGGCGAAGTTGAGAATAACTTCGCTTAGGGTAAGCGAACTTAGAAAGTAAGCGAACTTGAAGAGAACTTCGCTGAACTAGGCGAACTTAAGGATAACTTCGCTGAGTTAGGCGAAGTTGAGGAGGTAGGCGAAGTTGTGAATAACTTCGCTTCTCCTTATATCTTCGCTGAAACCCTACGTATCCTGACGGCAACTTCGCCTGATGAACAGCAACTTCGCCTGACGAACTTGAACTTTCTGCAGATCTGAAAAACGGATTTTAACGACGATTCTGACGGTTTAAAGGCTTGAACATACTGGTTGGAGGCTAGAATGAGCAAAAACACCACAAACTCGTCCCGTGAATACCCGAAATGGAACGAATTCTACACCCGCGTGAATATCCCGAACCACACAATCGAGCAATAGCTTTGATACCAATTTTAGGTTCCCTGGACGGATCACACGAGATATCCCGATATACACAGGTGCGGAATCCCTGTGTTGATCGTTACGGACGTAAAATATAAGCTCACGAACACACGAACACGATACGAACAAACACACGTTATATTAATAACTCGAACTGTGTTACTTACAGCCTCTCGACCTCACGTCACTCGACTCAATGAATTACACGTAAATAATCACTCGATCAACTTAAAAACTCTCACCCTTAAACAGTAAACTGTAAACAGTATAAATACACGACAACTTCGCCTCAGGCGAAGTTGTCTGTAACTTCGCTCGTTCAACAAGTTCGCCTAGGCGAACTTGTCAACAACTTCGCTTGGTTAACAAGTTCGCCTAAGCGAACTTTTCAACAACTTCGCTTTAAACAAAAAATTACATAAACAATATTACAGACTCGATTACAGACATTAGACATATGAACTACTGACATCTATGCACCAACACGAAAAATCTGGTCATTTTTGGTGAATAGCCCCATACTCAGTTTTTTTGGGCTGACGGTGAACATACCCCTTTGGCCGTAGTAGCAAAATTTCGAACGGGCCACGGGGAAGGTCTTGGGATATCAAATCGATCCGATTCTTTTGTAGGGTCATAAAATATTCGATGCAGGTCTCTAGGACTGAAAATCTGGTCATTTTGAGTGAATAGCCCCATACTCAGTTTTTCCGGGCTGACGGTGAACATAACCCTTTGGCCGTAGTAGCTATATTTCGAACGGGCCACGGGGGAGGTCTAGGGATATCAAATCGATCCGATCCTATTGTAGGGTCATAAAATATTCGATGCAGGTCTATAAGACTGAAAATCTGGTCATTTTGGGTAAATAGCCCCATACTCAGTTTTTTCGGGCTGACGGTGAACATACCCCTTTGGCCGTAGTAGCTAAATTTCGAACGGGCCACGGGGGAGGTTTAGGGATATCAAATCGATCCGATTCTTTCGTAGGGTCATAACATATTCGATGCAGGTCCCCATGACTGAAAATCTAGTCATTTTGGGTGAATAGCCCTATACTCAGTTTTTTCGGGCTGACGGTGAACATACCCCTTTGGCCGTAGTAACAAAATTTCGAACGGGCCACGGGAAAACTCTGTGTACATCAAATCAATCCGATTCTTTCGTAGGGTCATAAAATATTCGATACATGTCTCCAGGACGAAAAATCTGTTCATTTTTGGTGAATAGCCCCATACTCAGTTTTTTCGGGCTGACGGTGAACATACCCCTTTGGCCGTAGTAGCAAAATTTCGAACGGGCCACGGGGAAGGAATCGGGATATCAAATCGATCCGATTCTTTTGTAGGGTCATAAAATATTCGATGCAGGTCTCAAGGACTGAAAATCTGGTCATTTTGAGTGAATAGCCCCATACTCAGTTTTTTCGGGCTGACGGTGAACATAACCCTTTGGCCGTAGTAGCTATATTTCGAACGGGCCACGGGGGAGGTCTAGGGATATCAAATCGATCCGATCCTATTGTAGGGTCATAAAATATTCGATGCAGGTCTCTAGGACTGAAAATCTGGTCATTTTGGGTGAATAGCCCCATACTCAGTTTTTTCGGGCTGACGGTGAACATACTCCTTTGGCCTTATTAGCTAAATTTCGAACGGGCAACGGGAAAGCTCTAGGGACATCAAATCGATCCGATTCTTTCGTAGGTTCATAACATATTCGATGCAGGTCCCCAGGACTGAAAATCTAGTCATTTTGCGTGAATAGCCCCATACTCAGTTTTTTCGGGCTGACGGTGAACATACCCCTTTGGCCTTAGTAGCTAAATTTCGAACGGGCCCGGGAAAGATCTCGAGACATCAAATCTATCCGATTCTTTCGTAGGGTCATAATATATTCGATGCAGGTCCCTAGGACTGAAAATCTAGTCATCTTGGGTGAATAGCCCCATACTCAGTTTTTTCGGACTGACGGTGAACATACCCCTTTGGCCGTAGTAGCTAAATTTCGAACGGGCCACGGGGGAGGTTTAGGGATAACAAATCGATCCGATTCTTTCGTAGGGTCATAACATATTCGATGCAGGTCCCCATGACTGAAAATCTAGTCATTTTGGGTGAATAGCCCTATACTCAGTTTTTTCGGGCTGACGGTGAACATACCCCTTTGGCCGTAGTAGCAAAACTTCAAACGGGCCACGGGAAAACTCTGGGGACATCAAATCAATCCGATTCTTTCGTAGGGTCATAAAATATTCGATACAGGTCTCCAGGACGAAAAATCTGGTCATTTTTGGTGAATAGCCCCATACTCAATTTTTTCGGGCTGACGGTGAACATACCCCTTTGGCCGTTGAAGCAAAATTTCGAACGGGCCACGTGAAAGCTCTAGGGACATCAAATCGATCCGATTCTTTCGAAGGGTCATAAAATATTCGATGCAGGTCTCCTGGACGGAAATTCTGGTCATTTTCGGTGAATAGCCCCATACTCAGTTTTTTCGGGCTGACGGTGAACATACCCCTTTGGCCGTAGTACCTAAATTTCAAACGGGCCCGGGAAAGCTTTAGGGCATCAAATCTATCCGATTCTTTCGTAGGGTCATATCATATTCGATGCAGGTCCCCATGACTGAAAATCTAGTCATTTTGGGTAAATAGCCCCATACTCAGTTTTTTCGGGCTGACGGTGAACATACCCCTTTGGCCGTAGTAGCTAAATTTCGAACGGGCCACGGGGGAGGTTTAGGGATATCAAATCGATCCGATTCTTTCGTAGGGTCATAACATATTCGATGCAGGTCCCCATGACTGAAAATCTAGTCATTTTGGGTGAATAGCCCTATACTCAGTTTTTTCGGGCTGACGGTGAACATACCCCTTTGGCCGTAGTAGCAAAATTTCGAACGGGCCACGGGAAAACTCTGTGTACATCAAATCAATCCGATTCTTTCGTAGGGTCATAAAATATTCGATACATGTCTCCAGGACGAAAAATCTGTTCATTTTTGGTGAATAGCCCCATACTCAGTTTTTTCGGGCTGACGGTGAACATACCCCTTTGGCCGTAGTAGCAAAATTTCGAACGGGCCACGGGGAAGGAATCGGGATATCAAATCGATCCGATTCTTTTGTAGGGTCATAAAATATTCGATGCAGGTCTCAAGGACTGAAAATCTGGTCATTTTGAGTGAATAGCCCCATACTCAGTTTTTTCGGGCTGACGGTGAACATAACCCTTTGGCCGTAGTAGCTATATTTCGAACGGGCCAAGGGGGAGGTCTAGGGATATCAAATCGATCCGATCCTATTGTAGGGTCATAAAATATTCGATGCAGGTCTCTAGGACTGAAAATCTGGTCATTTTGGGTGAATAGCCCCATACTCAGTTTTTTCGGGCTGACGGTGAACATACTCCTTTGGCCTTATTAGCTAAATTTCGAACGGGCAACGGGAAAGCTCTAGGGACATCAAATCGATCCGATTCTTTCGTAGGTTCATAACATACTCGATGCAGGTCCCCAGGACTGAAAATCTAGTCATTTTGCGTGAATAGCCCCATACTCAGTTTTTTCGGGCTGACGGTGAACATACCCCTTTGGCCTTAGTAGCTAAATTTCGAACGGGCCCGGGAAAGATCTCGAGACATCAAATCTATCCGATTCTTTCGTAGGGTCATAATATATTCGATGCAGGTCCCCAGGACTGAAAATCTAGTCATCTTGGGTGAATAGCCCCATACTCAGGTTTTTCGGGCTGACGGTGAACATACCCCTTTGGCCGTAGTAGCTAAATTTCGAACGGGCCACGGGGGAGGTTTAGGGATATCAAATCGATCCGATTCTTTCGTAGGGTCATAACATATTCGATGCAGGTCCCCATGACTGAAAATCTAGTCATTTTGGGTAAATAGCCCCATACTCAGTTTTTTCGGGCTGACGGTGAACATACCCCTTTGGCCGTAGTAGCAAAACTTCGAACGGGCCACGGGAAAACTCTGGGGACATCAAATCAATCCGATTCTTTCGTAGGGTCATAAAATATTCGATACAGGTCTCCAGGACGAAAAATCTGGTCATTTTTGGTGAATAGCCCCATACTCAGTTTTTTCGGGCTGACGGTGAACATACCCCTTTGGCCGTTGAAGCAAAATTTCGAACGGGCCACGTGAAAGCTCTAGGGACATCAAATCGATCCGATTCTTTCGAAGGGTCGTAAAATATTCGATGCAGGTCTCCTGGACGGAAATTCTGGTCATTTTCGGTGAATAGCCCCATACTCAGTTTTTTCGGGCTGACGGTGAACATACCCCTTTGGCCGTAGTAACTAAATTTCAAACGGGCCCGGGAAAGCTTTAGGGCATCAAATCTATCCGATTCTTTCGTAGGGTCATATCATATTCGATGCAGGTCCCCATGACTGAAAATCTAGTCATTTTGGGTAAATAGCCCCATACTCAGTTTTTTCGGGCTGACGGTGAACATACCCCTTTGGCCGTAGTAGCTAAATTTCGAACGGGCCACGGGGGAGGTTTAGGGATATCAAATCGATCGGATTCTTTCGTAGGGTCATAACATATTCGATGCAGGTCCCCATGACTGAAAATCTAGTCATTTTGGGTGAATAGCCCTATACTCAGTTTTTTCGGGCTGACGGTGAACATACCCCTTTGGCCGTAGTAACAAAATTTCGAACGGGCCACGGGAAAACTCTGTGTACATCTAATCAATCCGATTCTTTCGTAGGGTCATAAAATATTCGATACATGTCTCCAGGACGAAAAATCTGTTCATTTTTGGTGAATATCCCCATACTCAGTTTTTTCGGGCTGACGGTGAACATACCCCTTTGGCCGTAGTAGCAAAATTTCGAACGGGCCACGGGGAAGGAATCGGGATATCAAATCGATCCGATTCTTTTGTAGGGTCATAAAATATTCGATGCAGGTCTCAAGGACTGAAAATCTGGTCATTTTGAGTGAATAGCCCCATACTCAGTTTTTTCGGGCTGACGGTGAACATAACCCTTTGGCCGTAGTAGCTATATTTCGAACGGGCCACGGGGGAGGTCTAGGGATATCAAATCGATCCGATCCTATTGTAGGGTCATAAAATATTCGATGCAGGTCTCTAGGACTGAAAATCTGGTCATTTTGGGTGAATAGCCCCATACACAGTTTTTTCGGGCTGACGGTGAACATACTCCTTTGGCCTTATTAGCTAAATTTCGAACGGGCAACGGGAAAGCTCTAGGGACATTAAATCGATCCGATTCTTTCGTAGGTTCATAACATATTCGATGCAGGTCCCCAGGACTGAAAATCTAGTCATTTTGCGTGAATAGCCCCATACTCAGTTTTTTCGGGCTGACGGTGAACATACCCCTTTGGCCTTAGTAGCTAAATTTCGAACGGGCCCGGGAAAGATCTCGAGACATCAAATCTATCCGATTCTTTCGTAGGGTCATAATATATTCGATGCAGGTCCCCAGGACTGAAAATCTAGTCATCTTGGGTGAATAGCCCCATACTCAGTTTTTTCGGGCTGACGGTGAACATACCCCTTTGGCCGTAGTAGCTAAATTTCGAACGGGCCACGGGGGAGGTTTAGGGATATCAAATCGATCCGATTCTTTCGTAGGGTCATAACATATTCGATGCAGGTCCCCATGACTGAAAATCTAGTCATTTTGGGTGAATAGCCCTATACTCAGTTTTTTCGGGCTGACGGTGAACATACCCCTTTGGCCGTAGTAACAAAATTTCGAACGGGCCACGGGAAAACTCTGTGTACATCAAATCAATCCGATTCTTTCGTAGGGTCATAAAATATTCGATACAGGTCTCCAGGACGAAAAATCTGGTCATTTTTGGTGAATAGCCCCATACTCAATTTTTTCGGGCTGACGGTGAACATACCCCTTTGGCCGTTGAAGCAAAATTTCGAACGGGCCACGTGAAAGCTCTAGGGACATCAAATCGATCCGATTCTTTCGAAGGGTCATAAAATATTCGATGCAGGTCTCCTGGACGGAAATTCTGGTCATTTTCGGTGAATAGCCCCATACTCAGTTTTTTCGGGCTGACGGTGAACATACCCCTTTGGCCGTAGTAACTAAATTTCAAACGGGCCCGGGAAAGCTTTAGGGCATCAAATCTATCCGATTCTTTCGTAGGGTCATATCATATTCGATGCAGGTCCCCATGACTGAAAATCTAGTCATTTTGGGTAAATAGCCCCATACTCAGTTTTTTCGGGCTGACGGTGAACATACCCCTTTGGCCGTAGTAGCTAAATTTCGAACGGGCCACGGGGGAGGTTTAGGGATATCAAATCGATCCGATTCTTTCGTAGGGTCATAACATATTCGATGCAGGTCCCCATGACTGAAAATCTAGTCATTTTGGGTGAATAGCCCTATACTCAGTTTTTTCGGGCTGACGGTGAACATACCCCTTTGGCCGTAGTAGCAAAATTTAGAACGGGCCACGGGAAAACTCTGTGTACATCAAATCAATCCGATTCTTTCGTAGGGTCATAAAATATTCGATACATGTCTCCAGGACGAAAAATCTGGTCATTTTTGGTGAATAGCCCCATACTCAGTTTTTTCGGGCTGACGGTGAACATACCCCTTTGGCCGTAGTAGCAAAATTTCGAACGGGCCACGGGGAAGGAATCGGGATATCAAATCGATCCGATTCTTTTGTAGGGTCATAAAATATTCGATGCAGGTCTCAAGGACTGAAAATCTGGTCATTTTGAGTGAATAGCCCCATACTCAGTTTTTTCGGGCTGACGGTGAACATAACCCTTTGGCCGTAGTAGCTATATTTCGAACGGGCCACGAGGGAGGTCTAGGGATATCAAATCGATCCGATCCTATTGTAGGGTCATAAAATATTCGATGCAAGTCTCTAGGACTGAAAATCTGGTCATTTTGGGTGAATAGCCCTATACTCAGTTTTTTCGGGCTGACGGTGAACATACCCCTTTGGCCGTAGTAACAAAATTTCGAACGGGCCACGGGAAAACTCTGTGTACATCAAATCAATCCGATTCTTTCGTAGGGTCATAAAATATTCGATACATGTCTCCAGGACGAAAAATCTGTTCATTTTTGGTGAATAGCCCCATACTCAGTTTTTTCGGGCTGACGGTGAACATACCCCTTTGGCCGTAGTAGCAAAATTTCGAACGGGCCACGGGGAAGGAATCGGGATATCAAATCGATCCGATTCTTTTGTAGGGTCATAAAATATTCGATGCAGGTCTCAAGGACTGAAAATCTGGTCATTTTGAGTGAATAGCCCCATACTCAGTTTTTTCGGGCTGACGGTGAACATAACCCTTTGGCCGTAGTAGCTATATTTCGAACGGGCCACGGGGGAGGTCTAGGGATATCAAATCGATCCGATCCTATTGTAGGGTCATAAAATATTCGATGCAGGTCTCTAGGACTGAAAATCTGGTCATTTTGGGTGAATAGCCCCATACTCAGTTTTTTCGGGCTGACGGGGAACATACTCCTTTGGCCTTATTAGCTAAATTTCGAACGGGCAACGGGAAAGCTCTAGGGACATCAAATCGATCCGATTCTTTCGTAGGTTCATAACATATTCGATGCAGGTCCACAGGACTGAAAATCTAGTCATTTTGGAATAGCCCCATACTCAGTTTTTTCGGGCTGACGGTGAACATACCCCTTTGGCCGTAGTAGCAAAATGTCGAATGGGCCCGGGAAAGCTCTAGGGAAATCAAATCGATCCGATCCTTTCGTAGGGTCATAACATATTCGATGCAGGTCCCCAGGACTGAAAATCTAGTCATTTTGCGTGAATAGCCCCATACTCAGTTTTTTCGGGCTGTCGATGAACTTACCCCTTTGGCCTTAGTAGCTAAATTTCGAACGGGCCCGCGAAAGCTCTGGAGACATTAAATCGATCCGATTCTTTCGTAGGGTCATAACATATTCGATGCAGGTCCCCAGGACTGAAAATCTTGTAATTTTGGGTGAATAGCCCCATACTCAGTTTTTTCGGGCTGACGATGAACATACCCCTTTGGCCGTAGTAGCTAAATTTCGAACGGGCCCGAGAAAGCTCCAGGGACATCAAATCTATCCGATTCTTTCGTAGGGTCATAACATATTCGATGCAGGTCCCCAGGACTGAAAATCTAGTCATTTTGGGTGAATAGCCCCATACTCAGTTTCTTCGGGCTGACGGTGAACATACCCCTTTGGCCGTAGTAGCTAAATTCGAACGGGCCCGGGAAACCTTTAGGGCATCAAATCTATCCGATTCTTTCGTAGGGTCATAACATATTCGATGCAGGTCCCCAGGACTGAAAATCTAGTCATTTTGGTGAATAGCCCCATACTCAGTTTTTTCGGGCTGACGGTGAACATACCCCTTTGGCCGTAGTAGCTAAATTTCGAATGGGCCACGGGGGAGGTCTAGGGATATCAAATCAATCCGATTCTTTCGTAGGATCATAAAATATTTGATACAGGTCTCCAGGACGAAAAATCTGGTCATTTTCGGTGAATAGCCCCATACTCAGTTTTTTCGGGCTGTCGGTGAACATACCCCTTTGGCCTTAGTAGCTAAATTTCGAACGGGCCCGTGAAAGCTCTAGAGACATTAAATCGATCCGATTCTTTCGTAGGGTCATAACATATTCGATGCAGGTCCCCCAGGACTGAAAATCTAGTCATTTTGGGTGAATAGCCCCATACTCAGTTTTTTCGGGCTGACGGTGAACATACCCCTTTGGCCGTTGTAGATAAATTTCGAACGGGCCCGGGAAAGCTTTAGGGCATCAAATCTATCCGATTCTTTCGTAGGGTCATAACATATTCGATGCAGGTCCCCCAGGACTGAAAATCTAGTCATTTTGAGTGAATAGCCCCATACTCAGTTTCTTCGGGCTGACGGTGAACATACCCCTTTGGCCGTAGTAGCTAAATTCGAACGGGCCCGGGAAACCTTTAGGGCATCAAATCTATCCGATTCTTTCGTAGGGTCATAACATATTCGATGCAGGTCCCCAGGACTGAAAATCTAGTCATTTTGGTGAATAGCCCCATACTCAGTTTTTTCGGGCTGTCGGTGAACATACCCCTTTGGCCTTAGTAGCTAAATTTCGAACGGGCCCGTGAAAGCTCTAGAGACATTAAATCGATCCGATTCTTTCGTAGGGTCATAACATATTCGATGCAGGTCCCCCAGGACTGAAAATCTAGTCATTTTGGGTGAATAGCCCCATACTCAGTTTTTTCGGGCTGACGGTGAACATACCCCTTTGGCCATTGTAGATAAATTTCGAACGGGCCCGGGAAAGCTTTAGGGCATCAAATCTATCCGATTCTTTCGTAGGGTCATAACATATTCGATGCAGGTCCCCCAGGACTGAAAATCTAGTCATTTTGGGTGAATAGCCCCATACTCAGTTTTTTCGGGCTGACGGTGAACATACCCCTTTGGCCATTGTAGCTAAATTTGGAACGGGCCCGGGAAAGCTTTAGGGCATCAAATCTATCCGATTCTTTCGTAGGGTCATAACATATTCGGTGCAGGTCCCCAGGACTGAAAATCTAGTCATTTTGGGTGAATAGCCCATACTCAGTTTTTTCGGGCTGACGGTGAACATACCCCTTTGGCCGTAGTAGCTAAATTTGAACGGGCCCGGGAAAGCTTTAGGGCATCAAATCTATCCGATTCTTTCGTAGGGTCATAACATACTCGATGCAGGTCCCCAGGACTGAAAATCTAGTCATTTTGGTGAATAGCCCCATACTCAGTTTTTTCGGGCTGACGCTGAACATACCCCTTTGGCAGTAGTCGCTAAATTTCGAACGGGCCACGGGGGAGGTCTAGGGATATCAAATCAATCCGATTCTTTCGTAGGATCATAAAATATTCGATACAGGTCTCCAGGACGAAAAATCTGGTCATTTTCGGTGAATAGCCTCATACTCAGTTTTTTCGGGCTGTCGGTGAACATACCCCTTTGGCCTTAGTAGCTAAATTTCGAACGGGCCCGCGAAAGCTCTAGAGACATTAAATCGATCCGATTCTTTCGTAGGGTCATAACATATTCGATGCAGGTCCCCCAGGACTGAAAATCTAGTCATTTTGGGTGAATAGCCCCATACTCACTTTTTTTCGGGCTGACGGTGAACATACCCCTTTGGCCGTTGTAGATAAATTTCGAACGGGCCCGGGAAAGCTTTAGGGCATCAAATCTATCCGATTCTTTCGTAGGGTCATAACATATTCGATACAGGTCCCCAGGACTGAAAATCTAGTCATTTTGGGTGAATAGCCCCATACTCAGTTTTTTCGGGCTGACGGTGAACATACCCCTTTGGCCGTAGTAGCTAAATTCGAACGGGCCCGGGAAAGCTTTAGGGCATCAAATCTATCCGATTCTTTCGTAGGGTCATAACATACTCGATGCAGGTCCCCAGGACTGAAAATCTAGTCATTTTGGTGAATAGCCCCATACTCAGTATTTTCGGGCTGACGGTGAACATACCCCTTTGGCCGTAGTAGCTAAATTTCGAACGGGCCACGGGGGAGGTCTAGGGATATTAAATCAATCCGATTCTTTCGTAGGATCATAAAATATTCGATACAGGTCTCCAGGACGAAAAATCTGGTCATTTTCGGTGAATAGCCCCATACTCAGTTTTTTCGGGCTGTCGGTGAACATACCCCTTTGGCCTTAGTAGCTAAATTTCGAACGGGCCCGTGAAAGCTCTAGAGACATTAAATCGATCCGATTCTTTCGTAGGGTCATAACATATTCGATGCAGGTCCCCCAGGACTGAAAATCTAGTCATTTTGGGTGAATAGCCCCATACTAAGTTCTTTCGGGCTGACGGTGAACATACCCCTTTGGCCGTTGTAGATAAATTTCGAACGGGCCCGGGAAAGCTTTAGGGCATCAAATCTATCCGATTCTTTCGTAGGGTCATAACATATTCGATGCAGGTCCCCCAGGACTGAAAATCTAGTCATTTTGGGTGAATAGCCCCATACTCAGTTTTTTCGGGCTGACGGTGAACATACCCCTTTGGCCGTTGTAGCTAAATTTGGAACGGGCCCCGGAAAGCTTTAGGGCATCAAATCTATCCGATTCTTTCGTAGGGTCATAACATATTCGATGCAGGTCCCCAGGACTGAAAATCTAGTCATTTTGGGTGAATAGCCCCATACTCAGTTTTTTCGGGCTGACGGTGAACATACCCCTTTGGCCGTAGTAGCTAAATTCGAACGGGCCCGGGAAAGCTTTAGGGCATCAAATCTATCCGATTCTTTCGTAGGGTCATAACATACTCGATGCAGGTCCCCAGGACTGAAAATCTAGTCATTTTGGTGAATAGCCCCATATTCAGTTTTTTCGGGCTGACGGTGAACATACCCCTTTGGCCGTAGTAGCGAAATTTCGAACGGGCCACGGGGGAGGTCTAGGGATATTAAATCAATCCGATTCTTTCGTAGGATCATAAAATATTCGATACAGGTCTCCAGGACGAAAAATCTGGTCATTTTCGGTGAATAGCCCCATACTCAGTTTTTTCGGGCTGTCGGTGAACATACCCCTTTGGCCGTAGTAGCTAAATTTCGAACGGGCCCGGGAAAGCTTTAGGGCATCAAATCTATCCGATTCTTTCGTAGGGTCATAACATATTCGATGCAGGTCCCCCAGGACTGAAAATCTAGACATTTTGGGTGAATAGCCCCATACTCAGTTTTTTCGGGCTGACGGTGAACATACCCCTTTGGCCGTAGTAGCAAAATTTCGAATGGGCCCGGGAAAGCTCTAGGGAAATCAAATCGATCCGATCCTTTCGTAGGGTCATAACATATTCGATGCAGGTCCCCAGGACTGAAAATCTAGTCATTTTGCGTGAATAGCCCCATACTCAGTTTTTTCGGGCTGTCGGTGAACTTACCCCTTTGGCCTTATTAGCTAAATTTCGAACGGGCCCGCGAAAGCTCTGGAGACATTAAATCGATCCGATTCTTTCGTAGGGTCATAACATATTCGATGCAGGTCCCCAGGACTGAAAATCTTGTAATTTTGGGTGAATAGCCCCATACTCAGTTTTTTCGGGCTGACGGTGAACATACCCCTTTGGCCGTAGTAGCAAAATTTCGAACGGGCCCGAGAAAGCTCCAGGGACATCAAATATATCCGATTATTTCGTAGGGTCATAACATATTCGATGCAGGTCCCCAGGACTGAAAATCTAGTCATTTTGGGTGAATAGCCCCATACTCAGTTTCTTCGGGCTGACGGTGAACATACCCCTTTGGCCGTAGTAGCTAAATTCGAACGGGCCCGGGAAACCTTTAGGGCATCAAATCTATCCGATTCTTTCGTAGGGTCATAACATATTCGATGCAGGTCCCCAGGACTGAAAATCTAGTCATTTGGGTGAATAGCCCCATACTCAGTTTTTTCGGGCTGACGGTGAACATACCCCTTTGGCCGTAGTAGCTAAATTTCGAACGGGCCACGGGGGAGGTCTAGGGATATCAAATCAATCCGATTCTTTCGTAGGATCATAAAATATTCGATACAGGTCTCCAGGACGAAAAATCTGGTCATTTTCGGTGAATAGCCCCATACTCAGTTTTTTCGGGCTGTCGGTGAACATACCCCTTTGGCCTTAGTAGCTAAATTTCGAACGGGCCCGTGAAAGCTCTAGAGACATTAAATCGATCCGATTCTTTCGTAGGGTCATAACATATTCGATGCAGGTCCCCCAGGACTGAAAATCTAGTCATTTTGGGTGAATAGCCCCATACTCAGTTTTTTCGGGCTGACGGTGAACATACCCCTTTGGCCGTTGTAGATAAATTTCGAACGGGCCCGGGAAAGATTTAGGGCATCAAATCTATCCGATTCTTTCGTAGGGTCATAACATATTCGATGCAGGTCCCCCAGGACTGAAAATCTAGTCATTTTGGGTGAATAGCCCCATACTCAGTTTTTTCGGGCTGACGGTGAACATACCCCTTTGGCCGTAGTAGCAAAATTTCGAACGGGCCCGAGAAAGCTCCAGGGACATCAAATATATCCGATTATTTCGTAGGGTCATAACATATTCGATGCAGGTCCCCAGGACTGAAAATCTAGTCATTTTGGGTGAATAGCCCCATACTCAGTTTCTTCGGGCTGACGGTGAACATACCCCTTTGGCCGTAGTAGCTAAATTCGAACGGGCCCGGGAAACCTTTAGGGCATCAAATCTATCCGATTCTTTCGTAGGGTCATAACATATTCGATGCAGGTCCCCAGGACTGAAAATCTAGTCATTTTGGTGAATAGCCCCATACTCAGTTTTTTCGGGCTGACGGTGAACATACCCCTTTGGCCGTAGTAGCTAAATTTCGAACGGGCCACGGGGGAGGTCTAGGGATATCAAATCAATCCGATTCTTTCGTAGGATCATAAAATATTCGATACAGGTCTCCAGGACGAAAAATCTGGTCATTTTCGGTGAATAGCCCCATACTCAGTTTTTTCGGGCTGTCGGTGAACATACCCCTTTGGCCTTAGTAGCTAAATTTCGAACGGGCCTGTGAAAGCTCTAGAGACATTAAATCGATCCGATTCTTTCGTAGGGTCATAACATATTCGATGCAGGTCCCCCAGGACTGAAAATCTAGTCATTTTGGGTGAATAGCCCCATACTCAGTTTTTTCGGGCTGACGGTGAACATACCCCTTTGGCCGTTGTAGATAAATTTCGAACGGGCCCGGGAAAGATTTAGGGCATCAAATCTATCCGATTCTTTCGTAGGGTCATAACATATTCGATGCAGGTCCCCCAGGACTGAAAATCTAGTCATTTTGGGTGAATAGCCCCATACTCAGTTTTTTCGGGCTGACGGTGAACATACCCCTTTGGCCGTAGTAGCAAAATTTCGAACGGGCCCGAGAAAGCTCCAGGGACATCAAATATATCCGATTATTTCGTAGGGTCATAACATATTCGATGCAGGTCCCCAGGACTGAAAATCTAGTCATTTTGGGTGAATAGCCCCATACTCAGTTTTTTCGGGCTGACGGTGAACATACCCCTTTGGCCGTTGTAGATAAATTTCGAACGGGCCCGGGAAAGATTTAGGGCATCAAATCTATCCGATTCTTTCGTAGGGTCATAACATATTCGATGCAGGTCCCCCAGGACTGAAAATCTAGTCATTTTGGGTGAATAGCCCCATACTCAGTTTTTTCGGGCTGACGGTGAACATACCCCTTTGGCCGTAGTAGCAAAATTTCGAACGGGCCCGAGAAAGCTCCAGGGACATCAAATCTATCCGATTCTTTCGTAGGGTCATAACATATTCGATGCAGGTCCCCAGGACTGAAAATCTAGTCATTTTGGTGAATAGCCCCATACTCAGTTTTTTCGGGCTGACGGTGAACATACCCCTTTGGCCGTAGTAGCTAAATTTCGAACGGGCCACGGGGGAGGTCTAGGGATATCAAATCAATCCGATTCTTTCGTAGGATCATAAAATATTCGATACAGGTCTCCAGGACGAAAAATCTGGTCATTTTCGGTGAATAGCCCCATACTCAGTTTTTTCGGGCTGTCGGTGAACATACCCCTTTGGCCTTAGTAGCTAAATTTCGAACGGGCCCGTGAAAGCTCTAGAGACATTAAATCGATCCGATTCTTTCGTAGGGTCATAACATATTCGATGCAGGTCCCCCAGGACTGAAAATCTAGTCATTTTGGGTGAATAGCCCCATACTCAGTTTTTTCGGGCTGACGGTGAACATACCCCTTTGGCCGTTGTAGATAAATTTCGAACGGGCCCGGGAAAGATTTAGGGCGTCAAATCTATCCGATTCTTTCGTAGGGTCATAACATATTCGATGCAGGTCCCCCAGGACTGAAAATCTAGTCATTTTGGGTGAATAGCCCCATACTCAGTTTTTTCGGGCTGACGGTGAACATACCCCTTTGGCCGTAGTAGCAAAATTTCGAACGGGCCCGAGAAAGCTCCAGGGACATCAAATATATCCGATTATTTCGTAGGGTCATAACATATTCGATGCAGGTCCCCAGGACTGAAAATCTAGTCATTTTGGTTGAATAGCCCCATACTCAGTTTCTTCGGGCTGACGGTGAACATACCCCTTTGGCCGTAGTAGCTAAATTCGAACGGGCCCGGGAAACCTTTAGGGCATCAAATCTATCCGATTCTTTCGTAGGGTCATAACATATTCGATGCAGGTCCCCAGGACTGAAAATCTAGTCATTTTGGTGAATAGCCCCATACTCAGTTTTTTCGGGCTGACGGTGAACATACCCCTTTGGCCGTAGTAGCTAAATTTCGAACGGGCCACGGGGGAGGTCTAGGGATATCAAATCAATCCGATTCTTTCGTAGGATCATAAAATATTCGATACAGGTCTCCAGGACGAAAAATCTGGTCATTTTCGGTGAATAGCCCCATACTCAGTTTTTTCGGGCTGTCGGTGAACATACCCCTTTGGCCTTAGTAGCTAAATTTCGAACGGGCCCGTGAAAGCTCTAGAGACATTAAATCGATCCGATTCTTTCGTAGGGTCATAACATATTCGATGCAGGTCCCCCAGGACTGAAAATCTAGTCATTTTGGGTGAATAGCCCCATACTCAGTTTTTTCGGGCTGACGGTGAACATACCCCTTTGGCCGTTGTAGATAAATTTCGAACGGGCCCGGGAAAGCTTTAGGGCATCAAATCTATCCGATTCTTTCGTAGGGTCATAACATATTCGATGCAGGTCCCCCAGGACTGAAAATCTAGTCATTTTGGGTGAATAGCCCCATACTCAGTTTTTTCGGGCTGACGGTGAATATACCCCTTTGGCCGTTGTAGCTAAATTTGGAACGGGCCCGGGAAAGCTTTAGGGCATCAAATCTATCCGATTCTTTCGTAGGGTCATAACATATTCGATGCAGGTCCCCAGGACTGAAAATCTAGTCATTTTGGGTGAATAGCCCCATACTCAGTTTTTTCGGGCTGACGGTGAACATACCCCTTTGGCCGTAGTAGCTAAATTCGAACGGGCCCGGGAAAGCTTTAGGGCATCAAATCTATCCGATTCTTTCGTAGGGTCATAACATACTCGATGCAGGTCCCCAGGACTGAAAATCTAGTCATTTTGGTGAATAGCCCCATACTCAGTTTTTTCGGGCTGACGCTGAACATACCCCTTTGGCCGTAGTCGCTAAATTTCGAACGGGCCACGGGGGAGGTCTGGGGATATCAAATCAATCCGATTCTTTCGTAGGATCATAAAATATTCGATACAGGTCTCCAGGACGAAAAATCTGGTCATTTTCGGTGAATAGCCCCATACTCAGTTTTTTCGGGCTGTCGGTGAACATACCCTTTTGGCCTTAGTAGCTAAATTTCGAACGGGCCCGTGAAAGCTCTAGAGACATTAAATCGATCCGATTCTTTCGTAGGCTCATAACATATTCGATGCAGGTCCCCCAGGACTGAAAATCTAGTCATTTTGGGTGAATAGCCCCATACTCAATTTTTTCGGGCTGACGGTGAACATACCCCTTTGGCCGTTGTAGATAAATTTCGAACGGGCCCGGGAAAGCTTTAGGGCATCAAATCTATCCGATTCTTTCGTAGGGTCATAACATATTCGATACAGGTCCCCAGGACTGAAAATCTAGTCATTTTGGTGAATAGCCCCATACTCAGTTTTTTCGGGCTGACGCTGAACATACCCCTTTGGCCGTAGTCGCTAAATTTCGAACGGGCCACGGGGGAGGTCTGGGGATATCAAATCAATCCGATTCTTTCGTAGGATCATAAAATATTCGATACAGGTCTCCAGGACGAAAAATCTGGTCATTTTCGGTGAATAGCCCCATACTCAGTTTTTTCGGGCTGTCGGTGAACATACCCTTTTGGCCTTAGTAGCTAAATTTCGAACGGGCCCGTGAAAGCTCTAGAGACATTAAATCGATCCGATTCTTTCGTAGGCTCATAACATATTCGATGCAGGTCCCCAGGACTGAAAATCTAGTCATTTTGGGTGAATAGCCCCATACTCAGTTTTTTCGGGCTGACGGTGAACATACCCCTTTGGCCGTTGTAGCTAAATTTCGAACGGGCCCGGGAAAGCTTTAGGGCATCAAATCTATCCGATTCTTTCGTAGGGTCATAACATATTCGATGCAGGTCCCCCAGGACTGAAAATCTAGTCATTTTGGGTGAATAGCCCCATACTCAGTTTTTTCGGGCTGACGGTGAATATACCCCTTTGGCCGTTGTAGCTAAATTTGGAACGGGCCCGGGAAAGCTTTAGGGCATCAAATCTATCCGATTCTTTCGTAGGGTCATAACATATTCGATGCAGGTCCCCAGGACTGAAAATCTAGTCATTTTGGGTGAATAGCCCCATACTCAGTTTTTTCAGGCTGACGGTGAACATACCCCTTTGGCCGTAGTAGCTAAATTCGAACGGGCCCGGGAAAGCTTTAGGGCATCAAATCTATCCGATTCTTTCGTAGGGTCATAACATACTCGATGCAGGTCCCCAGGACTGAAAATCTAGTCATTTTGGTGAATAGCCCCATACTCAGTTTTTTCGGGCTGACGCTGAACATACCCCTTTGGCCGTAGTCGCTAAATTTCGAACGGGCCACGGGGGAGGTCTGGGGATATCAAATCAATCCGATTCTTTCGTAGAATCATAAAATATTCGATACAGGTCTCCAGGACGAAAAATCTGGTCATTTTCGGTGAATAGCCCCATACTCAGTTTTTTCGGGCTGTCGGTGAACATACCCTTTTGGCCTTAGTAGCTAAATTTCGAACGGGCCCGTGAAAGCTCTAGAGACATTAAATCGATCCGATTCTTTCGTAGGCTCATAACATATTCGATGCAGGTCCCCCAGGACTGAAAATCTAGTCATTTTGGGTGAATAGCCCCATACTCAATTTTTTCGGGCTGACGGTGAACATACCCCTTTGGCCGTTGTAGATAAATTTCGAACGGGCCCGGGAAAGCTTTAGGGCATCAAATCTATCCGATTCTTTCGTAGGGTCATAACATATTCGATACAGGTCCCCAGGACTGAAAATCTAGTCATTTTGGGTGAATAGCCCCATACTCAGTTTTTTCGGGCTGACGGTGAACATACCCCTTTGGCCGTAGTAGCTAAATTCGAACGGGCCCGGGAAAGCTTTAGGGCATCAAATCTATCCGATTCTTTCGTAGGGTCATAACATACTCGATGCAGGTCCCCAGGACTGAAAATCTAGTCATTTTGGTGAATAGCCCCATACTCAGTTTTTTCGGGCTGACGCTGAACATACCCCTTTGGCCGTAGTCGCTAAATTTCGAACGGGCCACGGGGGAGGTCTGGGGATATCAAATCAATCCGATTCTTTCGTAGGATCATAAAATATTCGATACAGGTCTCCAGGACGAAAAATCTGGTCATTTTCGGTGAATAGCCCCATACTCAGTTTTTTCGGGCTGTCGGTGAACATACCCTTTTGGCCTTAGTAGCTAAATTTCGAACGGGCCCGTGAAAGCTCTAGAGACATTAAATCGATCCGATTCTTTCGTAGGCTCATAACATATTCGATGCAGGTCCCCCAGGACTGAAAATCTAGTCATTTTGGGTGAATAGCCCCATACTCAATTTTTTCGGGCTGACGGTGAACATACCCCTTTGGCCGTTGTAGATAAATTTCGAACGGGCCCGGGAAAGCTTTAGGGCATCAAATCTATCCGATTCTTTCGTAGGGTCATAACATATTCGATACAGGTCCCCAGGACTGAAAATCTAGTCATTTTGGGTGAATAGCCCCATACTCAGTTTTTTCGGGCTGACGGTGAACATACCCCTTTGGCCGTAGTAGCTAAATTCGAACGGGCCCGGGAAAGCTTTAGGGCATCAAATCTATCCGATTCTTTCGTAGGGTCATAACATACTCGATGCAGGTCCCCAGGACTGAAAATCTAGTCATTTTGGTGAATAGCCCCATACTCAGTTTTTTCGGGCTGACGCTGAACATACCCCTTTGGCCGTAGTAGCTAAATTTCGAACGGGCCACGGGGGAGGTCTAGGGATATCAAATCAATCCGATTCTTTCGTAGGATCATAAAATATTCGATACAGGTCTCCAGGACGAAAAATCTGGTCATTTTCGGTGAATAGCCCCATACTCAGTTTTTTCGGGCTGACGGTGAACATACCCCTTTGGCCGTAGTAGCTAAATTTCGAACGGGCCACGGGGGAGGTCTAGGGATATTAAATCAATCCGATTCTTTCGTAGGATCATAAAATATTCGATACAGGTCTCCAGGACGAAAAATCTGGTTATTTTCGGTGAATATCCCCATACTCAGTTTTTTCGGGCTGTCGGTGAACATACCCCTTTGGCCGTAGTAGCTAAATTTCGAACGGGCCCGGGAAAGCTTTAGGGCATCAAATCTATCCGATTCTTTCGTAGGGCCATAACATATTCGATGCAGGTCCCCAGGACTGAAAATCTAGTCATTTTGGGTGAATAGCCCCATACTCAGTTTTTTCGGGCTGTCGGTGAACTTACCCCTTTGGCCTTATTAGCTAAATTTCGAACGGGCCCGCGAAAGCTCTGGAGACATTAAATCGATCCGATTCTTTCGTAGGGTCATAACATATTCGATGCAGGTCCCCAGGACTGAAAATCTTGTAATTTTGGGTGAATAGCCCCATACTCAGTTTTTTCGGGCTGACGGTGAACATACCCCTTTGGCCGTAGTAGCAAAATTTCGAACGGGCCCGAGAAAGCTCCAGGGACATCAAATATATCCGATTATTTCGTAGGGTCATAACATATTCGATGCAGGTCCCCAGGACTGAAAATCTAGTCATTTTGGGTGAATAGCCCCATACTCAGTTTCTTCGGGCTGACGGTGAACATACCCCTTTGGCCGTAGTAGCTAAATTTCGAACGGGCCACGGGGGAGGTCTAGGGATATCAAATCAATCCGATTCTTTCGTAGGATCATAAAATATTCGATACAGGTCTCCAGGACGCAAAATCTGGTCATTTTGGGTGAATAGCCCCATACTCAGTTTTTTCGGGCTGACGGTGAACATACCCCTTTGGCCGTAGTAGCTAAATTTCGAACGGGCCACGGGGGAGGTCTAGGGATATCAAATCAATCCGATTCTTTCGTAGGATCATAAAATATTCTATACAGGTCTCCAGGACGAAAAATCTGGTCATTTTCGGTGAATAGCCCCATACTCAGTTTTTTCGGGCTGTCGGTGAACATACCCCTTTGGCCTTAGTAGCTAAATTTCGAACGGGCCCGGGAAAGCTCTAGAGACATTAAATCGATCCGATTCTTTCGTAGGGTCATAACATATTCGATGCAGGTCCCCCAGGACTGAAAATCTAGTCATTTTGGGTGAATAGCCCCATACTCAGTTTTTTCGGGCTGACGGTGAACATACCCCTTTGGCCGTAGTAGCTAAATTCGAACGGGCCCGGGAAAGCTTTAGGGCATCAAATCTATCCGATTCTTTCGTAGGGTCATAACATACTCGATGCAGGTCCCCAGGATTGAAAATCTAGTCATTTTGGTGAATAGCCCCATACTCAGTTTTTTCGGGCTGACGCTGAACATACCCCTTTGGCCGTAGTAGCTAAATTTCGAACGGGCCACGGGGGAGGTCTAGGGATATCAAATCAATCCGATTATTTCGTAGGATCATAAAATATTCGATACAGGTCTCCAGGACGAAAAATCTGGTCATTTTGGGTGAATAGCCCCATACTCAGTTTTTTCGGGCTGACGGTGAACATAACCCTTTGGCCGTAGTAGCTAAATTTCGAACGGGCCCGAGAAAGCTCTAGGGACATCAAATCTATCCGATTCTTTCGTAGGGTCATAACATATTCGATGCAGGTCCCCAGGACTGAAAATCTAGTCATTTTGGGTGAATAGCCCCATACTCAGTTTCTTCGGGCTGACGGTGAACATACCCCTTTGGCCGTAGTAGCTAAATTCGAACGGGCCCGGGAAAGCTTTAGGGCATCAAATCTATCCGATTCTTTCGTAGGGTCATAACATACTCGATGCAGGTCCCCAGGACTGAAAATCTAGTCATTTTGGTGAATAGCCCCATACTCAGTTTTTTCGGGCTGACGCTGAATATACCCCTTTGGCCGTAGTAGCTAAATTTCGAACGGGCCACGGGGGAGGTCTAGGGATATCAAATCAATCCGATTCTTTCGTAGGATCATAAAATATTCGATACAGGTCTCCAGGACGAAAAATCTGGTCATTTTGGGTGAATAGCCCCATACTTAGTTTTTTCGGGCTGACGGTGAACATAACCCTTTGGCCGTAGTAGCGAAATTTCGAACGGGCCCGAGAAAGCTCTAGGGACATCAAATCTATCCGATTCTTTCGTAGGGTCATAACATATTCGATGCAGGTCCCCAGGACTGAAAATCTAGTCATTTTGGGTGAATAGCCCCATACTCAGTTTCTTCGGGCTGACGGTGAACATACCCCTTTGGCCGTAGTAGCTAAATTCGAACGGGCCCGGGAAAGCTTTAGGGCATCAAATCTATCCGATTCTTTCGTAGGGTCATAACATACTCGATGCAGGTCCCCAGGACTGAAAATCTAGTCATTTTGGTGAATAGCCCCATACTCAGTTTTTTCGGGCTGACGCTGAACATACCCCTTTGGCCGTAGTAGCTAAATTTCGAACGGGCCACGGGGGAGGTTTAGGGATATCAAATCAATCCGATTCTTTCGTAGGATCATAAAATATTCGATACAGGTCTCCAGGACGAAAAATCTGGTCATTTTGGGTGAATAGCCCCATACTCAGTTTTTTCGGGCTGACGGTGAACATAACTCTTTGGCCGTAGTAGCTAAATTTCGAACGGGCCCGAGAAAGCTCTAGGGACATCAAATATATCCGATTCTTTCGTAGGGTCATAACATATTCGATGCAGGTCCCCAGGACTGAAAATCTAGTCATTTTGGGTGAATAGCCCCATACTCAGTTTCTTCGGGCTGACGGTGAACATACCCCTTTGGCCGTGGTAGCTAAATTCGAACGGGCCCGGGAAAGCTTTAGGGCATAAAATCTATCCGATTCTTTCGTAGGGTCATAACATATTCGATGCAGGTCCCCAGGACTGAAAATCTAGTCATTTTGGTGAATAGCCCCATACTCAGTTTTTTCGGGCTGACGGTGAACATACCCCTTTGGCCGTAGTAGCTAAATTTCGAACGGGCCACGGGGGAGGTTTAGGGATATCAAATCAATCCGATTCTTTCGTAGGATCATAAAATATTCGATACAGGTCTCCAGGATGAAAAATCTGGTCATTTTCGGTGAATAGCCCCATACTCAGTTTTTTCGGGCTGTCGGTGAACATACCCCTTTGGCCTTAGTAGCTAAATTTCGAACGGGCCCGGGAAAGCTCTAGAGACATTAAATCGATTCGATTCTTTCGTATGGTCATAACATATTCGATGCAGGTCCCCAGGACTGAAAATCTAGTCATTTTGGGTGAATAGCCCCATACTCAGTTTTTTCGGGCTGACGGTGAACATACCCCTTTGGCCGTTGTAGCTAAATTTCGAACGGGCCCGGGAAAGCTTTAGGGCATCAAATCTATCCGATTCTTTCGTAGGGTCATAACATATTCGACGCAGGTCCCCAGGACTGAAAATCTAGTCATTTTGGGTGAATAGCCCCATACTCAGTTTTTTCGGGCTGACGGTGAACATACCCCTTTGGCCGTAGTAGCTAAATTCGAACGGGCCCGGGAAAGCTTTAGGGCATCAAATCTATCCGATTCTTTCGTAGGGTCATAACATACCCGATGCAGGTCCCCAGGACTGAAAATCTAGTCATTTTGGTGAATAGCCCCATACTCAGTTTTTTCGGGCTGACGCTGAACATACCCCTTTAGCCGTAGTAGCTAAATTTCGAACGGGCCCGAGAAAGCTCTAGGGACATCAAATCTATCCGATTCTTACGTAGGGTCATAACATATTCGATGCAGGTCCCCAGGACTGAAAATCTAGTCATTTTGGGTGAATAGCCCCATACTCAGTTTCTTCGGGCTGACGGTGAACATACCCCTTTGGCCGTAGTAGCTAAATTCGAACGGGCCCGGGAAAGCTTTAGGGCATCAAATCTATCCGATTCTTTCGTAGGGTCATAACATACTCGATGCAGGTCCCCAGGACTGAAAATCTAGTCATTTTGGTGAATAGCCCCATACTCAGTTTTTTCGGGCTGACGCTGAACATACCCCTTTGGCCGTAGTAGCTAAATTTCGAACGGGCCACGGGGGAGGTCTAGGGATATCAAATCAATCCGATTCTTTCGTAGGATCATAAAATATTCGATACAGGTCTCCAGGACGAAAAATCTGGTCATTTTGGGTGAATAGCCCAATACTCAGTTTTTTCGGGCTGACGGTGAACATAACTCTTTGGCCGTAGTAGCTAAATTTCGAACGGGCCCGAGAAAGCTCTAGGGACATCAAATATATCCGATTCTTTCGTAGGGTCATAACATATTCGATGCAGGTCCCCAGGACTGAAAATCTAGTCATTTTGGGTGAATAGCCCCATACTCAGTTTCTTCGGGCTGACGGTGAACATACCCCTTTGGCCGTGGTAGCTAAATTCGAACGGGCCCGGGAAAGCTTTAGGGCATAAAATCTATCCGATTCTTTCGTAGGGTCATAACATATTCGATGCAGGTCCCCAGGACTGAAAATCTAGTCATTTTGGTGAATAGCCCCATACTCAGTTTTTTCGGGCTGACGGTGAACATACCCCTTTGGCCGTAGTAGCTAAATTTCGAACGGGCCACGGGGGAGGTCTAGGGATATCAAATCAATCCGATTCTTTCGTAGGATCATAAAATATTCGATACAGGTCTCCAGGATGAAAAATCTGGTCATTTTCGGTGAATAGCCCCATACTCAGTTTTTTCGGGCTGTCGGTGAACATACCCCTTTGGCCTTAGTAGCTAAATTTCGAACGGGCCCGGGAAAGCTCTAGAGACATTAAATCGATTCGATTCTTTCGTAGGGTCATAACATATTCGATGCAGGTCCCCAGGACTGAAAATCTAGTCATTTTGGGTGAATAGCCCCATACTCAGTTTTTTCGGGCTGACGGTGAACATACCCCTTTGGCCGTTGTAGCTAAATTTCGAACGGGCCCGGGAAAGCTTTAGGGCATCAAATCTATCCGATTCTTTCGTAGGGTCATAACATATTCGATGCAGGTCCCCAGGACTGAAAATCTAGTCATTTTGGGTGAATAGCCCCATACTCAGTTTTTTCGGGCTGACGGTGAACATACCCCTTTGGCCGTAGTAGCTAAATTCGAACGGGCCCGGGAAAGCTTTAGGGCATCAAATCTATCCGATTCTTTCGTAGGGTCATAACATACCCGATGCAGGTCCCCAGGACTGAAAATCTAGTCATTTTGGTGAATAGCCCCATACTCAGTTTTTTCGGGCTGACGCTGAACATACCCCTTTAGCCGTAGTAGCTAAATTTCGAACGGGCCACGGGGGAGGTCTAGGGATATCAAATCAATCCGATTCTTTCGTAGGATCATAAAATATTTGATACAGGTCTCCAGGACGAAAAATCTGGTTATTTTCGGTGAATATCCCCATACTCAGTTTTTTCGGGCTGTCGGTGAACATACCCCTTTGGCCGTAGTAGCTAAATTTCGAACGGGCCCGGGAAAGCTTTAGGGCATCAAATCTATCCGATTCTTTCGTAGGGCCATAACATATTCGATGCAGGTCCCCAGGACTGAAAATCTAGTCATTTTGGGTGAATAGCCCCATACTCAGTTTTTTCGGGCTGTCGGTGAACTTACCCCTTTGGCCTTATTAGCTAAATTTCGAACGGGCCCGCGAAAGCTCTGGTGACATTAAATCGATCCGATTCTTTCGTAGGGTCATAACATATTCGATGCAGGTCCCCAGGACTGAAAATCTTGTAATTTTGGGTGAATAGCCCCATACTCAGTTTTTTCGGGCTGACGGTGAACATACCCCTTTGGCCGTAGTAGCAAAATTTCGAACGGGCCCGAGAAAGCTCCAGGGACATCAAATATATCCGATTATTTCGTAGGGTCATAACATATTCGATGCAGGTCCCCAGGACTGAAAATCTAGTCATTTTGGGTGAATAGCCCCATACTCAGTTTCTTCGGGCTGACGGTGAACATACCCCTTTGGCCGTAGTAGCTAAATTTCGAACGGGCCACGGGGGAGGTCTAGGGATATCAAATCAATCCGATTCTTTCGTGGGATCATAACATACTCGATGCAGGTCCCCAGGACGCAAAATCTGGTCATTTTGGGTGAATAGCCCCATACTCAGTTTTTTCGGGCTGACGGTGAACATACCCCTTTGGCCGTAGTAGCTAAATTTCGAACGGGCCACGGGGGAGGTCTAGGGATATCAAATCAATCCGATTCTTTCGTAGGATCATAAAATATTCGATACAGGTCTCCAGGACGAAAAATCTGGTCATTTTCGGTGAATAGCCCCATACTCAGTTTTTTCGGGCTGTCGGTGAACATACCCCTTTGGCCTTAGTAGCTAAATTTCGAACGGGCCCGAGAAAGCTCTAGGGACATCAAATATATCCGATTCTTTCGTAGGGTCATAACATATTCGATGCAGGTCCCCAGGACTGAAAATCTAGTCATTTTGGGTGAATAGCCCCATACTCAGTTTCTTCGGGCTGACGGTGAACATACCCCTTTGGCCGTGGTAGCTAAATTCGAACGGGCCCGGGAAAGCTTTAGGGCATAAAATCTATCCGATTCTTTCGTAGGGTCATAACATATTCGATGCAGGTCCCCAGGACTGAAAATCTAGTCATTTTGGTGAATAGCCCCATACTCAGTTTTTTCGGGCTGACGGTGAACATACCCCTTTGGCCGTAGTAGCTAAATTTCGAACGGGCCCGGGAAAGCTTTAGGGCATAAAATCTATCCGATTCTTTCGTAGGGTCATAACATATTCGATGCAGGTCCCCAGGACTGAAAATCTAGTCATTTTGGTGAATAGCCCCATACTCAGTTTTTTCTGGCTGACGGTGAACATACCCCTTTGGCCGTAGTAGCTAAATTTCGAACGGGCCACGGGGGAGGTCTAGGGATATCAAATCAATCCGATTCTTTCGTAGGATCATAAAATATTCGATACAGGTCTCCAGGACGAAAAATCTGGTCATTTTCGGTGAATAGCCCCATACTCAGTTTTTTCGGGCTGTCGGTGAACATACCCCTTTGGCCTTAGTAGCTAAATTTCGAACGGGCCCGGGAAAGCTCTAGAGACATTAAATCGATTCGATTCTTTCGTAGGGTCATAACATATTCGATGCAGGTCCCCAGGACTGAAAATCTAGTCATTTTGGGTGAATAGTCCCATACTCAGTTTTTTCGGGCTGACGGTGAACATACCCCTTTGGCCGTTGTAGCTAAATTTCGAACGGGCCCGGGAAAGCTTTAGGGCATCAAATCTATCCGATTCTTTCGTAGGGTCATAACATATTCGATGCAGGTCCCCAGGACTGAAAATCTAGTCATTTTGGGTGAATAGCCCCATACTCAGTTTTTTCGGGCTGACGGTGAACATACCCCTTTGGCCGTAGTAGCTAAATTCGAACGGGCCCGGGAAAGCTTTAGGGCATCAAATCTATCCGATTCTTTCGTAGGGTCATAACATACCCGATGCAGGTCCCCAGGACTGAAAATCTGGTCATTTTCGGTGAATAGCCCCATACTCAGTTTTTTCGGGCTGACGCTGAACATACCCCTTTAGCCGTAGTAGCTAAATTTCGAACGGGCCACGGGGGAGGTCTAGGGATATCAAATCAATCCGATTCTTTCGTAGGATCATAAAATATTCGATACAGGTCTCCAGGACGAAAAATCTGGTCATTTTCGGTGAATAGCCCCATACTCAGTTTTTTCGGGCTGACGGTTAACATACCCCTTTGGCCGTAGTAGCTAAATTTCGAACGGGCCACGGGGGAGGTCTAGGGATATCAAATCAATCCGATTCTTTCGTAGGATCATAAAATATTCGATACAGGTCTCCAGGACGAAAAATCTGGTCATTTTCGGTGAATAGCCCCATACTCAGTTTTTTCGGGCTGTCGGTGAACATACCCCTTTGGCCTTAGTAGCTAAATTTCGAACGGGCCCGGGAAAGCTCTAGAGACATTAAATCGATTCGATTCTTTCGTAGGGTCATAACATATTCGATGCAGGTCCCCAGGACTGAAAATCTAGTCATTTTGGGTGAATAGCCCCATACTCAGTTTTTTCGGGCTGACGGTGAACATACCCCTTTTGCCGTTGTAGCTAAATTTCGAACGGGCCCGGGAAAGCTTTAGGGCATCAAATCTATCCGATTCTTTCGTAGGGTCATAACATATTCGATGCAGGTCCCCAGGACTGAAAATCTAGTCATTTTGGGTGAATAGCCCCATACTCAGTTTTTTCGGGCTGACGGTGAACATACCCCTTTGGCCGTAGTAGCTAAATTCGAACGGGCCCGGGAAAGCTTTAGGGCATCAAATCTATCCGATTCTTTCGTAGGGTCATAACATACTCGATGCAGGTCCCCAGGACTGAAAATCTAGTCATTTTGGTGAATAGCCCCATACTCAGTTTTTTCGGGCTGACGCTGAACATACCCCTTTGGCCGTAGTAGCTAAATTTCGAACGGGCCACGGGGGAGGTCTAGGGATATCAAATCAATCCGATTCTTTCGTAGGATCATAAAATATTCGATACAGGTCTCCAGGACGAAAAATCTGGTCATTTTGGGTGAATAGCCCCATACTCAGTTTTTTCGGGCTGACGGTGAACATAACCCTTTGGCCGTAGTAGCTAAATTTCGAACGGGCCCGAGAAAGCTCTAGGGACATCAAATCTATCCGATTCTTTCGTAGGGTCATAACATATTCGATGCAGGTCCCAGGACTGAAAATCTAGTCATTTTGGGTGAATAGCCCCATACTCAGTTTCTTCGGGCTGACGGTGAACATACCCCTTTGGCCGTAGTAGCTAAATTCGAACGGGCCCGGGAAAGCTTTAGGGCATCAAATCTATCCGATTCTTTCGTAGGGTCATAACATACTCGATGCAGGTCCCCAGGACTGAAAATCTAGTCATTTTGGTGAATAGCCCCATACTCAGTTTTTTCGGGCTGACGCTGAACATACCCCTTTGGCCGTAGTAGCTAAATTTCGAACGGGCCACGGGGGAGGTCTAGGGATATCAAATCAATCCGATTCTTTCGTAGGATCATAAAATATTCGATACAGGTCTCCAGGACGAAAAATCTGGTCATTTTGGGTGAATAGCCCCATACTCAGTTTTTTCGGGCTGACGGTGAACATAACCCTTTGGCCGTAGTAGCTAAATTTCGAACGGGCCCGAGAAAGCTCTAGGGACATCAAATCTATCCGATTCTTTCGTAGGGTCATAACATATTCGATGCAGGTCCCCAGGACTGAAAATCTAGTCATTTTGGGTGAATAGCCCCATACTCAGTTTCTTCGGGCTGACGGTGAACATACCCCTTTGGCCGTAGTAGCTAAATTCGAACGGGCCCGGGAAAGCTTTAGGGCATCAAATCTATCCGATTCTTTCGTAGGGTCATAACATACTCAATGCAGGTCCCCAGGACTGAAAATCTAGTCATTTTGGTGAATAGCCCCATACTCAGTTTTTTCGGGCTGACGCTGAACATACCCCTTTGGCCGTAGTAGCTAAATTTCGAACGGGCCACGGGGGAGGTCTAGGGATATCAAATCAATCCGATTCTTTCGTAGGATCATAAAATATTCGATACAGGTCTCCAGGACGAAAAATCTGGTCATTTTGGGTGAATAGCCCCATACTCAGTTTTTTCGGGCTGACGGTGAACATAACCCTTTGGCCGTAGTAGCTAAATTTCGAACGGGCCCGAGAAAGCTCTAGGGACATCAAATCTATCCGATTCTTTCGTAGGGTCATAACATATTCGATGCAGGTCCCCAGGACTGAAAATCTAGTCATTTTGGGTGAATAGCCCCATACTCAGTTTCTTCGGGCTGACGGTGAACATACCCCTTTGGCCGTAGTAGCTAAATTCGAACGGGCCCGGGAAAGCTTTAGGGCATCAAATCTATCCGATTCTTTCGTAGGGTCATAACATACTCGATGCAGGTCCCCAGGACTGAAAATCTAGTCATTTTGGTGAATAGCCCCATACTCAGTTTTTTCGGGCTGACGGTGAACATAACCCTTTGGCCGTAGTAGCTAAATTTCGAACGGGCCCGAGAAAGCTCTAGGGACATCAAATCTATCCGATTCTTTCGTAGGGTCATAACATATTCGATGCAGGTCCCCAGGACTGAAAATCTAGTCATTTTGGGTGAATAGCCCCATACTCAGTTTCTTCGGGCTGACGGTGAACATACCCCTTTGGCCGTAGTAGCTAAATTCGAACGGGCCCGGGAAAGCTTTAGGGCATCAAATCTATCCGATTCTTTCGTAGGGTCATAACATACTCAATGCAGGTCCCCAGGACTGAAAATCTAGTCATTTTGGTGAATAGCCCCATACTCAGTTTTTTCGGGCTGACGCTGAACATACCCCTTTGGCCGTAGTAGCTAAATTTCGAACGGGCCACGGGGGAGGTCTAGGGATATCAAATCAATCCGATTCTTTCGTAGGATCATAAAATATTCGATACAGGTCTCCAGGACGAAAAATCTGGTCATTTTGGGTGAATAGCCCCATACTCAGTTTTTTCGGGCTGACGGTGAACATAACCCTTTGGCCGTAGTAGCTAAATTTCGAACGGGCCCGAGAAAGCTCTAGGGACATCAAATCTATCCGATTCTTTCGTAGGGTCATAACATATTCGATGCAGGTCCCCAGGACTGAAAATCTAGTCATTTTGGGTGAATAGCCCCATACTCAGTTTCTTCGGGCTGACGGTGAACATACCCCTTTGGCCGTAGTAGCTAAATTCGAACGGGCCCGGGAAAGCTTTAGGGCATCAAATCTATCCGATTCTTTCGTAGGGTCATAACATACTCGATGCAGGTCCCCAGGACTGAAAATCTAGTCATTTTGGTGAATAGCCCCATACTCAGTTTTTTCGGGCTGACGGTGAACATAACCCTTTGGCCGTAGTAGCTAAATTTCGAACGGGCCCGAGAAAGCTCTAGGGACATCAAATCTATCCGATTCTTTCGTAGGGTCATAACATATTCGATGCAGGTCCCCAGGACTGAAAATCTAGTCATTTTGGGTGAATAGCCCCATACTCAGTTTCTTCGGGCTGACGGTGAACATACCCCTTTGGCCGTAGTAGCTAAATTCGAACGGGCCCGGGAAAGCTTTAGGGCATCAAATCTATCCGATTCTTTCGTAGGGTCATAACATACTCAATGCAGGTCCCCAGGACTGAAAATCTAGTCATTTTGGTGAATAGCCCCATACTCAGTTTTTTCGGGCTGACGCTGAACATACCCCTTTGGCCGTAGTAGCTAAATTTCGAACGGGCCACGGGGGAGGTCTAGGGATATCAAATCAATCCGATTCTTTCGTAGGATCATAAAATATTCGATACAGGTCTCCAGGACGAAAAATCTGGTCATTTTGGGTGAATAGCCCCATACTCAGTTTTTTCGGGCTGACGGTGAACATAACCCTTTGGCCGTAGTAGCTAAATTTCGAACGGGCCCGAGAAAGCTCTAGGGACATCAAATCTATCCGATTCTTTCGTAGGGTCATAACATATTCGATGCAGGTCCCCAGGACTGAAAATCTAGTCATTTTGGGTGAATAGCCCCATACTCAGTTTCTTCGGGCTGACGGTGAACATACCCCTTTGGCCGTAGTAGCTAAATTCGAACGGGCCCGGGAAAGCTTTAGGGCATCAAATCTATCCGATTCTTTCGTAGGGTCATAACATACTCGATGCAGGTCCCCAGGACTGAAAATCTAGTCATTTTGGTGAATAGCCCCATACTCAGTTTTTTCGGGCTGACGGTGAACATAACCCTTTGGCCGTAGTAGCTAAATTTCGAACGGGCCCGAGAAAGCTCTAGGGACATCAAATCTATCCGATTCTTTCGTAGGGTCATAACATATTCGATGCAGGTCCCCAGGACTGAAAATCTAGTCATTTTGGGTGAATAGCCCCATACTCAGTTTCTTCGGGCTGACGGTGAACATACCCCTTTGGCCGTAGTAGCTAAATTCGAACGGGCCCGGGAAAGCTTTAGGGCATCAAATCTATCCGATTCTTTCGTAGGGTCATAACATACTCGATGCAGGTCCCCAGGACTGAAAATCTAGTCATTTTGGTGAATAGCCCCATACTCAGTATTTTCGGGCTGACGGTGAACATACCCCTTTGGCCGTAGTAGCTAAATTTCGAACGGGCCCGGGAAAGCTTTAGGGCATAAAATCTATCCGATTCTTTCGTAGGGTCATAACATATTCGATGCAGGTCCCCAGGACTGAAAATCTAGTCATTTTGGTGAATAGCCCCATACTCAGTTTTTTCTGGCTGACGGTGAACATACCCCTTTGGCCGTAGTAGCTAAATTTCGAACGGGCCACGGGGGAGGTCTAGGGATATCAAATCAATCCGATTCTTTCGTAGGATCATAAAATATTCGATACAGGTCTCCAGGACGAAAAATCTGGTCATTTTCGGTGAATAGCCCCATACTCAGTTTTTTCGGGCTGTCGGTGAACATACCCCTTTGGCCTTAGTAGCTAAATTTCGAACGGGCCCGGGAAAGCTCTAGAGACATTAAATCGATTCGATTCTTTCGTAGGGTCATAACATATTCGATGCAGGTCCCCAGGACTGAAAATCTAGTCATTTTGGGTGAATAGCCCCATACTCAGTTTTTTCGGGCTGACGGTGAACATACCCCTTTGGCCGTTGTAGCTAAATTTCGAACGGGCCCGGGAAAGCTTTAGGGCATCAAATCTATCCGATTCTTTCGTAGGGTCATAACATACCCGATGCAGGTCCCCGGGACTGAAAATCTAGTCATTTTGGTGAATAGCCCCATACTCAGTTTTTTCGGGCTGACGCTGAACATACCCCTTTAGCCGTAGTAGCTAAATTTCGAACGGGCCACGGGGGAGGTCTAGGGATATCAAATCAATCCGATTCTTTCGTAGGATCATAAAATATTCGATACAGGTCTCCAGGACGAAAAATCTGGTCATTTTCGGTGAATAGCCCCATACTCAGTTTTTTCGGGCTGACGGTTAACATACCCCTTTGGCCGTAGTAGCTAAATTTCGAACGGGCCACGGGGGAGGTCTAGGGATATCAAATCAATCCGATTCTTTCGTAGGATCATAAAATATTCGATACAGGTCTCCAGGACGAAAAATCTGGTCATTTTCGGTGAATAGCCCCATACTCAGTTTTTTCGGGCCGTCGGTGAACATACCCCTTTGGCCTTAGTAGCTAAATTTCGAACGGGCCCGGGAAAGCTCTAGAGACATTAAATCGATTCGATTCTTTCGTAGGGTCATAACATATTCGATGCAGGTCCCCAGGACTGAAAATCTAGTCATTTTGGGTGAATAGCCCCATACTCAGTTTTTTCGGGCTGACGGTGAACATACCGCTTTTGCCGTTGTAGCTAAATTTCGAACGGGCCCGGGAAAGCTTTAGGGCATCAAATCTATCCGATTCTTTCGTAGGGTCATAACATATTCGATGCAGGTCCCCAGGACTGAAAATCTAGTCATTTTGGGTGAATAGCCCCATACTCAGTTTTTTCGGGCTGACGGTGAACATACCCCTTTGGCCGTAGTAGCTAAATTCGAACGGGCCCGGGAAAGCTTTAGGGCATCAAATCTATCCGATTCTTTCGTAGGGTCATAACATACTCGATGCAGGTCCCCAGGACTGAAAATCTAGTCATTTTGGTGAATAGCCCCATACTCAGTTTTTTCGGGCTGACGCTGAACATACCCCTTTGGCCGTAGTAGCTAAATTTCGAACGGGCCACGGGGGAGGTCTAGGGATATCAAATCAATCCGATTCTTTCGTAGGATCATAAAATATTCGATACAGGTCTCCAGGACGAAAAATCTGGTCATTTTGGGTGAATAGCCCCATACTCAGTTTTTTCGGGCTGACGGTGAACATAACCCTTTGGCCGTAGTAGCTAAATTTCGAACGGGCCCGAGAAAGCTCTAGGGACATCAAATCTATCCGATTCTTTCGTAGGGTCATAACATATTCGATGCAGGTCCCCAGGACTGAAAATCTAGTCATTTTGGGTGAATAGCCCCATACTCAGTTTCTTCGGGCTGACGGTGAACATACCCCTTTGGCCGTAGTAGCTAAATTCGAACGGGCCCGGGAAAGCTTTAGGGCATCAAATCTATCCGATTCTTTCGTAGGGTCATAACATACTCGATGCAGGTCCCCAGGACTGAAAATCTAGTCATTTTGGTGAATAGCCCCATACTCAGTTTTTTCGGGCTGACGCTGAACATACCCCTTTGGCCGTAGTAGCTAAATTTCGAACGGGCCACGGGGGAGGTCTAGGGATATCAAATCAATCCGATTCTTTCGTAGGATCATAAAATATTCGATACAGGTCTCCAGGACGAAAAATCTGGTCATTTTGGGTGAATAGCCCCATACTCAGTTTTTTCGGGCTGACGGTGAACATAACCCTTTGGCCGTAGTAGCTAAATTTCGAACGGGCCCGGGAAAGCTCTAGAGACATTAAATCGATCCGATTCTTTCGTAGGGTCATAACATATTCGATGCAGGTCCCCAGGACTGAAAATCTTGTAATTTTGGGTGAATAGCCCCATACTCAGTTTTTTCGGGCTGACGGTGAACATACCCCTTTGGCCGTTGTAGCTAAATTTTGAACGGGCCCGGGAAAGCTTTAGGGCATCAAATCTATCCGATTCTTTCGTAGGGTCATAACATATTCGATGCAGGTCCCCAGGACTGAAAATCTAGTCATTTTGGGTGAATAGCCCCATACTCAGTTTTTTCGGGCTGACGGTGAACATACCCCTTTGGCCGTAGTAGCTAAATTCGAACGGGCCCGGGAAAGCTTTAGGGCATCAAATCTATCCGATTCTTTCGTAGGGTCATAACATACTCGATGCAGGTCCCCAGGACTGAAAATCTAGTCATTTTGGTGAATAGCCCCATACTCAGTTTTTTCGGGCTGACGCTGAACATACCCCTTTAGCCGTAGTAGCTAAATTTCGAACGGGCCACGGGGGAGGTCTAGGGATATCAAATCAATCCGATTCTTTCGTAGGATCATAAAATATTCGATACAGGTCTCCAGGACGAAAAATCTGGTCATTTTCGGTGAATAGCCCCATACTCAGTTTTTTCGGGCTGTCGGTGAACATACCCCTTTGGCCGTAGTAGCTAAATTTCGAACGGGCCCGGGAAAGCTTTAGGGCATCAAATCTATCCGATTCTTTCGTAGGGTCATAACATATTCGATGCAGGTCCCCAGGACTGAAAATCTAGTCATTTTGGGTGAATAGCCCCATACTCAGTTTTTTCGGGCTGACGGTGAACATACCCCTTTGGCCTTAGTAGCTAAATTTCGAACGGGCCTGGGAAAGCTCTGGAGACATTAAATCGATCCGATTCTTTCGTAGGGTCATAACATATTCGATGCAGGTCCCCAGGACTGAAAATCTTGTAATTTTGGGTGAATAGCCCCATACTCAGTTTTTTCGGGCTGACGGTGAACATACCCCTTTGGCCTTAGTAGCTAAATTTCGAACGGGCCCGGGAAAGCTCTAGAGACATTAAATCGATCCGATTCTTTCGTAGGGTCATAACATATTCGATGCAGGTCCCCAGGACTGAAAATCTAGTCATTTTGGGTGAATAGCCCCATACTCAGTTTTTTCGGGCTGACGGTGAACATACCCCTTTGGCCGTTGTAGCTAAATTTCGAACGGGCCCGGGAAAGCTTTAGGGCATCAAATCTATCCGATTCTTTCGTAGGGTCATAACATATTCAATGCAGGTCCCTAGGACTGAAAATCTAGTCATTTTGGGTGAATAGCCCCATACTCAGTTTTTTCGGGCTGACGGTGAACATACCCCTTTGGCCGTTGTAGCTAAATTCGAACGGGCCCGGGAAAGCTTTAGGGCATCAAATCTATCCGATTCTTTCGTAGGGTCATAACATACTCGATGCAGGTCCCCAGGACTGAAAATCTAGTCATTTTGGTGAATAGCCCCATACTCAGTTTTTTCGGGCTGACGCTGAACATACCCCTTTGGCCGTAGTAGCTAAATTTCGAACGGGCCACTGGGGAGGTCTAGGGATATCAAATCAATCCGATTCTTTCGTAGGATCATAAAATATTCGATACAGGTCTCCAGGACGAAAAATCTGGTCATTTTCGGTGAATAGCCCCATACTCAGTTTTTTCGGGCTGTCGGTGAACATACCCCTTTGGCCGTAGTAGCTAAATTTCGAACGGGCCCGGGAAAGCTTTAGGGCATCAAATCTATCCGATTCTTTCGTAGGGTCATAACATATTCGATGCAGGTCCCCAGGACTGAAAATCTAGTCATTTTGGGTGAATAGCCCCATACTTAGTTTCTTCGGGCTGACGGTGAACATACCCCTTTGGCCGTAGTAGCTAAATTCGAACGGGCCCGGGAAAGCTTTAGGGCATCAAATCTATCCGATTCTTTCGTAGGGTCATAACATACTCGATGCAGGTCCCCAGGACTGAAAATCTAGTCATTTTGGTGAATAGCCCCATACTCAGTTTTTTCGGGCTTACGGTGAACATACCCCTTTGGCCGTAGTAGCTAAATTTCGAACGGGCCACGGGGGAGGTCTAGGGATATCAAATCAATCCGATTCTTTCGTAGGATCATAAAATATTCGATACAGGTCTCCAGGACGCAAAATCTGGTCATTTTGGGTGAATAGCCCCATACTCAGTTTTTTCGGGCTGACGGTGAACATACCCCTTTGGCCGTAGTAGCTAAATTTCGAACGGGCCACGGGGGAGGTCTAGGGATATCAAATCAATCCGATTCTTTCGTAGGATCATAAAATATTCGATACAGGTCTCCAGGACGAAAAATCTGGTCATTTTCGGTGAATAGCCCCATACTCAGTTTTTTCGGGCTGTCGGTGAACATACCCCTTTGGCCTTAGTAGCTAAATTTCGAACGGGCCCGGGAAAGCTCTAGAGACATTAAATCGATCCGATTCTTTCGTAGGGTCATAACATATTCGATGCAGGTCCCCCAGGACTGAAAATCTAGTCATTTTGGGTGAATAGCCCCATACTCAGTTTTTTCGGGCTGACGGTGAACATACCCCTTTGGCCGTAGTAGCTAAATTCGAACGGGCCCGGGAAAGCTTTAGGGCATCAAATCTATCCGATTCTTTCGTAGGGTCATAACATACTCGATGCAGGTCCCCAGGACTGAAAATCTAGTCATTTTGGTGAATAGCCCCATACTCAGTTTTTTCGGGCTGACGCTGAACATACCCCTTTGGCCGTAGTAGCTAAATTTCGAACGGGCCACGGGGGAGGTCTAGGGATATCAAATCGGTCCGATTCTTCCGTAGGGTCATAACATATTCGATGCAGGTTCCCATGACTGAAAATCTAGTCATTTTGGGTAAATAGCCCCATACTCAGTTTTTTCGGGCTGACGGTGAACATACCCCTTTGGCCGTAGTAGCTAAATTCGAACGGGCCCGGGAAAGCTTTAGGGCTTCAAATCTATCCGATTCTTTCGTAGGGTCATAACATACTCGATGCAGGTCCCCAGGACTGAAAATCTAGTCATTTTGGTGAATAGCCCCATACTCAGTTTTTTCGGGCTGACGCTGAACATACCCCTTTAGCCGTAGTAGCTAAATTTCGAACGGGCCACGGGGGAGGTCTAGGGATATCAAATCAATCCGATTCTTTCGTAGGATCATAAAATATTCGATACAGGTCTCCAGGACGAAAAATCTGGTCATTTTCGGTGAATAGCCCCATACTCAGTTTTTTCGGGCTGTCGGTGAACATACCCCTTTGGCCGTAGTAGCTAAATTTCGAACGGGCCCGGGAAAGCTTTAGGGCATCAAATCTATCCGATTCTTTCGTAGGGTCATAACATATTCGATGCAGGTCCCCAGGACTGAAAATCTAGTCATTTTGTGTGAATAGCCCCATACTCAGTTTTTTCGGGCTGACGGTGAACATACCCCTTTGGCCTTAGTAGCTAAATTTCGAACGGGCCTGGGAAAGCTCTGGAGACATTAAATCGATCCGATTCTTTCGTAGGGTCATAACATATTCGATGCAGGTCCCCAGGACTGAAAATCTTGTAATTTTGGGTGAATAGCCCCATACTCAGTTTTTTCGGGCTGACGGTGAACATACCCCTTCGGCCTTAGTAGCTAAATTTCGAACGGGCCCGGGAAAGCTCTAGAGACATTAAATCGATCCGATTCTTTCGTAGGGTCATAACATATTCGATGCAGGTCCCCCAGGACTGAAAATCTAGTCATTTTGGGTGAATAGCCCCATACTCAGTTTTTTCGGGCTGACGGTGAACATACCCCTTTGGCCGTAGTAGCTAAATTCGAACGGGCCCGGGAAAGCTTTAGGGCATCAAATCTATCCGATTCTTTCGTAGGGTCATAACATACTCGATGCAGGTCCCCAGGACTGAAAATCTAGTCATTTTGGTGAATAGCCCCATACTCAGTTTTTTCGGGCTGACGCTGAACATACCCCTTTGGCCGTAGTAGCTAAATTTCGAACGGGCCACGGGGGAGGTCTAGGGATATCAAATCAATCCGATTCTTTCGTAGGATCATAAAATATTCGATACAGGTCTCCAGGACGCAAAATCTGGTCATTTTGGGTGAATAGCCCCATACTCAGTTTTTTCGGGCTGACGGTGAACATACCCCTTTGGCCGTAGTAGCTAAATTTCGAACGGGCCACGGGGGAGGTCTAGGGATATCAAATCAATCCGATTCTTTCGTAGGATCATAAAATATTCGATACAGGTCTCCAGGACGAAAAATCTGGTCATTTTCGGTGAATAGCCCCATACTCAGTTTTTTCGGGCTGTCGGTGAACATACCCCTTTGGCCTTAGTAGCTAAATTTCGAACGGGCCCGGGAAAGCTCTAGAGACATTAAATCGATCCGATTCTTTCGTAGGGTCATAACATATTCGATGCAGGTCCCCCAGGACTGAAAATCTAGTCATTTTGGGTGAATAGCCCCATACTCAGTTTTTTCGGGCTGACGGTGAACATACCCCTTTGGCCGTAGTAGCTAAATTCGAACGGGCCCGGGAAAGCTTTAGGGCATCAAATCTATCCGATTCTTTCGTAGGGTCATAACATACTCGATGCAGGTCCCCAGGACTGAAAATCTAGTCATTTTGGTGAATAGCCCCATACTCAGTTTTTTCGGGCTGACGCTGAACATACCCCTTTGGCCGTAGTAGCTAAATTTCGAACGGGCCACGGGGGAGGTCTAGGGATATCAAATCGGTCCGATTCTTTCGTAGGGTCATAACATATTCGATGCAGGTTCCCATGACTGAAAATCTAGTCATTTTGGGTAAATAGCCCCATACTCAGTTTTTTCGGGCTGACGGTGAACATACCCCTTTGGCCGTAGTAGCTAAATTCGAACGGGCCCGGGAAAGCTTTAGGGCTTCAAATCTATCCGATTCTTTCGTAGGGTCATAACATACTCGATGCAGGTCCCCAGGACTGAAAATCTAGTCATTTTGGTGAATAGCCCCATACTCAGTTTTTTCGGGCTGACGCTGAACATACCCCTTTAGCCGTAGTAGCTAAATTTCGAACGGGCCACGGGGGAGGTCTAGGGATATCAAATCAATCCGATTCTTTCGTAGGATCATAAAATATTCGATACAGGTCTCCAGGACGAAAAATCTGGTCATTTTCGGTGAATAGCCCCATACTCAGTTTTTTCGGGCTGTCGGTGAACATACCCCTTTGGCCGTAGTAGCTAAATTTCGAACGGGCCCGGGAAAGCTTTAGGGCATCAAATCTATCCGATTCTTTCGTAGGGTCATAACATATTCGATGCAGGTCCCCAGGACTGAAAATCTAGTCATTTTGTGTGAATAGCCCCATACTCAGTTTTTTCGGGCTGACGGTGAACATACCCCTTTGGCCTTAGTAGCTAAATTTCGAACGGGCCTGGGAAAGCTCTGGAGACATTAAATCGATCCGATTCTTTCGTAGGGTCATAACATATTCGATGCAGGTCCCCAGGACTGAAAATCTTGTAATTTTGGGTGAATAGCCCCATACTCAGTTTTTTCGGGCTGACGGTGAACATACCCCTTCGGCCTTAGAAGCTAAATTTCGAACGGGCCCGGGAAAGCTCTAGAGACATTAAATCGATCCGATTCTTTCGTAGGGTCATAACATATTCGATGCAGGTCCCCCAGGACTGAAAATCTAGTCATTTTGGGTGAATAGCCCCATACTCAGTTTTTTCGGGCTGACGGTGAACATACCCCTTTGGCCGTAGTAGCTAAATTCGAACGGGCCCGGGAAAGCTTTAGGGCATCAAATCTATCCGATTCTTTCGTAGGGTCATAACATACTCGATGCAGGTCCCCAGGACTGAAAATCTAGTCATTTTGGTGAATAGCCCCATACTCAGTTTTTTCGGGCTGACGCTGAACATACCCCTTTGGCCGTAGTAGCTAAATTTCGAACGGGCCACGGGGGAGGTCTAGGGATATCAAATCAATCCGATTCTTTCGTAGGATCATAAAATATTCGATACAGGTCTCCAGGACGCAAAATCTGGTCATTTTGGGTGAATAGCCCCATACTCAGTTTTTTCGGGCTGACGGTGAACATACCCCTTTGGCCGTAGTAGCTAAATTTCGAACGGGCCACGGGGGAGGTCTAGGGATATCAAATCAATCCGATTCTTTCGTAGGATCATAAAATATTCGATACAGGTCTCCAGGACGAAAAATCTGGTCATTTTCGGTGAATAGCCCCATACTCAGTTTTTTCGGGCTGTCGGTGAACATACCCCTTTGGCCTTAGTAGCTAAATTTCGAACGGGCCCGGGAAAGCTCTAGAGACATTAAATCGATCCGATTCTTTCGTAGGGTCATAACATATTCGATGCAGGTCCCCTAGGACTGAAAATCTAGTCATTTTGGGTGAATAGCCCCATACTCAGTTTTTTCGGGCTGACGGTGAACATACCCCTTTGGCCGTAGTAGCTAAATTCGAACGGGCCCGGGAAAGCTTTAGGGCATCAAATCTATCCGATTCTTTCGTAGGGTCATAACATACTCGATGCAGGTCCCCAGGACTGAAAATCTAGTCATTTTGGTGAATAGCCCCATACTCAGTTTTTTCGGGCTGACGCTGAACATACCCCTTTGGCCGTAGTAGCTAAATTTCGAACGGGCCACGGGGGAGGTCTAGGGATATCAAATCGGTCCGATTCTTTCGTAGGGTCATAACATATTCGATGCAGGTCCCCATGACTGAAAATCTAGTCATTTTGGGTAAATAGCCCCATACTCAGTTTTTTCGGGCTGACGGTGAACATACCCCTTTGGCCGTAGTAGCTAAATTCGAACGGGCCCGGGAAAGCTTTAGGGCATCAAATCTATCCGATTCTTTCGTAGGGTCATAACATACTCGATGCAGGTCCCCAGGACTGAAAATCTAGTCATTTTGGTGAATAGCCCCATACTCAGTTTTTTCGGGCTGACGCTGAACATACCCCTTTAGCCGTAGTAGCTAAATTTCGAACGGGCCACGGGGGAGGTCTAGGGATATCAAATCAATCCGATTCTTTCGTAGGATCATAAAATATTCGATACAGGTCTCCAGGACGAAAAATCTGGTCATTTTCGGTGAATAGCCCCATACTCAGTTTTTTCGGGCTGTCGGTGAACATACCCCTTTGGCCGTAGTAGCTAAATTTCGAACGGGCCCGGGAAAGCTTTAGGGCATCAAATCTATCCGATTCTTTCGTAGGGTCATAACATATTCGATGCAGGTCACCAGGACTGAAAATCTAGTCATTTTGGGTGAATAGCCCCATACTCAGTTTTTTCGGGCTGACGGTGAACATATCCCTTTGGCCTTAGTAGCTAAATTTCGAACGGGCCTGGGAAAGCTCTGGAGACATTAAATCGATCCGATTCTTTCGTAGGGTCATAACATATTCGATGCAGGTCCCCAGGACTGAAAATCTTGTAATTTTGGGTGAATAGCCCCATACTCAGTTTTTTCGGGCTGACGGTGAACATACCCCTTCGGCCTTAGTAGCTAAATTTCGAACGGGCCCGGGAAAGCTCTAGAGACATTAAATCGATCCGATTCTTTCGTAGGGTCATAACATATTCGATGCAGGTCCCCCAGGACTGAAAATCTAGTCATTTTGGGTGAATAGCCCCATACTCAGTTTTTTCGGGCTGACGGTGAACATACCCCTTTGGCCGTAGTAGCTAAATTCGAACGGGCCCGGGAAAGCTTTAGGGCATCAAATCTATCCGATTCTTTCGTAGGGTCATAACATACTCGATGCAGGTCCCCAGGACTGAAAATCTAGTCATTTTGGTGAATAGCCCCATACTCAGTTTTTTCGGGCTGACGCTGAACATACCCCTTTGGCCGTAGTAGCTAAATTTCGAACGGGCCACGGGGGAGGTCTAGGGATATCAAATCGGTCCGATTCTTTCGTAGGGTCATAACATATTCGATGCAGGTCCCCATGACTGAAAATCTAGTCATTTTGGGTAAATAGCCCCATACTCAGTTTTTTCGGGCTGACGGTGAACATACCCCTTTGGCCGTAGTAGCTAAATTCGAACGGGCCCGGGAAAGCTTTAGGGCATCAAATCTATCCGATTCTTTCGTAGGGTCATAACATACTCGATGCAGGTCCCCAGGACTGAAAATCTAGTCATTTTGGTGAATAGCCCCATACTCAGTTTTTTCGGGCTGACGCTGAACATACCCCTTTATCCGTAGTAGCTAAATTTCGAACGGGCCACGGGGGAGGTCTAGGGATATCAAATCAATCCGATTCTTTCGTAGGATCATAAAATATTCGATACAGGTCTCCAGGACGAAAAATCTGGTCATTTTCGGTGAATAGCCCCATACTCAGTTTTTTCGGGCTGTCGGTGAACATACCCCTTTGGCCGTAGTAGCTAAATTTCGAACGGGCCCGGGAAAGCTTTAGGGCATCAAATCTATCCGATTCTTTCGTAGGGTCATAACATATTCGATGCAGGTCCCCAGGACTGAAAATCTAGTCATTTTGTGTGAATAGCCCCATACTCAGTTTTTTCGGGCTGACGGTGAACATACCCCTTTGGCCTTAGTAGCTAAATTTCGAACGGGCCTGGGAAAGCTCTGGAGACATTAAATCGATCCGATTCTTTCGTAGGGTCATAACATATTCGATGCAGGTCCCCAGGACTGAAAATCTTGTAATTTTGGGTGAATAGCCCCATACTCAGTTTTTTCGGGCTGACGGTGAACATACCCCTTCGGCCTTAGTAGCTAAATTTCGAACGGGCCCGGGAAAGCTCTAGAGACATTAAATCGATCCGATTCTTTCGTAGGGTCATAACATATTCGATGCAGGTCCCCCAGGACTGAAAATCTAGTCATTTTGGGTGAATAGCCCCATACTCAGTTTTTTCGGGCTGACGGTGAACATACCCCTTTGGCCGTAGTAGCTAAATTCGAACGGGCCCGGGAAAGCTTTAGGGCATCAAATCTATCCGATTCTTTCGTAGGGTCATAACATACTCGATGCAGGTCCCCAGGACTGAAAATCTAGTCATTTTGGTGAATAGCCCCATACTCAGTTTTTTCGGGCTGACGCTGAACATACCCCTTTGGCCGTAGTAGCTAAATTTCGAACGGGCCACGGGGGAGGTCTAGGGATATCAAATCAATCCGATTCTTTCGTAGGATCATAAAATATTCGATACAGGTCTCCAGGACGCAAAATCTGGTCATTTTGGGTGAATAGCCCCATACTCAGTTTTTTCGGGCTGACGGTGAACATACCCCTTTGGCCGTAGTAGCTAAATTTCGAACGGGCCACGGGGGAGGTCTAGGGATATCAAATCAATCCGATTCTTTCGTAGGATCATAAAATATTCGATACAGGTCTCCAGGACGAAAAATCTGGTCATTTTCGGTGAATAGCCCCATACTCAGTTTTTTCGGGCTGTCGGTGAACATACCCCTTTGGCCTTAGTAGCTAAATTTCGAACGGGCCCGGGAAAGCTCTAGAGACATTAAATCGATCCGATTCTTTCGTAGGGTCATAACATATTCGATGCAGGTCCCCCAGGACTGAAAATCTAGTCATTTTGGGTGAATAGCCCCATACTCAGTTTTTTCGGGCTGACGGTGAACATACCCCTTTGGCCGTAGTAGCTAAATTCGAACGGGCCCGGGAAAGCTTTAGGGCATCAAATCTATCCGATTCTTTCGTAGGGTCATAACATACTCGATGCAGGTCCCCAGGACTGAAAATCTAGTCATTTTGGTGAATAGCCCCATACTCAGTTTTTTCGGGCTGACGCTGAACATACCCCTTTGGCCGTAGTAGCTAAATTTCGAACGGGCCACGGGGGAGGTCTAGGGATATCAAATCGGTCCGATTCTTTCGTAGGGTCATAACATATTCGATGCAGGTCCCCATGACTGAAAATCTAGTCATTTTGGGTAAATAGCCCCATACTCAGTTTTTTCGGGCTGACGGTGAACATACCCCTTTGGCCGTAGTAGCTAAATTCGAACGGGCCCGGGAAAGCTTTAGGGCATCAAATCTATCCGATTCTTTCGTAGGGTCATAACATACTCGATGCAGGTCCCCAGGACTGAAAATCTAGTCATTTTGGTGAATAGCCCCATACTCAGTTTTTTCGGGCTGACGCTGAACATACCCCTTTAGCCGTAGTAGCTAAATTTCGAACGGGCCACGGGGGAGGTCTAGGGATATCAAATCAATTCGATTCTTTCGTAGGATCATAAAATATTCGATACAGGTCTCCAGGACGAAAAATCTGGTCATTTTCGGTGAATAGCCCCATACTCAGTTTTTTCGGGCTGTCGGTGAACATACCCCTTTGGCCGTAGTAGCTAAATTTCGAACGGGCCCGGGAAAGCTTTAGGGCATCAAATCTATCCGATTCTTTCGTAGGGTCATAACATATTCGATGCAGGTCACCAGGACTGAAAATCTAGTCATTTTGGGTGAATAGCCCCATACTCAGTTTTTTCGGGCTGACGGTGAACATATCCCTTTGGCCTTAGTAGCTAAATTTCGAACGGGCCTGGGAAAGCTCTGGAGACATTAAATCGATCCGATTCTTTCGTAGGGTCATAACATATTCGATGCAGGTCCCCAGGACTGAAAATCTTGTAATTTTGGGTGAATAGCCCCATACTCAGTTTTTTCGGGCTGACGGTGAACATACCCCTTCGGCCTTAGTAGCTAAATTTCGAACGGGCCCGGGAAAGCTCTAGAGACATTAAATCGATCCGATTCTTTCGTAGGGTCATAACATATTCGATGCAGGTCCCCCAGGACTGAAAATCTAGTCATTTTGGGTGAATAGCCCCATACTCAGTTTTTTCGGGCTGACGGTGAACATACCCCTTTGGCCGTAGTAGCTAAATTCGAACGGGCCCGGGAAAGCTTTAAGGCATCAAATCTATCCGATTCTTTCGTAGGGTCATAACATACTCGATGCAGGTCCCCAGGACTGAAAATCTAGTCATTTTGGTGAATAGCCCCATACTCAGTTTTTTCGGGCTGACGCTGAACATACCCCTTTGGCCGTAGTAGCTAAATTTCGAACGGGCCACGGGGGAGGTCTAGGGATATCAAATCGGTCCGATTCTTTCGTAGGGTCATAACATATTCGATGCAGGTCCCCATGACTGAAAATCTAGTCATTTTGGGTAAATAGCCCCATACTCAGTTTTTTCGGGCTGACGGTGAACATACCCCTTTGGCCGTAGTAGCTAAATTCGAACGGGCCCGGGAAAGCTTTAGGGCATCAAATCTATCCGATTCTTTCGTAGGGTCATAACATACTCGATGCAGGTCCCCAGGACTGAAAATCTAGTCATTTTGGTGAATAGCCCCATACTCAGTTTTTTCGGGCTGACGCTGAACATACCCCTTTAGCCGTAGTAGCTAAATTTCGAACGGGCCACGAGGGAGGTCTAGGGATATCAAATCAATCCGATTCTTTCGTAGGATCATAAAATATTCGATACAGGTCTCCAGGACGAAAAATCTGGTCATTTTCGGTGAATAGCCCCATACTCAGTTTTTTCGGGCTGTCGGTGAACATACCCCTTTGGCCGTAGTAGCTAAATTTCGAACGGGCCCGGGAAAGCTTTAGGGCATCAAATCTATCCGATTCTTTCGTAGGGTCATAACATATTCGATGCAGGTCCCCAGGACTGAAAATCTAGTCATTTTGGGTGAATAGCCCCATACTCAGTTTTTTCGGGCTGACGGTGAACATACCCCTTTGGCCTTAGTAGCTAAATTTCGAACGGGCCTGGGAAAGCTCTGGAGACATTAAATCGATCCGATTCTTTCGTAGGGTCATAACATATTCGATGCAGGTCCCCAGGACTGAAAATCTTATAATTTTGGGTGAATAGCCCCATACTCAGTTTTTTCGGGCTGACGGTGAACATACCCCTTTGGCCTTAGTAGCTAAATTTCGAACGGGCCCGGGAAAGCTCTAGAGACATTAAATCGATCCGATTCTTTCGTAGGGTCATAACATATTCGATGCAGGTCCCCAGGACTGAAAATCTAGTCATTTTGGGTGAATAGCCCCATACTCAGTTTTTTCGGGCTGACGGTGAACATACCCCTTTGGCCGTTGTAGCTAAATTTCGAACGGGCCCGGGAAAGCTTTAGGGCATCAAATCTATCCGATTCTTTCGTAGGGTCATAACATATTCGATGCAGGTCCCCAGGACTGAAAATCTAGTCATTTTGGGTGAATAGCCCCATACTCAGTTTTTTCGGGCTGACAGTGAACATACCCCTTTGGCCGTAGTAGCTAAATTCGAACGGGCCCGGGAAAGCTTTAGGGCATCAAATCTATCCGATTCTTTCGTAGGGTCATAACATACTCGATGCAGGTCCCCAGGACTGAAAATCTAGTCATTTTGGTGAATAGCCCCATACTCAGTTTTTTCGGGCTGACGCTGAACATACCCCTTTGGCCGTAGTAGCTAAATTTCGAACGGGCCACGGGGGAGGTCTAGGGATATCAAATCAATCCGATTCTTTCGTAGGATCATAAAATATTCGATACAGGTCTCCAGGACGAAAAATCTGGTCATTTTCGGTGAATAGCCCCATACTCAGTTTTTTCGGGCTGTCGGTGAACATACCCCTTTGGCCGTAGTAGCTAAATTTCGAACGGGCCCGGGAAAGCTTTAGGGCATCAAATCTATCCGATTCTTTCGTAGGGTCATAACATATTCGATGCAGGTCCCCAGGACTGAAAATCTAGTCATTTTGGGTGAATAGCCCCATACTCAGTTTTTTCGGGCTTACGGTGAACATACCCCTTTGGCCGTAGTAGCTAAATTTCGAACGGGCCACGGGGGAGGTCTAGGGATATCAAATCAATCCGATTCTTTCGTAGGATCATAAAATAATCGATACAGGTCTCCAGGACGCAAAATCTGGTCATTTTGGGTGAATAGCCCCATACTCAGTTTTTGGGGCTGACGGTGAACATACCCCTTTGGCCGTAGTAGCTAAATTTCGAACGGGCCACGGGGGAGGTCTAGGGATATCAAATCAATCCGATTCTTTCGTAGGATCATAAAATATTCGATACAGGTCTCCAGGACGAAAAATCTGGTCATTTTCGGTGAATAGCCCCATACTCAGTTTTTTCGGGCTGTCGGTGAACATACCCCTTTGGCCTTAGTAGCTAAATTTCGAACGGGCCCGGGAAAGCTCTAGAGACATTAAATCGATCCGATTCTTTCGTAGGGTCATAACATATTCGATGCAGGTCCCCCAGGACTGAAAATCTAGTCATTTTGGGTGAATAGCCCCATACTCAGTTTTTTCGGGCTGACGGTGAACATACCCCTTTGGCCGTAGTAGCTAAATTCGAACGGGCCCGGGAAAGCTTTAGGGCATCAAATCTATCCGATTCTTTCGTAGGGTCATAACATACTCGATGCAGGTCCCCAGGACTGAAAATCTAGTCATTTTGGTGAATAGCCCCATACTCAGTTTTTTCGGGCTGACGCTGAACATACCCCTTTGGCCGTAGTAGCTAAATTTCGAACGGGACACGGGGGAGGTCTAGGGATATCAAATCAATCCGATTCTTTCGTAGGATCATTAAATATTCGATACAGGTCTCCAGGACGAAAAATCTGGTCATTTTGGGTGAATAGCCCCATACTCAGTTTTTTCGGGCTGACGGTGAACATAACCCTTTGGCCGTAGTAGCTAAATTTCGAACGGGCCCGAGAAAGCTCTAGAGACATTAAATCGATTCGATTCTTTCGTAGGGTCATAACATATTCGATGCAGGTCCCCAGGACTGAAAATCTAGTCATTTTGGGTGAATAGCCCCATACTCAGTTTTTTCGGGCTGACGGTGAACATACCCTTTGGCCGTTGTAGCTAAATTTCGAACGGGCCCAGGAAAGCTTTAGGGCATCAAATCTATCCGATTCTTTCGTAGGGTCATAACATATTCGATGCAGGTCCCCAGGACTGAAAATCTAGTCATTTTGGGTGAATAGCCCCATACTCAGTTTTTTCGGGCTGACGGTGAACATACCCCTTTGGCCGTAGTAGCTAAATTCGAACGGGCCCGGGAAAGCTTTAGGGCATCAAATCTATCCGATTCTTTCGTAGGGTCATAACATACCCGATGCAGGTCCCCAGGACTGAAAATCTAGTCATTTTGGTGAATAGCCCCATACTCAGTTTTTTCGGGCTGACTCTGAACATACCCCTTTAGCCGTAGTAGCTAAATTTCGAACGGGCCACGGGGGAGGTCTAGGGATATCAAATCAATCCGATTCTTTCGTAGGATCATAAAATATTCGATACAGGTCTACAGGACGAAAAATCTGGTCATTTTCGGTGAATAGCCCCATACTCAGTTTTTTCGGGCTGACGGTGAACATACCCCTTTGGCCGTAGTAGCTAAATTTCGAACGGGCCACGGGGGAGGTCTAGGGATATCAAATAAATCCGATTCTTTCGTAGGATCATAAAATATTCGATACAGGTCTCCAGGACGAAAAATCTGGTCATTTTCGGTGAATAGCCCCATACTCAGTTTTTTCGGGCTGTCGGTGAACATACCCCTTTGGCCTTTGTAGCTAAATTTCGAACGGGCCCGGTAAAGCTCTAGAGACATTAAATCGATTCGATTCTTTCGTAGGGTCATAACATATTCGATGCAGGTCCCCAGGACTGAAAATCTAGTCATTTTGGGTGAATAGCCCCATACTCAGTTTTTTCGGGCTGACGGTGAACATACCCCTTTGGCCGTTGTAGCTAAATTTCGAACGGGCCCGGGAAAGCTTTAGGGCATCAAATCTATCCGATTCTTTCGTAGGGTCATAACATATTCGATGCAGGTCCCCAGGACTGAAAATCTAGTCATTTTGGGTGAATAGCCCCATACTCAGTTTTTTCGGGCTGACGGTGAACATACCCCTTTGGCCGTAGTAGCTAAATTCGAACGGGCACGGGAAAGCTTTAGGGCATCAAATCTATCCGATTCTTTCGTAGGGTCATAACATACTCGATGCAGGTCCCCAGGACTGAAAATCTAGTCATTTTGGTGAATAGCCCCATACTCAGTTTTTTCGGGCTGAAGCTGAACATACCCCTTTAGCCGTAGTAGCTAAATTTCGAACTGGCCACGGGGGAGGTCTAGGGATATCAAATCAATCCGATTCTTTCGTAGGATCATAAAATATTCGATACAGGTCTCCAGGACGAAAAATCTGGTCATTTTCGGTGAATAGCCCCATACTCAGTTTTTTCGGGCTGTCGGTGAACATACCCCTTTGGCCGTAGTAGCTAAATTTCGAACGGGCCCGGGAAAGCTTTAGGGCATCAAATCTATCCGATTCTTTCGTAGGGTCATAACATATTCGATGCAGGTCCCCAGGACTGAAAATCTAGTCATTTTGGGTGAATAGCCCCATACTCAGTTTTTTCGGGCTGACGGTGAACATACCCCTTTGGCCTTAGTAGCTAAATTTCGAACGGGCCTGGGAAAGCTCTGGAGACATTAAATCGATCCGATTCTTTCGTAGGGTCATAACATATTCGATGCAGGTCCCCAGGACTGAAAATCTTGTAATTTTGGGTGAATAGCCCCATACTCAGTTTTTTCGGGCTGACGGTGAACATACCCCTTTGGCCTTAGTAGCTAAATTTCGAACGGGCCCGGGAAAGCTCTAGAGACATTAAATCGATCCGATTCTTTCGTAGGGTCATAACATATTCGATGCAGGTCCCCAGGACTGAAAATCTAGTCATTTTGGGTGAATAGCCTCATACTCAGTTTTTTCGGGCTGACGGTGAACATACCCCTTTGGCCGTTGTAGCTAAATTTCGAACGGGCCCGGGAAAGCTTTAGGGCATCAAATCTATCCGATTCTTTCGTAGGGTCATAACATATTCGATGCAGGTCCCCAGGACTGAAAATCTAGTCATTTTGGGTGAATAGCCCCATACTCAGTTTTTTCGGGCTGACGGTGAACATACCCCTTTGGCCGTAGTAGCTAAATTCGAACGGGCCCGGGAAAGCTTTAGGGCATCAAATCTATCCGATTCTTTCGTAGGGTCATAACATACTCGATGCAGGTCCCCAGGACTGAAAATCTAGTCATTTTGGTGAATAGCCCCATACTCAGTTTTTTCGGGCTGACGCTGAACATACCCCTTTGGCCGTAGTAGCTAAATTTCGAACGGGCCACGGGGGAGGTCTAGGGATATCAAATCAATCCGATTCTTTCGTAGGATCATAAAATATTCGATACAGGTCTCCAGGACGAAAAATCTGGTCATTTTCGGTGAATAGCCCCATACTCAGTTTTTTCGGGCTGTCGGTGAACATACCACTTTGGCCGTAGTAGCTAAATTTCGAACGGGCCCGGGAAAGCTTTAGGGCATCAAATCTATCCGATTCTTTCGTAGGGTCATAACATATTCGATGCAGGTCCCCAGGACTGAAAATCTAGTCATTTTGGGTGAATAGCCCCATACTCAGTTTTTTCAGGCTTACGGTGAACATACCCCTTTGGCCGTAGTAGCTAAATTCGAACGGGCCTGGGAAAGCTCTAGGAAAATCAAATCGATCCGATCCTTTCGTAGGGTCATAACATATTCGATGCAGGTCCCAGGACTGAAAATCAAGTCATTTTGCGTGAATAGCCCCATACTCAGTTTTTTCGGGCTGTCGGTGAACATACCCGTTTGGCCTTAGTAGCTAAATTTCAAACGGGCCTGGGAAAGCTCTGGAGACATTAAATCGATCTGATTCTTTCGTAGGGTCATAACATATTCGATGCAGGTCCCCAGGACTGAAAATCTTGTAATTTTGGGTGAATAGCCCCATAATCAGTTTTTTCGGGCTGACGGTGAACATACCCCTTTGGCCGTTGTAGCTAAATTTCGAACGGGCCCGGGAAAGCTTTAGGGCATCAAATCTATCCGATTCTTTCGTAGGGTCATAACATATTCGATGCAGGTCCCCAGGACTGAAAATCTGGTCATTTTGGGTGAATAGCCCCATACTCAGTTTTTTCGGGCTGACGGTGAACATACCCCTTTGGCCGTAGTAGCTAAATTCGAACGGGCCCGGGAAAGCTCTAGGGCATCAAATCTATC